>NC_050584.1:38945000-39251250 GCF_013368585.1 Megalops cyprinoides | reverse complement strand
GGTTTGCTGCTGCTGCTGTTGTATAGCCAGGAGAGCGAGATTATTTATTAGCTATAATAGCTAGTATCCGGTTAATTTATTTTGTTTCGCTTGTCTTCATTTTAATTACCAGTTGTGACGTGGGTAGCTAGTGGCATTTAGATAGTTGGCTCTTTCCGACATATTTAAAGGTCTTATTAGCTGGCTATTTCTTATTTGCTGAGCTGATTTTGTCAGTCTAGATAGCTATTTTTTCGGGCTGTCATAGTTAGGTATTATCTGAAGGAAACGGAAGTCAGCATTAGTATCAGTAGTTTAGCTAGCAAGATCATTTTTATCTCTAAAGTTTTGGTTCTCTAAAGCCACCCTATTGTATTTAGCTACCTGGACTGCCTGTAACTGCTAGCCGGTTAGCTAGCTTTGTAGGTAAGTCTCCAACTCTTCGTGATCACATTTTTGTGGACTAAGGAAGATTGGTGTGTATTTGACGCTTGCTATGCACTAACCACAGTGGCTAGCTAGCTGTATATATCACTGTTGCGGGTTGTAAGTTGTAGCTGCTTCTGTTTGTGCGGTGTAGCCCATGCTGTAATTTGTGTGTGCCGGTAAAGATGTGAAATGATGATTACTTGTTTTGCAGATAACCAGCAGAGTGATGTTACATTTCAGTTATTCATAAAGGACTGGCTGGAGGGTTGACTTAATTGTTACCAAGTTACAGCAAAATAATATTGGGATTTTTGAAGGAATTCTACTCTCAATATATCCCTTCCTTGTAAAGTGTGTAATTGTTTACAGTAAAGTGCAGTTGGTGTCAGTGCTCAACACTGAAGTGTATCTGTGTGTTCTGAGGTGGCTCGCGTGTGTGTGGTAACGGTGCTCCCCTTTCTCTCAATTCTGCAGTGAAAGATGAACGGCCTGCCCATCAGTGAGCTGTGCTGCCTGTTCTGTTGTCCCCCGTGCCCCAGCCGGATCGCTGCCAAGTTGGCATTCCTGCCTCCTGAGCCCACGTACGCCCTTCTCCCAGACCTGGAGGCAGGGCCCGCAGCCACCGGAGGAGCGGGCGCACCGGGCCTCCGCTCCCGGGGTGGCGGGGGGGCCGGAGGGGGCGGTGGCGGTAGCGGGAGCGTGAGCGGAGAGGGCCGCTGGAAGCTCCACCTGACGGAGCGCGCCGAGTTCCAGTACTCCCAGAGAGAACTGGACGGCTCTGAGGTCTTCCTTACCCGCTCCAGCCGTGGAAACAGAGTAGCCTGCATGTACATCCGCTGTGCCCCCGCTGCCAGGTTTGTGAGGGCGGGGGGAGGCGGGAGGGGGCAAGGAAGGGATAGAGAGAGGGGGGTTGCATAGTGACTGAAAGGAAAAGACATACCAGTTATGGCAGGGAACTTTTTGGTTCATCCATCACATTTGCAGTATAGGATTACACTATCCCACCAAAAGTCATGGGACACTGATATTTATGAATAAAACACGTCTTTATTCCAAGAAACTAATTCCATGTTGGACTGCCATTGGGCTTAATGACTATTACAATGCGTCATGGAAGTCTGTCTTATAATTTCTGGTAGAAGGCTTGTGATGTTATGCTCCACTCCCCTTTAAAGCATTTGTAAGCTTCATTACATGTCCTGGCATTGCCCTAATTTAGCATTCCAGTTCACACTAGAGATGTTCTGTTGGGGTGAGGCTGGGGCTCTGTGCTGCCACTGCAGTGTACTGATCTTATTCTCTTCAAACCGTGCGTAGTTACACCCATTGTCCTGCAATGAGAGGAGTTGTCCCATGGTAGCATAGAGTATGTGGACTTTTGACCTTAGTTTCTTTCTATCCAATGCCAATTTTCCATTGCACTTTGTAACAACAGGCCATTTTTTTTTCGTTTTGAAACGGGACGTGATGTATGACTCCCTCTTTATGTCGTCTTGTCACAATGTCATGTGTATATACAGGATGCTCCATACAGCTATATCTTAGCACATTATAAATGTCTATTACGCAGCTAATAACCATAACTATTTTCGCTGACTTGCTGGTATATAATCCTGTTCTAAAGTAGGAGATTCCTTAGCCTTTCTGATATTGTACCCTCAAGTGCTGTTTAAATAGCCAGTCCTCTCTCTCTGCTGCTCCTCAGGTACACCGTCTTGTTCTCTCACGGTAATGCCGTGGATCTGGGCCAGATGAGCAGTTTCTACATTGGCCTGGGCACTCGCATCAACTGCAATATCTTCTCGTACGATTACTCGGGTTACGGCGTCAGCACCGGGAAGCCCTCTGAGAAGAACCTGTACGCTGACATCGATGCCGCGTGGCAGGCTCTGCGCACACGGTACTGCAGCACCGCGCACCTCATGCTGCCTCTGGTCATGGTGTGAGACCTTGTGAGACCTATCAGAACTAGAGCAGATCACAGGGCTGAAGTGAGAGACTGTCTCTGCTCATGTCTCTGAACTGGACTCAAAGACAGTTGGTGTGACATTGTTCAAAAGCCATCACTTATATGGTGTGAGATTTACCCTGAACTAGAATCCATCACATAGTCTGTGAACTGGACTCAAACACATAAATGATGTAAAGTTTCATATCAGAGCGAGGCCTCCATAGGGACATGGGTGGAAGATGTAGAAGGTCTCATTTTGTGCTTAATTTAAGAGCATTCCAGTTTGTTCAGTAGCATGAGAAGACTGATTAAACATCTGCACTTTTCTCCCGCTGCTGTGCCCATCTTACTAATGGCCTAGTCTGTTGTCTGGTCTTACAGGTATGGCATCAGCCCGGAGAACATCATTTTGTATGGGCAGAGCATTGGCACCGTGCCCACAGTTGACCTGGCGTCACGATATGAGTGCGCAGCCGTGGTCTTACACTCCCCCTTGACCTCCGGGATGAGGGTGGCCTTCCCTGACACTAAAAAGACCTACTGCTTCGACGCCTTCCCTAAGTAAGCATGACCTCTCTGTCATTATCACTCACTCAGTCTGTTGCTTTCTCATTTTTCGTAATTGCAAATAATAGCATGCTTCAAAAGGTCATTGATATACATTTTTGATCATTATTCAGGCTCATTCAGCAAGTGTCTAACAAACAGCAGTGGAAGCAGTGTTTGCCAGACATATCCTGTGCAATGTCAGCCTAAGAAATCATTACGTTTAATCCATTTATTCTTTTTTCGCACCCTGAAGAGTTGGCTTAATGGAACCGTAGCCAGCAATGATAACATTGATTGTTGTGAGAAGTCTGCATTTCCAGTGCCTCCGCTGTGCTGTCCCATCATCAGCACCGGATGGCCACAGTCCAGCTATCGATCACTAGCTTAAACTCCACAGCTCCGCAGGGTTGAATCTCAGTCTCTTTCCCAGTTATCTACACATTTAGACTCAGTGTAAGGGAGTGTTTGCGTAAAAATGACAAAAACCCGGTTTCAATCAATGCTTGTTTCAAGAGCCACTTGAGAATTGACTATCAATGGATCATATGCTGCCGAAGGTAGACTTGACTTTGACATGTCTGTTGGAGAGCCCGAGACAGGAATCAATGGGAAAATCAAATCTGCCAACTTTCTAATCAGTAGTGCAACAGCAGAACATAAGTGCTTTCTTTGGCATTGATTTTGTTGCACAGGATACAAACATAGATTACTTCTGTTGGGATGGAAGGGCCAGCCCCCATCTTATCACCATACACATTTGCTTTCATTGAAGTGCGTCTCTGAGCTAAAAGCTCATTGTTTAATTTCATTTTTAAGCCCAGGAGACCAAGTAGGGTGTACAGCCTTTTATGAAAGAAGACTTCTGAATTAAATTCTTTTCACCAGCATTTTAAGCTTTATGCTGAGTCTCACAGGGTAAATACAGTGGTGGTACCACACAGCGCATACACAAAAACTAAACATAATGAATTTTTCTTTTCTGTGATAGCCTGAGACTGACCTGAGTGTGTGGACTTCATGCTGTCTTGTAGCTGGCACTGTGTCAGATCTAGTTTGATCATGCTGGACCAAATTAATTTGAAACAGTTTGAAAAAGAATACAGTTGCTGAGAGGAACATTTATACATGTAAACAGGTTCAAAAATCACAGTTCCTGGTCTGGTTGTGCGTAGACAGTCCCTGACTCTGTCCACCTCTCCGTCTGTCCGTCTCTCAGCATTGAGAAGGTGTCTAAGATCACGTCACCTGTGTTGATCATCCACGGGACGGAGGACGAAGTGATCGACTTCTCTCATGGACTGGCCCTCTTCGAGCGCTGCCCCAAGGCCGTGGAGCCGCTGTGGGTGGAAGGGGCGGGCCACAACGACATCGAACTATACAGCCAGTACCTGGAGCGTCTGCGCCGCTTCATCAGCCAGGAGCTGACCGCTCAGCACGCCTGAGACCCCCCCCCCCCTTCCCCACATCTCTGCCTGTCTCACTCACCATTCATCTCTTGCACCCTCCTTGTTTCCTCCCAGACAGCACTGTCTCTCCATTCTGGCCCCTCCATGGACGGCGCATGGAGGAAATACTGGCTTGAGTCTACCTCTCGAGCCTGTGGTGTCTGTCCACACTCATGGAAAGCCTCCCGTGTAAACACCATAGCAGAGAGATGTTGCAGAGAAACCCTCATTTTCTCCCCATTCTGTCTCCTCTGACTTCTGACAAGTTTCCACCCCTCTGGGATCCTTTCTAAAGTCAGATTTCCCACGATCCTTGGCACATTCTTTTTTTTTTAGTCTCTTGTTTTTAACTGAGACACCAGACCGATCTGGTCTGGTGTCTCATTATCATCTGTCACTGTGCCCTACCATCACCACCCTCACCCAATGAACAGTACATTGTACACCATGGCTACCTGCATGCCTTTGTGACCATGAGTCAATGCCCCCCCCCCCCCCCCCCCTTAATTCCCAAGGGCCTTCGTCCAGTTTGAGCCGAATGTATGAGTGGGTGGCGTTGACAGATGAACCCTGATGTTAACCACTGCTTCAGGCTGAGGAGAGAGCTCTCACTGGGAGGACTCTTCGTTTCCTTCCGCTGCCAGTGTGACTGCACATTCCCATTGTTCTGGATGACCCTTAGGGAGGGAGCCCCAACTGGTGCTGCTGATCTGTACAGCTGACAACAAGAGCTCCCCGTTCATTTGTAAAACATGCGAGAGTCCAAACATTAAATAATTATGACTTCTGGTAAATGTTTAAGCTGAGTTGTTTTCAAAAAGAGGGTGTGTATACATATGGCATACACTGTATTTGAATGATTAAATTCCACTAATGTAAAAAAAAATTCCAAGGTAGCAAAGAGCAATTTGACTTTTAACTGTGGGTTCCACCATTTATCAGAATACAAATTTGTAGTATTAACCCTTTTATTTTGAATGTGTTTAATCTTAAAGCATAGTCCTAGTCCCTTGAAAGAAAACATGCTGAACCAAGTTAGTTTGAAACAGTTTGAAAAAGAATACAATTACTGAGAGGAACATTTATACATGTAAACAGTTGTTTTTCCAAAACTTAAAAGTTCACAGAAATTTAAGAAATTCAGCTTCCCTAATGCAAACAGGTCTTAGGGAAACAGCATTTTTATATAGTGGTACTGTCTTTTATTCTACTGTTAATTTCATTTGATGTCACTGCAAAAAATCAGTTTTTGTTGTTTCTTTATAACATCTCTCTTATAACAATTTACATGCTGAGAAATATCTTGAAGCAATGAAAAAAATCTATTTTTATAACAAGTCAATATTGCAAATGATCAATTTGAGGAGAACGCTGTGTGATGACACACCACACAGTGATGTCATTCAACAAAGTGATGATCGAAGCTGGTCCTGGAGAGCCATAACTCAGCCAGCCTTGAGCTGTTGGCAAATGTTGAAAACTGTGCTGTGTTTGCTATTAGCTGAAAATTTGACACCAGGTGTGTCTCCACTGTGGATAATTGTAATTGCTCTCTCCTGTTGTGTGGGTGAAGCCGTACCTTGAATTCATGTATGACTAGTTTTGTTTTGTTTCGTAGTCAAAGAATATTTAAGTTTGAATATACAGGGACATGGGATAGTTGTTATTATAAATGATAATGCAGGGAGCAGAAATCAAAGTTTGAAATATCTTGTAAAATATTGCTTTGGATTTTGTTCCAGATGTCACTGATTTGTTTAATTAAACGTAACTGAATGGGTTGTCATGGTTATACCTGTTGAGGCACTAATGGCACAGAACTGTACAGCGTAGTGTATTGCATATGTTGTCATTGATGGGTTGTGCGAGTTGACCTCCAAGACACAGCCCAATAGTGTAGACATTTCGCACCAGTAGTCTGGGAGCCACAAAATCCTGTCTCTCTCATCACTGTACCCCATTTCTGCTGCAGTGGTGCCCAATGCCAAGGCATTCGAGGAAGTCTGCAGCGGTGCCTCATTATCTCCGGTTTATGCTTGCAGTTTACTTTGTTGAAGTTCTCACAGAGAACTGATTTCTTTTCTGAACAAATGTTTTTGAAAGGGAGGGTTCATCACTATACACAGTGAACATAGTTGTATAAATTCTGTCTTTTTTTTGTATTATTGAAGCTAATGATTGTGAAAAGTGGTCTTACAATTGTATTGTATACCTTCAAAACACAAAATGCAAAGAATCAGGCTTGTGCTAGCGATGGCAGTTCTAATGCAAATCTGGGTCCTAGTTTTAATGTCAGCTGTGTGGCAAGATATGAAGTATTAACTTAACATGCTGCTAAAGAAACGGATCAAAGATATTAAATGGAAGGAAATCGCCAAAACCTCCTACCCTGGATGTGTGTTAATACGGCAACCAAGAGGGGTTAATCTAGCACAGGATTCATCAGTTTTTTTTTTTAATGTAGGGTATTGATAATATGTAAATGAAAAAGAGAGGATGGAGGTATAACTACTGTTGGTACAATATTTGACATTTGAAAATGCTCACCAAAACCTTTTTGTTGCACTTGTGATGGCCAGATGTTGTGTTTGTTTGGAAAATTCAGGTTATGAATTGAGTGAGTGATCCCCTGCTGTTCAGTTTTATCATGCTGCTCTACTAGTGAGCAGAGCAGCTTCATGTTGCAGTCGTGACCCAGCAGAGCCAATAGCGTAACATGGTTTGGAGAACACAGTGCCCTGACAAATACTCGAAAGCAGTGCATTAACGTGCATTCGGCTCCAGATGACTCAAGATGTTTCTGAGGTATTTGTTTGTTAAGCATGATTCCAGCTTTTGCTCTATTACTTCCTTGTCCTACTCTTTGATTGTAGCAAACTGATTTTTGAACTCAGCCTGGGTTTACCCATGAATTGGACTGACCTGTACCCAACTTCTGTGACCAAGTGTAAGAGGGTCTCCCTTGTCAGTGACTGCGGTGCTAGAGTCCATGTGTAATATGTGCATTGAGCTTTTGAGCAAGATGCTGGCAGGCCACGCAGGACTGGGGTGTGCACCTAGCCAGCACCAGTGGCGGTGAACAGGAGCGATAAAAGGGAACTGTGGGCAAAGAGTATGTCCAGCTGTAGTGTCTGGCTCATGTATATAAAGCAGCCGCAGTTAAAGACGCTGAGGGTTTTGATAGCATTAACATGCATTTGTCATGGCGGGCTGTGTTTTCCCTCATTAGCACCAAAGACATACAGAAGTCTGCAACCAGCGTGACTCAGTTTCTCTCTCCAGTTTTATACACATTTGTGAAATGCAGCAAGTGCAAGAGACCACATCTTTTAGTGCAATGGAGAGGGTGGAGTTTGGTCAGAGCCGTTGATGAGCCACTCCGAAAACACTCACGATGGCTTTTATACGTTTTTCCATCAATGCACAAACCTATGGCGGGGAGAATCCGACAACTTGAAGATATCTTAGGAAATGACAGTGTGTGCATGTGTGTGTGGTGGAGGGGAGGGGAAGCAAAGGCTGGGGGGGGTGGGGTAGGGTGTCCATAATGTGTGTGAGGACAGAAAGTCCCAGATGGACACATACAGAGCTTTTTCTGTAAACAAAGAAAAGTAAATAGGATTTTTCTTCTTTTTATTACTGAAATGTATGTAACTGTATAATATTGTTTTCAGCTTTCTGAATGGATGTTCTGGGCGGGGCTTAGGAGTTAGTGGGATGGTGTTGGTGTGTTTTGTTGTATCCAGCTATGCTTTGTTATTTACAATTAATTTTAGTTTTAAAAAGATGGGTTTCTTTCCAGAAATCTTAATCATGATGAAATAGAAAATAAAATTCATGAATTGATGAAACAAGAGATTTGTTTTCTGATGATACCTGTTTCTAAAAAAAAGTGGTGCCCTATTGAATCAATACAGTAGAAATAAAAAGTGTTGAAGTCAGTTGAAAGTCATAGTTATTTTACAGATAAAATAAAAGTTCGAAATTGTGGATATAAATTTAAATGACTGTAAATGTGCAGATTACTGTGTTACCCACAATGTGGTATGAGTCTCTGTATGAAACAAGAGCTGATATAATACCTACAGTACAATGTTAAAATACTCTCTGCAAGACAACTGCATTTGCGATAGTCAGTGGTGAAGTAATTATATAATGATATCTTTTCATTTTTTCCAAATTCCTGTTTATTTTTCCATAACACTTCTGTAACCAGTGGGATTTATTGTGGGGAGTTTTTAAGAGTCTTTCATATTAATGCAATTGTCAGGGTCAAATGACTATTGTGGAAGCTGGGAGACATAAGCAATAAAGTGACCATGATCTCCACTTTCAGAATATGTCATGGATTTATTCATTTTTATGATCTATTTCAGACACTTCTGGTTTTACCACCAAAATATTGTCTCCAGTAGCTTTTTAAGTGAAGTTTTTTATAATACAGTACTAATCCTTAGGCAGACTTTACAGAGACGGATCACATGAACATTTCAGGTGGAAAAAAAAGATTTACACTGGAGCCCAGGCCTTGAAAAAGATGACATTTGCCTGCATCAGTACAAAGTTGGTATGACTCCCCTCATCTCCTGGCGTCAATCCTCATTGCCCTATTTCAGAAAACGTTCTGGAATTCCTGCGTCAAAGCAAAGTGCACGCTGTTTGACAACCTTTCATCGGCTTGCACAGACTTGAGATGGAGATGTTGACCTGTAAAGTGAGAGCAGAAATAGAGTGTAATTAAGAGTGTGGAGGGCTCTTTTAACTACTGCCATTTGCGTGTGCATGGGGAAAAGGGGTGTTGAACAGCCTGACAGATGGGCTGGGCTATTATCTGTACCAAAAAATCTCTAATTATCTGCCTGTTTTAATTAATAAATTACAAGCCCTAAGTCTACCCCTCCCCTTCCAAAATTTCAGCAGTAGAGTGTTAAGGAGGTATAATCTTGCCAGATGGGTGTAACATCCACCCCTCCCCCTTCACCTCATCCACTCTGCTTCACTACATAGGCCACTGTGTACAGACCACTCCGCAAATGCTCTTGTGGTAAGGGACATGTATTACTGCAAATTAAACAGCACTCTCATTCTGCCATGCCTGACACTAAGCTGGTACAGTGTCCTTGCTGCAAGTACCCACATGCTATTACTGGCTTGCAATAAGGTCTTTCACAGAGTGGTGTGACCGCTGCAGATGTGACAGATGATAACAGTTGATTGAAGTGTCCTGCTGTGAACATATTTAAGAGGTGAAACCACAAACGGGACGTTGTTGCTTTTTATGGAGGAGGGCTTAAGACCTGCACTGATGTCTCTGCACCTGACAACCTTAGGGATACCACTCAGTTCGCATTTGTGACTCAAAAAATGGAAATGAAGGTGGCCTTAATCAGACACAATATCACAATATCCACAACTCACGGAAATAATACAGTTAAATACGTATCAAGTAATACAAGTAGTACAAGTAGCAGGTGCTAGGTTGTGGGGACAGAAGTGGAACCAAAATGCAATTTGAAGAGGTGGGCCCTTGGTCTGCATCGGAAGATAGCCACTGTATCTGCTGTGCTGACCACAGTTCATTCCACCATTGGAGGACCATTACAGACAGGCGTCATGGTTAGGAGCAGTGACCCCACCAGGAGGGGACAGTCAATTGCCCCAAGGCTGTGGAGTGGAGTGATCTAGCTGGTGCGTAGGTTTTCAAGATTGATCAGAGGTATGATGGTGCTGTCCCATTCACTGTCCTGTATGCCAGCACCAAGGTTTTGAACTTTATTTGAGTGGTAACAGGTGTGATTTGATTATGTTTAAAGGTTATATACAAGTTCTGCAACTGCTCTTTGGATTAGCTGCAGGGGTTTGATACCACAGGCAGGAAGACAAGCAATGAGGGAGTTACAATAGTCCAGACATGAGAGGACCAGGGCCTGGACTAGGAGCTGAGTGGAATACACAGTGAGGTAGATGCGGATCCTTTCAATGTTATATGAAAAGACCTGTGAAGAGAAGGACAGTTGGTTATCAATCATTACCACAAGGCTTCTGACAGTAGAAGTGCTATCAGTAAACTTGCTTGTAGCATATAGGCTAAGAAAGAAGTCTTGAAGTGGTCAGGACCTGGAGGGGCTGTAGAGCATCACAATCTTAGCTAGGTTGAATGTGAGGTGGTAGTCCACCATCTGGCTTGAAATGTCCCTCAGACAAGCTGAGATGCACGCAGAGACCTGTGTGACAGATGGGAGGAAAAAAAGAAAAGTTGAGTATCCTCAGCATGGAAGTGGTATGTAAAGTCATAGTGGAGATATACTCCTGTACACTATACAGACATAGATGCAAAAACAAGCAAATATACTACCTAGGTAGTTTGAGGAATAGTACCCTTTAACTAAATAACTTAAGATGCTGTGGGCTAGTGGATACTGCTGATCCAGTAGATATTGGGATCCAGCAAAAAAACAATAGGAAATGGCTGACTCCATAAGTGCAGGATGTGCTGCCGCTAGCTTGCTCTGTTTTCCTCTAGAGCAGTGTTTCTCAATCCTACTCCTGGGGCCCCCCTGTCCTGCATATCTTCTATCTATCCTTGCTCCAAACATGCTCTTGATTAAATCAGGTGTGCTCAGCTAATCAAAAGTGCCACTGATGGGTTAAGTCAGATAGGTAGAACAGGGAAAGATGGAAAACATGCGGAGCAGGGGGGCCCCAGGATTGAGAATCAGTGCTCTAGAGGAACTCTCCTGCAAGGTGTGAGGTGAAAGACTTGAACCAATCCACTGCTGTCCTTCTGTTACTACGTGCAATGGTGAACTTGAGTGGCAAGAGCAGCCTTACTCTGATGAGGTCCCTTGTACACTATTTTGTGGCTGTTGATGTTGGCTCATATTGGGTTGCATCCTCCTGCTACTATAGTACCAATTTGTGACAGGGTATTAAATCAATATGTCTATACATTTCTATCAAAAACATTAGCATGCAACATTGCCATTGGGGCTAACGTTTTCCCCATTACCAATCAACTAATATGTTAAAACAGAGAATAAAGGTTAAAATATTATTTCCTGGTTAGAACGGAATGGCATTAGCTCACTGTGAAAGCATCAATCCACAACGTTTTTTGAGTTTGTTTTTAATCACAGTAAATTATTGAGCAAGGAGCTAGTGTTCCGAAATTTACTTTGTCCTCTAGCTGCATTCTGTTGGGTTTGTGTGTTTTTCTTTGTTTCCTGGTAGTTTGAGATTTTCATTTATTCAATCCTCGGTTTGTTTTACATAAGATGAACAAAATTACACATAAAGCATATCATAATAATGATAATGATTTACACCACTGCTGCACTGAAAGAATTAGACTAGGCATTTCAGTGTTCACAGCTACAACTGCTATGACAGACCAAGAAGGTTTATAACTTAGGCTGGTAAATATTGCTTAGATAATCACATATACTGACAACTTAAACGCTTGTCATAAATGCCCTCCTGCAGACCTCACTCATCTGCCATTAGGAAAAGAATTTGCAATAAAATCCAATAAGGCACTTTACTCAAGACGGTTTATAGAGGTCTATAAATCTCCTTGGTTTGTTCAGTAACAAAATTTCCTTTGCCCAGTCGCCTGAGCTTTGATACGTTCCACGTACATTAGAGCCACTTTTTGTATGCCATTTAGTAGACGCTCTTATCCAGAGCCACTCAGAAAGAGAACAAAGTACATATACTAAAGCTGCACAAAAGACGTTCTCCCCCAAGACAGATCAGTGCAAGTGGCAGACAATCAGCGCTCCAGAGTGGGATGTGAATGGGCGGGGTATAGGAATGGAGCGAATGGATGCGAAGTATATAATATTAACAATTTTATTTTGTAACGATAAAAAATAGTTAACATAATCTTTAGCACACTGTTTAAGGAGGTTTGAAATTGTGACAATTGTGTTGCTAGATGGCCTTCGTGCGCTATTAAAAATATCATTAATCGACCATTTAGCAAACTGAGCCATAAAAAATAGAGCCAACAGGGAAAACACCAAATCTATCCCTGAAAAACTCCTCATCGCCCCCTGCATTTCACGTCAGTCGGCGTCACCGCGTGATTCCCTACACCGGGCGTGAGTTGCTCCAACCGGCTTTCTCAGACACAATGAAGCGACCTGAGCATAACAAACGCACTGGGGCTAGGAGTAGCCTACGCATGGGAGTGCCGGTGTGTATCGGTAACGTATTTTCCTTCCTGTTGTTTTAGTTCGTATTTTGAAATCGAAACATTCTGTCGTCAAAATAGCGACTGAAACAAAGCTACAAAGCTTGATAGCTCGACAGAGTTCGAAATCACAAATACGATCAGAGCCACATTGAAGAATTTCCTCCCATCCCTTTGCTACACGCGCAACTAACGTTACTTTAGGAAAAGGCATGTCAATGTTTGCCTATTCGGACTACTTCGCCGCTGAGTGCCTGGTGTCCATATCCAGCGGACCTGTCCTACACCGTCCTACCCCGGTTACCACTGCTGCCCTGGGCCCCCCTCAGGGCCTTCCTCCGGGGGAAAGAGAGGGGTCGAGTGAGGACAAGGAGGTCCGCGACATGCTGAAAGAGGGGGGCAACATTATGACGGTGGCAGGAATTCTCACGGATCTTCATGACAAGTTACGACCTATGTCGGCCTACTCTGAAAGCAGTAATTCCTCCATCGGAGACGTGGATCGTTTCTCTCATGGGGAAAGCGGATATACCACGCTGTCTGACTCAACGACCGCGACCCCCTCGTCCACACCGACGCCCGGACAACAAAATCCCCTGCATCTGCTCCAGAACGGAACGCCTTCTCGGTCACCCCTAAAGCGACACCCCTGTACTTTCCATGGCTGTGACCGGGTCTATGGAAAATCATCTCACCTCAAGGCGCATATCAGAACTCACACAGGTGCGGTCAGGGAGGGAGGAGGGGTGTGCAGTATTGTGTAAGCTAACGTTCTCTTACTGTAAAATGAACTTGTTTTGAGTTTAACAGAAGTGTAGCTAACAAGTCTCAATCTGAATGCGAAAGACTGTAAAATTATTTTAAAAAGCTAAATCGGTCCAGCAAATTGTTGATCTGATAAAGTGCAATAGCTGGCTAGCAAGGTAACGTAGTGACTCAATGCAACGTTAGCTAATGCCCAGGATTCAGCATGGAGTGAGTGGTTGGCTGGGTATTAAGTGAGCGAGGAAGAGTATGAACTTCTTCACACATTATGTGTCATATCCATCTCAATAAAAGCAACTGATAATGCAACCTAGGTATAGTACTAGTCTGGTTAGTCTGTCTTTTACACTCAAATCCCCTAGCTAACCAGATACTCAGAAAAGATCATTAGATAAAATGTGTTGGATCTGCGTGAAGAGGAGAGGGAGGAATGGAGGCAGAGGGGAGGGGTTGGAAGGGGGTCATTCTAGTACAATACTGTAACGAACAAAGAAAAAACCTGGTGAACGGAGAACAAAGAAGATAAAGAATGGAATGAGACTGGACGAAAATAACAGTAGGCCTATTTAACAGTTTGCGATTTGTAACGAGAAGTGAATTCAGGTGTTGGGGAAGCTACATTTGAAACAACGGGGAATATGCCTCGAAACAAAGCCACATTTCCGGGTTTTTCCAGATCCTTTTCCCACGTCACCTGTGCTAAATTGTTTGTCAATGCAGGGCTGTCAATAGTATACTATGAATCAGCTGAGTAAATTGTATTAAAATAACTGCTGTAACGACTTGCACAGCTTTGATGAGAATGTTTATAAAAGTACACAGTAGTTACCAAGAGAGAGTGCATGACAACGCATACTCTTCACGATTTGCATTTACAGCAGTGACTACTATACAGTAGCCTACTATGTTTATCTAAATGGGTGTCTATTCAAGTTGAATTAATTTTTGATGTAATCTAACGGAGGACTGGTATTCTGGATTCGTATGTTAATTAAATTAGTTCTCAGTAACCAGGGCAAGATAAAGTTTGTGTTGTTTTTTGAGAGGGTGTCTAGAATGAAAAAATATTTTCTCATAATTTAAAATTTAAGCAGGTAGATATTAAATAATGATGATATTAATTCATTTTTAGCGCAGAACCTCTACAATGATTCATTATCTTTGATCATTTATCTATTTTGCTTCAGGTTTGCGATATAAAACCCACGCTCAATGTTAACTAGATGCAATTCATTTTCAAAGTCTATGTTCAAAACCGGTCTTAATTTTGCATGTTCCAAAGTTAGAGTATGTCTTTCATACAAAGTTTGTCTTCAGTTCGGAACCTTTTTACATGAGGGAGGGTGATTATACTTTTTGCTAATAGCTAGCTAGCTGTCCCGTTAGTCGTTACCAGAAGTAATTTACTTTTTCGCGACACAGTCAAACTGGGTTATTACCCTGTAGTTGAAAATGGGGAAAAAATGGAAGACCAAGCAAAGCAAATTCTGTAAAGTTAGTTGCCAAGATAACCGTTTTGGGGATAGCTGTAGTTAGCAAGTTTTAGAACCCCATCCATTGGAGCTACTGTAGGCCTACATTTTAGGAACCACATGTTAAAACGTCCTTAGACCGTAAAATCCGGTACGAAAATGTATGTCAATTCTTTTAAGGTGTCTGTTGCGCATGGCAGGGTCTACTTGCTCTTTGTGGGCCTCATCCAGTCAGGGACGTTTTGTATTAGTTGCACCCAGTGAAATGTGTGGCTATTTTAATTAAGCATGACGGCAGTGAATCTAAGATGGCTGCCAAACTACTATAGACACAAACACTGTAGTACAGTGTTCGCGGAAAAAAGACACTTTCCTTGAAAGCAACAGCAAAAGGCATTCTTAACAGAGTCCCTGCAGTCCCTCTACTGGCAGTTATACTCTAAATCATAATGGCTATCCATCTCTTTAGTTTGTGTTCAAGTTCAGGTGTTTTTGTTACATGAACATTATCCATTATCCTAATACAGTATTTATAGTGGTAATGATAGTGGGTTTTTTTTAAAATAACACTGGTTTATATTTACAGCTATCTAGCAAACAGCACAAAGAATTTTTTCCTGGTTACCAAATAAACTTATCTACCAAATATTAAATTTAAATCATATTCTCTGTGTGAATCTAGTGTTTTTAATGTATGTAGACCAACATGTGCCAAGTTAAACTGATCCTGAAGGCAGTACCATTTATTTGTATTTGAACCGAGACATGTCTTTTCATTGATTAATTGTACATTTGTCAGTTTTATGGCTGGGAGAAGCTCTGTGTTCACTCAGTGGACAGAAATCACATCTAATCGAAATACAAAAGCAAGGCAATAACTAGCATCAATCACCATGGAAATCAGCATTGGTTTTCTTATTCAGATTGATATTACAAAGACTTATGACTCAACTAGCATGTTAATATACAAGGTAACAGTGCTTCACTGTAGTAATGTATACTAGTATATTGATGCATTCACATTTGCCTTTCAATTGCATGAGGATACTGTAATCAGTAATCAAATATCTAAAGCACAAACCCTTCAGAGATCTCTCTTGATTCTGTTAAGGCGGTTTTAAGGCTCACTGTGGTGAACCAGCAGCGTGATGTCTGTGCATGTTCCAGGTGAAAGGCCCTTCCTCTGTGCCTGGCCAGGCTGCGAGAAGAAGTTTGCCCGCTCCGACGAGCTGGCGCGACATGTCCGGACCCACACGGGCGAGAAGCGCTTCCTGTGCCCGCTGTGCGACAAGCGCTTCATGCGCAGTGATCACCTCGTCAAGCACGCCCGCCGCCATCCCAACTTCCACCCCTCCATGATCGGCCGCAAGGGCTCAGCTCAGGGACTCCCCTGCCCCCTGGAGGGCCTGTAGGTTCAGCCCTGCTGGTGCAGTGCCCGTCCGGATTTAGTAGTTTCAACTGAAGGACAGTTCATTCTCACTCAAGGAAGCTCAGACCCACGTTCAAGCACTACTTTTCTCAAGCACACAATAAGACCTGGACTTCACATTTTTCAGATCTCACAAGGATGGTGGTTGAGAGGGGAGAATTTTTAAACTCAATGCAAAACGGTTGGCCAGTCTGAGAAATCTACGCTCCCTGTTGTTGCAGAGACCTTTGCAGTCTTTGCAGCGCGGCATTTGTTTTCAAAGAATCAAAAAGTGGGATTCTCCCCTTGCACAGCTGCTCTACCTGTGACCATATGTAAAAGCTGCTATGATGTAGCCAAAAAATGTGGCCGATATTTCATCTGGTCTCGGCCTCGTGAAATCAATTAGTAGGCCGGAAGATCAGAACAGCTGCAGCAGCTGAGGCCTATCTGCATGTGCAGGCCAGGCTGCTGTGGCATGGGGAGGTGAGGCCAGGCTGCTGTGGCATGGGGAGGTGAGGCCAGGCTGTAGTACAGGGATGACAGTGAGGAGTGCTCAGACTCGCTGCTCAGCAACCTTACTCATTCACCAAATGTTACCCAACACTAGGTGTCATCGCTTGCTGCAGGTGCTGCACATTCCATGCCTGGCATTTGTTTTTAAGTGAATTTGTAAGTGTAGTACTATTTCCATAGTTACGGCATTGACTCCCTCTTCTCCTACTTTGTTAGTATATTATTTGTAAGGAACAAAGACACCTTAAACTCTGAAAAGTTTGGGGGGCTGTCATGAAGTGCCCGTGACATATGTTAGCACAAGGTAGCAGTGCACCTGCTTATGGTGCAATGTCTGAATGCTTAAACCTATACAGTAGTGATAACCATAAAATACATTTAGTAGTAGTCTTTGTGATTTATTGAAGTCCTTATGGGTGATGCAGATTATATGCTTAGCTAGACTGAAGCTGATTCTCTGAGTGAAAGATTGTCTTGTTCAAAATTGCAGCTGCCTTTAGTCTGTCCAACCTCAGGACAGTTGTCTTTATCTCAGTGAATTCACCAGGACCCTCAGAAGCCTTAAGATAACTCATACTTATTTGCACCATAGTTTGTTAGACATTTTCTACTGGCATGTGTCAAGAGGCATATTACAACATGTATATGCAATATGTTTTTTTACAGGTGTTTTTTGATTTCCCATATGGCTGCTAGTCTTATCAGTGATATCCATGAACATGCTTCTGCAGTGTGTGTGTGTGCGCGCTCTGTCAGAAAATTCTGCCAGCACATACACACATTACTCAAGTTGTACCTGTGCTAATAAGCCAATCAGAAGGCTTTGTGTACCACACTAGATTAAGCACTTTAGGAGGTGCAGTGAAGGACAGAATAAAGTCAAACTACTGCTTCTTTTTCAGGCTTAAGATGTCTTTATGGTAATACAGATTGCATGGGACCTTACGCAAATGTGTTCAGAGCACATTCACAAAGATTGCTGAGTGTGCCACTAGAGGGCATTACACCCCTTATAGCTGTATGAAACTTCTCTTGCCTCTATTTCAAATGAACTTTAGAGGTTGGATTTTGACTGTTTATGAAATATAAAGGACCTTTTGCTATATTTTTCTATTGCATTGACATGTATAATGCATTAATCAGAACTAAGTTGAAACAACTCTGGATATTTACACTCCATATGTATAAATGTACTTAAATGGCAGTCAAGTGATTGGCTTTGTTTTTTGGGAAATAAACTGCGGGCAGTATTCTCAAATTGAAATGCTAATTCAAGCATAGAACTTGGTTTGCAACTGACTAGTTACAATTTTTTACTTTGATAAGAGTCTGACCACCTTCATGTCTTCTGTAAGACCTGACTTCTTTTTTCTCTCTCGGAATCTCACCACACCGTCGAGAGTCTGAGTAGGGCTGAGATTTTAATAGGGAAAGAGTTATGGAGTTATGGTCTTTTTTTGTTCTGCTAAGCACAACCATATCCCTCTGATTGTGAACAGTGAGTAAACCTGACCAGTAGTGTCTTTGCTTTGTGACATAGATTCGGTCTCCATTGCTGCACTACCTTCCCTGTGCTCTCTCAGCTGGCTGACCTGAGAGACTTGTGAAGGCAGTTCACACAGGATAAGGTGATGCTGTGGAATGTAGCATACTCTAGAACGCAGAGAGCTTTCATTCCACAGTCCACGTCCTGTAGAAGAAACAAGTTAGCCAACACTTGCAGAAATCAGTGCATCTTACACAGAACCTACACGCAAGAGAAACAAATTATGCTGGTTGTTGTGTTTTCCTGGGACAACCATCATCTCTCACTGATGTAAGGTCACATTGCTAATCAAATGCTGCTCTTCATGGATTCATCTCCACATGTATACCATCATTCCCAGTGATTCATACTCATGATTTTTAACTTTATCATGTCATGCCAGTTGTAACCAGGGTTAGATCTTTGTAAAGAAAATGTCTTTTTCTAGATCTTTTTTAAATATCAGCATTTAAAGTATTTGGTTGTTGTGAAGATGTTTGAATAGTTGAATGGATTATTGTTTGGCGTTGTGCACTGAGGGTTCATGTGTAAGTCTGATATTCCATAGCATGCATTATTAATTTTGTCCCTTTAAACACAGCATCATAAATCACAGTCAACTGATATTTGAAGGCTGTGCACCATCACACTATCTATATCTTGAGTTGTTTAACTGTTCCTAATCTTTACTTTCTGAGTAGGTACCGGTCAGGTCATAAATACCTCACTGACTCAAGTTCAGCGTGTCTGTCATTCTGCCTTGTCATTGTGTGTTGGAGAGTGGTTTAGGGTTTTCATTTACATATCACTGGAAGTTTCTTCTCAGGTGTCTGAAACTCTTAGCTGAAATGTTCTTACTTCCTGAACAGCACTTCAGTATATTCTTCTGATTAATTTATTACACCCTCATATTGTTTGTGTGGTTAAAATATCCTTTTTATAGTTTATTTTGTGGTTTGGTATAAGTATTTCTTTATTGCTTGAAAATGACAGTCAATGCTTTTAAAATATGAAATAAAAATGGTGTTTGAATGGTGTTTGTTGCTGTTACATGTGAAACAAGTGCATCTAGATAAATTTCTAGAGAACAGAGAACCACTATGGTGATGTAGCTGTGATATCACAGTAACTCAATAAGAAGTAGGCAGGATTTTAAACCAATGACCAAACCCCTGAATAGTTATTTTACAAGCACACATCAGTGCCTCTGAATCTAAGGACAGTAGCATTCAAATCGCAATCTGAAAGCATGCCAATGTGCACAGTCTTTTGTCTTACTGCTAAGCCCAATCCATTTTCCACTGGTTATCCTTAAGTGTACACTCTCTCAATTTTGGAACACATGGGAGGGTATATACAATGCCCTGTTCATGTACTTACACCCCTGTTGAATTTGAACAAAAACATCATTCAACAGAAAACAAATGTGACTGGATTGTTTTTCTTTGGCCAAATAAAACAGAAAGGCTTTTTTTTTAAACAAGACCACAGAGAACAGTAATATTTTCCAAAGAGGGGTGTGTCTTAAAAAACACACACATTGAAATTATACATATTCCTAAGCACCTACAAACTACATCCTTCAAAATAATCCCACCTCAACATGTGGCTGGAATCACAGAATGTCAACAGTGGGTATAAAAGGATCTTAAACACAATAGCAATCTATTAATAGCCATCATAGCTAAAATTAGAGACAAACTTACACATTTCTGGCTCATTTTTAAAAATTTCATGGACCTCCACAAGTCAGGTGGTGGCTACCACATATGTAGGTTAACCTGACTGTTTTTACTACAGCTCCCATAATTGAGAAGGCCACTTGAAGGGTTGGTAACTTGGTGACATTTTTTTTTTTTACCTCAGGATGCTGTGAGGTTAGAGATATCTGAGGAAGTGGATTCAAATCCAAAGGCACGAAACTGACTCATTGATCAAGACAGTCTGACATCTTTGGGATGTATAAATCTTCTCCTTTATATTGTTTGTACGAATCAAGGGACAGGGGTGTCAACATCTTAATGACATCTTGTCCAAGGTTTTGTGCTCGGATAACAAAAACCTGAGCTGTATGGACATGCTTATCAGTGATAAGTTTGATCCCAAAACGGTAAAGCTCATTATTTTGAGTGTTATCTCCTGGAACTTGCATAAAACAAGCAACAGATGTATTCAAACATACCAGGAAATATTTGCCCAAAAAGTAAGTGCACCCTGCACAGAAGCCAAATTTTTGGGAAAAAAATATAGCGATTCAAATGAGCACACATGAGTATCTACAAAGTTAAGCAATATAATTGCTTTGAACAAATCGCTGAAATCCCCAGACCTAAATCCAATAGTTCATATGAGGTTAAAACACAAGAAAGCTGTTTATAAGGAACGACTAAGAAATTCTACGATTGATCAAAACTCCTGCACCTCATAAGGGAAACTATTTTCTCAGCTCTGTAAGTTAAAAGTCAGGATGGTGCACAAAACATTGCATATGCATAAATAAATTTCATCATTGTGTTTTTCAAAACTTATTTGAAAAGTGTACACTGTTGCTCTGTGATGTTTTAGTAGTATGGTAATAACTTTTCACATATTTCCATTTATTTGAGCAAAAAGTAATGCACTTGTTGAAATTTAACATAGTATGAATAAACTTCATAACTTTCAGATAGAGAAAATATGGAGAGGAGAAGGATGGAATGACATGGCCATCTTCTGGACATGGAAGGGAAATACAACATTAACAAATCGTTTTTGTATCGCCCTTATGTAATCTCACCTTCAGTCAAATACTAAATGGTTCCAGTGTCAATCAGAATCCATTACACTAAAATCTTACTGATCCTATCCTGTTTAAACTGGAAGGGAAACTCATGTTATTCAGACAATCCAAGAGTACTCCCATATACACAACTACACAATGTTTGCATACCCAGCTGGATTGGCCTAATGTTGACATATGTCCGCCATTGTGCATGTGAATGAAGTATGTGATTAACTGTACCACTGTTGTCACTAGGTACACATTTGGACAACATGCAATACTCTGCTGATGATTAATGAAAGATTTTTTTTTTTTTGAAAAAGAAAATATTTCCTTCCAGTCTTTTCACTAATTGCTGCTTCCTCCTACATTAATATTGCCAGTACACAGACAAATCTGTTAAATCCACACAGAAATGTAACTGACACATAGACTACAGTACCTCTTTGATGACCTGCACTTGTCCTTGTAGCACATAATGCAGTGACAGCGGTCATCTTAGTCATATGTTTCTCAAAAACAGATAATCCCAAAAGGCAATCAGTCATCATACTAATAATTGGTATGAAAACAGACATTCATGAAGATAATAATTTATTTACTTTTGTATGTAGAGAATTCTTTGGCAGTGAGGACATGTTTAAAAACTGAGAAGTGACAGTATTCAGAGTGGACTCACAAGTGCTGTATCAGAAGCAAGACAGTGGAATTGACAAACCACACTCTACTTTCTGCCCTCTCGTCACCTCAGGGCTAGGAGTCAGAGTCGGGGCAGAGGAGTCAATGTCAATGAGGAGCCGGCGTGAGGCAGAGAACCAGTGTGAGGCAGAGAGCATTAACGAACGAGTGAAGATGTAAGAGTCAGCGTGAAGGAGCCAGATTCAGTGTAAAGGATGAGTGTGAGGCAGTGAGTCTGTGAAGGGAAAGAGTCAGTATGAAGGAATAACAGTCAGTGTGAAAGAGTCTATGACAGCGGGCAGTCAGTGTGAGGGAACATTTGGAACAGAAGTAGTGGCAGGATGAGGGAAGTTTAGAACAGTCTCTGTTACAGTTTAGAACAGTCTCTGTGGCTATATATATATATGGATTAGTAACATCATGCCACTGACAGAATTACAGAGTGTGTTGTCTTGGTGCACACCAATCATTAATATAATGTGTATGCACTGTGCACCACATAGTAGGAAGATATACCCTTCTTACACAATTCCACATACACCACAGCACCCCTGCAAGTTCCTGCTTTTGTGTTTTCAGTCTGGAAATAATCTGAGTTGAAGAACCACATATAAAAAATGTTCTGCTATTCTTATCAACTTCTCTGCATATTTTCCCAACGTTTTCTTTAGTCCTGTGTTACAAAAACATTTCATCTTGTGCAAAGCTGGATGTGCAGTGGACGATCCTCCCAATGCTCTGTACACAGCTCCCAGAATGGTCTGCCCCCAATAACTGATCCAGGATAATCTTACACTAATCAAGTCCTAACTCCCATCACTATGTAAAAAATAGCAAAGCAGATAAAAGATCAGTGTATGGGGGGCAGTATCTATAAACACCTTCCTTCCTTAATGCCACCTACCAATAAACAAGTGCAACTCTATTAGAAAATTAATGGGGCAGGCAGGTAAAGCCAAGCTTCCAACCAGACACTCCCATTTTGTGTGATTCTAGCCCAGAGACTGGACAACCAACCAACAATTAGAATTATCACAGACTTGTTAAAACCAAGTAGGAACCAATCAGAATGCATGTATACTGCATTCATCACACAGCTCACAATATGAGAAGTTCAAATAGTGCACACAGGGAAACAGGGAAAACCATGAGGAGAGACGCAATGACATCACAGCTCCTGCTACCCCGAAACACAGATGCAAGAGTCCATTCATTATCACTAAAGGCAACAGGACAGAAAACAGACTCATCCTCTTCTTCCTGTTCCCCTACCTCCTTCCTCATTGGAAAGCAATAAGAACAGAAGGACAGAAAGCATTAATAAAAAAAAAAAAGAAATACTGATGGAGGAGAGGAGTGACTCGTCTCCTGTGTGTGTGTGCAAAATGTCCTAGTGGGAGGAAGAGCAGGCAGCACCCATTCCAGGCCTCTATCCCACTGGCAACGAGGCCCCTAGCAACTGCGCATCCGCAGTAAGGGCGCAGTTCGGGCAGGGAAGGCACAGGTTTGCCGCTGGAGAGGGGGCAAGCAGGGGAGAGAAGGGGAGCAAAGGCTCTGGGTATACAGTTTTCCAGTTCTGCCAAAGGCCTCTTTGCCCCAGTCTCCCACACTCCCCCCAAAGCTCAGTCTCTGCGGTCCCTCCACGGCCCCCCCTACCCCGGGGGTCACAGCGTGACCTTGCTGAGCCGCAGTGACAAGCTTGCACGCTGCTGTGCGCGTGGGAGCGTGGAGCTGCAGCGGCTGCGCAGCTGGACAGGCCGGCCGGCGGAGCCGCGCAGACGAAGCAGAAAGTCAAAGTTGGCGGAGGTGTTCATGGCGTAAAACACGTTGGCGTTGTCTGGGATCACCAGCTCTGAAAAGGTCGGGAGGAGGGTTTTCAAATATTACATGCACACGCAAATAATTAACAAGCCATCAAAGTTACATACTTGAATTCAGTCAGAAAAAGAAATTCTCTATACAATCCCTACAAATTCTCAGTTTTCTGCCAACACATATTTGTAACATAGTAACAGAGGGCGGGAAGGAAGGAGAGGAAGAAAAAGAGGCTGCTCCTCAGATAGCAACTAGAGGAGAAAGTGTGACATCACATAACAGACCAAGCAAGGGGGAAAGCCCTGTGCGTACCTCTCTCCTCAGAGATGACCTGAACCAGTTCATAGGCTTCGGATGGCTCGCCCTCCAGGTTGTGCTTGGCCATTGCACGGGAGATGACCGCTGGGGTTTTGTCCTGACTGGTTAGCTGAGGGGAGCAGGCAATACCGCTGTCAAAACTCCAGTACTGATTGTCATAACACCTAAACTCTGACACACTCATATTCCACATGACTGACACCTGCACTGTACATACATCGTACACACAGGAACTGGAGCTTTATCGTACATAAAAAATAGTAATTGTTTGTGACAGTTTCCATTCTCAGTCTATTCAGCAAGCTCTTCAGAATCCATTTATTCTCTTTATACAGGGAATTTCAGGGTGACATTCTGATTGCCAAAGCTCACTCAATATCAGATAACCACACAGTCCCTTTCACCGTTACGGAGTTCACCTGCATATAAACCCAGCAGACACATACAGAACACCGGTCCACACTCACCATGATGCTCTTGTACAGGTTTCCGTTGCCTTGCTCCAGGCTGACGCGGATGATGCAGGCGTCCTGGGCCTGAGTGTTATAGGCAGGGGGGAGGCTGGGCGAGGTGGGGGAGGCGGGGGTCAGAGAAGCCGAGCGGCGGTGCGTGCAGGGGGGGCCGGGCAGCGAGGGGGAGGCGGGCGTAATGGGGACGCTGGCCGACGACGACGACGTGTCCATCGAGTGCAGAGAGGAGCAGGAGGAGGACTCCGACAGCTGGGGCACAACAAACAGCTGAGGTTAACACGGATCGCACTGCTGCTCCGTACCGAATACGAAGGCCAGCTGGCCGGCCATTCCGATGGCGCACTCGTCAGTACCTTCTTTTGCGTGATGTCAGGGGTGTGCGTGGGTGTCAGGCCCTCGCTGTCAGAGGGGCTGGAATCACTGGAGGACACGCTGACGGAGTCCATGCTCTCCCCTGAGCTGCCAGCAGGGGGCGAACGTGGGCTGTCCCTCACTGGGGAGTTAGCAGCTGCAGCCTCTGCTCCAAGGAACAGCCTGGTGGAACAAGACAGGGGCCGTGAGGTCAGCCAACAGCACACAGATACCAGACTCATTAAACAAACTATATGACACATTTTTTTCTCCAGACACAGAACATTTCCAATGACTTTCATGAGAGGGCTATGTACATTCCATTCTATTCTATACAGGGAAGCTACATAAGCTAAGGCTTGCTAATACACAGGGCTCACTCTCTCTCACCCTCCCATGTCTGCGAATCGCTGGGTCAAGCAACAAAGCTGTAAGGCTTATGCTATGCATGTAGTAGGATAGGTTGCAATAGATCACAATTAGCCATGTAACTATCAGAAATCAATGCTAACAGCTAGTGGGTTACTGGTACAGGGAAGGTGTTGTGGGAATACAGAACTGTGCAGAAACACAGGCTTTACAATCAGGAGAACTATGAGTGAGTGAGTCAGTTTAGTTCCCATGTCCTATGGTGAGGGGTCACTCAGTCAGGGGTGCGAGCAAGGGCGAGCAGGGGGGATGACAGTACTCACAGGCTCAGCCTCTTCACCATGCTCTTACGAGGTTTCGGGGAGGTTGGACTGCTGTCTCCCACTCCCTCGATCTCACAGGACAGAGCGTAGCTGCAGGAACCGGAGAGGCATCATTAATGCACACTCCATAGACGAGGAGCATAAGGGACACGGAGCGGCACGGGGGTACAGAGAGGGGAAAAGGAGACACGGGGACGGAGCAGAAAGGACAGAAAGACAGGTGGAGTGGCCGAGTACACACCTCTCCTCTTCGCTGTGTTGGGGTTGGCTGTGGAACCAGCGCAGGAAGGCCGGGTCAGGGTTCAGGCAGTAACTGTTGCAGGCAGACTGAAGCAGCTTGATCTGTGCGATCACTTCAAACTCCTGCACAAGGACAGCAAAATTTTACAGGCTATTAGAGACCTTGTAGAAGGGCATTTCACACACTGGGAGCACTGAGATGCCTGGGAGGTTCAGGCCTTCAGGCTGTCTCCGCTGCTTTACAGCATTAACCATGCGAGAGGGCTGCAGGCTGGCGAAATACACAGGGGGAAGTAATACTCACCCTTCGTCTCTTTTCAAAGTTGATCAGACCACCCTGAAACAGACGCAAAGAATGCCGCAGTGAAACAACGGACGCATGGGATCGGCGCACACACGCAGAAACGAACAGCCGATACAAAAGTGCCTTCAGAATTCTTCACAGACTAAGAACACAAACTGAGCCACAAAGTACAGTCACAATTTTTTACTCTCACTCTCTCCATTGCGACAGGCAGGCAAAAAGCTGTACAGACGAGGCTCACCTCCACCAGGTCTGGCAGCGCTGTGTCCAGCATGGTCAGGTCCGTTAAGAACGTACCCAGGTACGGTATCGTGCCCTGCATGGCACCCTGAGGGAGAGCAAGGTGGGGGTTACAAACAGCCTCCACATTACTGCTCTTCCCCTTTCATACAATCTTTTATTCGCCCTCTCACACCCCCATCTAGTGTCTCTCCCTCTTTCTCTCATCTCACCATTTCTTTCTGTAGCTGCAGTCTTTTGTGTGTGCGCTTCTGGTGGTCCTTCACACAGCTCTCTAGACTGGCGAACTTGGAGGTTCCTTCCTGTGAAACATCAGAGGTGCACACAAACACATCAGTTTATCATCATTATACCACTGCTATACATCAATAAACCATCAGTATACCATCAATAAATCAGTTTCACCATCAATATATCATCTGTATAACCCCATCAATAAACCATCATTTATGACATACATCGGTACAGTATATACCCATGTATATTTTTTTACTGTGTGCTGTTACTGTATGCTTCAACGTTGCAACGCCATCTGCGCTGCCTTACCCTCATCAGTAACTCTCGGCTGGTCAGGTAGTTGTTGTGATCTGAGAAAATGTCCGACAGCTCCTCGAACATCTGCATGCTGTCCCTGATGAAGACAGAAGACAGGGGCGAAAGCATATTAAGCGAGCTGTGGGAACTCATGAGCTTGTTTTCATCTTCAGGACATGCATACTCGCATTACAGACACGGGCAGAGAGGCGGCGACCTCCCAATCGGCTCCGCCCCCCCCCCGACAGACACAAGGACTGACCGACACGCTCACTAACAGACTTACTTGTTCACGCACGCCCAGGCCCTCTTCAGGCGGTACAGCGGGTTGGACTGGAGAGCGGAGATGATGGCACGCAGCGACGAGAAGTTCTTGCGGATGCGACACTCCTGGGAACAGAGACAGGGTTACGCACGCACGCACGCGGGGGGGGCGAGACGTGTGGGGGATCGCGAGCACGGGCAGGTGTTCACGGCGGGGGCGGTTACCTGGGCGATGTCGATCCAGCGCTGGATGACGCGCGCCCGCAGGTGCGGCCGGATCTGCCGGCGGCGGAGCACGGTGCTGACCACGCAGGCCGCCACAGCGTTGAACTGCGTGATGGTGGCGCGGATGGTGGGCGCGCTGTGCTTGTTCTGCTTCTTGTCACGCTGAGACCAGATGGAGCCCAGGCAGTGGTGCGGGACCACCTTCTTGAACAACATCTGCAAGGGCAAAGAGAGAGGGGGACACAGGCAAATTAATACAAATAAGCTCACAAGACTGAAGGGACTTATTACAATACACATTCTGCCTCCTACTGTCCTGCCTCTCCACTAATGTACACAATCCCTGTCTCAGTCCCACAGTCCTGGGCAGTAGTGTGGTGTAGTGGTAAGGAGCAGGGCTCGCAACTGAAAGGTCTCTGATTCAATTCAATCTTGGGCCAAGTACCCTTAGGCAAGGGACTTGACCACAATGGCCTCAGCAAATATCCAGCGGTATACGTGGATGTAAATGGTAAACTATGCAAGTCATTCTGTGAGCTATGCAAGATGCATCCGCCAAGCAAAAATAATGAACCAGCAACAGACTTACCGCATCCATATAGGTCAACTGCTCAGCAACCAGATCAGCCTCGAAAGACAGGAAATCTTCCTGCACTTCAATCTCCACTTCCTCTTCCTCCCCAAGGCAAAAGGGGCTGTTGCCATGGAAACAAGCTGCATCGGCAATAGACAAAAATGAAGATCAGTGCAGGTACTCACAGAGTAACATCCCGACAGATGGAAGAATACAAAGGGTTGCCATCCAGGGAGAGCGGGCGGTCCCTGAACAGCGACTTACCCTCAGCCTCGGGGTCCACATTGGCCTGCCTCTGCAGCTGCTCCAGCAGGCTCTGGGCCCTGCGCAGGGGCTCAGAGCCTGGCAGCGCCCTCTGCAGGAAGTCCAGGACCCTGTTCAGGCAGGGGTAGGCGGGAGGCTCCTGGAAGTCCTCAGGACACTGATCCAGCCAGGCTCGCAGGATGGAGGCCAGGGCACTGGGAGAGGAGGGGACAGACAAGAGCGATGAAGCACTACTGTGCGAAAGGCCAGCGAAAGCAGACAGATTAACAAGTGGAGGGAGAGCCTGTGCTTTTTAACCGCACTGCTAAATCCCTGGCTTGAAACGCTGCCACGTAGAACATTTCCAGACGTCCACCCCGGCGCTATGCGAGGCCCTTCAGAGTGAGTAACGAAGCAGCTGTGCCAAAGGAAAGGCTCGCCTCAAGCACTTCTTCACGTCAGCTCCGCTACGCTCAGCACCACAGGGAAGGGGGGGGGGTCAGACCGAGCCAGACAGCGGAAAACGCAGTCGAGCTAAGCGCGCTGTCCGACACACACGCCCGCTGGGACAGCGATGGCAAAGAGCAGACGAAGCGGCAGCGTGTGGACTCTTACTTCCGAACCGCTCCCCTGTTGTCTGAGGGACTGCACTGCTTGTTCTCCCCCTCGCTGTCCTCCACATTCCCGTACCTGTGGGACGAAGAGCGAGACAGGCCTCAGTTTCAGCACTGCGAGGGCAGCAGCTACGGCAGCCGACCGCACTGCGCCCGCCAGCCATTAGCACCCACTACTCCCTGGTTCTGCACCGTCAAAGAGTGCTTGTGCAATACTGGTTCTTATTCTTGATCGCCAGATTCACTGAATCGGTCAAATTCTGCAACGGCTGCGCAGCTGTGCAGACGCAGCTGTGCAGACGCAGCCGTCTGCGCAGGGTTACGTACTTGTCGAGCAGCAGCTGGAGCACGGCCTCCGTGCTGGCGAAGGCGCGGTACGTGGAGAGGAAGATGCTGGTGTAGGTGAGGTCATTGTCCCCGAAGGCGGTCAGCAGCGTCTCCACCAGCCGCTCCAGGGTCCCCGCGCGGATACTGCGGATCTTACACGTCTCCAGCTGGCTGACCGTGTGGCCCGGCGGCAGCCGGTCTCCCTCCACCTGGCAGACGACAGGGAGAGGCGGAGGGGACATGGAGAGGAAGAGGAGCAGTAAAAAGAGTCAGACAGAAAATGATGGGAGGCAGAGAGAGAAAAAGGCAAATGGACGCCTAATCTTTCTGCAGATGTGTCCTGCTATTGTGTGTCTGCTGGGAGAGAGAAAGACAGTGAGAGAGTCCTTGGTGCTGCTAGCACGCTACAACAGGAAACGCTACAATCTGCTTTCAATCAAATGGCACCCCCTCCTCCACCCTCTCGCACTCTCTGAGAGACTCATAAAGGAGGGGAGCAGAGCAGCTCTCTCTGGGTGCAGCACAGCAGCTGGTATTATGGCACTGAAACTGTTCTTTAGCAAAGCTGAACGGTGACAAAAATCACACACAGCATCAACCTGAATCTCAAACATGGTACACACAAAAAACATGCAATACACACACTCATGAATAAAGATGAATATCCTGATATAATGCTACCATATAAGTGGTTATCCATTTCTGCGGTTTCAATTACTTTGAAACTACCTGAGTATCTCTGCCTTGAACATCATCTGTATCAGTTGATATAATATAAGTGTTTTGTGCTCAGCTGTAGAGTTGCAGAGGGTAGCTGATCAAGGAAAAGATCATGTTGTTCTGCTTCTAATACAAGCATGTGGAGCACCCAACATTTTCTCCTGTCTCAGCGGTACACACTAATATAACACAGGAGCAAACATTATCACAACAAAATATAATAGCATAAATAATGAGCCTGATTTCTCTACAACCAAATTGCGCAGTTCAGTAATGGTACTGTGTTACTGTTCATCAGAGATGCATCCAGGGAGCCAAAGCAGTGATGCATTTCAACTGTTCCTGAGCACTGATGCTGCTCAAGCTGCAGGGAGAAGACCGGCAGTGGACCAGTAATAATCCACAGCTCTCTCAGTACACTGTATAAGATTCAAACATTCGTCCTTAACTTTGACTAAAAAGTTAATGCACTTGGTCCTTTTTTCCATCACAAACAGAGCTCAGCTCTGCTACCTCCAAAATTAATGACAAAAGTTGCACGTGGGATATTGAGGGTATATGCAGTATTTTGATTGTGTGCTATAGTGTGATGTGAACGGCTCATTTGCACTCACCCCCAGCCATCTCGCTCCCTTGTTGGCGGCCTGTTGGATCTGAACCCTCTTCAGTGTCACATTGTATATCGCCCCCTCCTCCACTTCCTCTCCCCAGTCCTGCACCGAGCTCTGTCGGGGGGAAGACAAACACCGTTACAATACTGAACATCTCTCCAGCAACAGTCCACAAGTCAGTGATGCAACAGAAAGAAAAACACCCATTTTCCAACAGCAATAATTAGGGGGGGGGGGGGGGGGGCAAATATAATCTGTAAATAAACAGAAATGTGGAAAAACAGCTGACTGGATGGGGAATATCTTTGTGAGTATGTGTTTGGGGGGGGTGAACAGGGGAAAGGAGTGTGATATTGTGCTATTGCTGCAGTGTGAGAGAGACCTGGAGCTCCACTGGGAGAAGGCAAGACGCTGCCCTTCACTTCGCCCACGCAAGTGCTGCGTGCTCAGAGCTGGCGCGGGACAGCAGAGCGCTGGGGGGCTGGGGGGGGGGGGGGGGGGGGGGGGGGGGGGGCTGACAGCTCTGACAGCCAGAGAGCAAATAAGAAAATTTCCTCCACGAACAAACTCAAAGAGCCACCGGGAGACACAGAGCCCCCCCAAAATCCAGCCTGCGCTCTTTACGCCCCCGCAAACACTGCCGCCTCACCGCAACGGCAGGATACTGAGTCACGGACATAGAGCTGCGCAGCACGCACAGCCAGGACAACAACAGGAACTGCACATTCTTCCACCCTCTGCCTCTGCTCTGTCATTTACAGGAAAGCCAGGCTGAGGCTAGAGATTCCAGCAAAGAGCGGACCGGGATAAACTACTCACAGGAACCGGTCAACGTACGAGGGAAGTCTGGTTCCTGTGATGTTCACTTTCGCCCCGTACCAAAAAAAAAAAAAAAAGGGGCAGTTATGTGCAAAGGTCAATGTCATTCCATGAGGGGTCAACAACGTGCCCTCCTGCATTCTGTGGTAAATGCCTTCTGGGTGTGCTGATGACTTCACTGACACAGATGCGCACCACACAGACAGAAAAAACACAGTGATCACTGCAGCACTGACATCAAGACTGAGGTGCTGCTCTAGCCTACAGCGCTGATATCACTGTTGATAACAGGCCACTAGGCACACTTCTGGAGCGCCGTGGAAACCAGCGCATGAACTACGAGGATAAATGGAGCAGCCTGTCTGTATACTCAACCGTTTCCTGTACAGTGCTGTGGCATAAATACTTCTCTCACTGAGTCATGCAGTCCGCACTGAAAAACAAAAGCAGGAGGTCGTGTTGCTCCCTGACCGGCCCTGCTGAGTCCACAGTCTGTGCAGAGTCGACTCTTTGTGCTGAGCATAGACGTGTTTGAAAGTGGGTTTTAAAACACTGCTTGTTCAGTGGCTCACGGTATGCACAGCGGAGCCGATTAAAGAAAAGAAGAAAAAAAAAACTTCGCCAGACACAGATTGATACAAGCGAGACAAAACGTTTTCTCCATCCACAGTCAGGTCATGCAAATGATACACATTATGTAAACATACGTAGATATCGTGGTATATTACGGTAAAATAACCGAAGAAACCGGAGACGTTGTAGGCTAGTGATTAAAAAAAAAAAACTTTGTCGACTATCCGACCAAGAAACGATATTTGGTACTTTGCTACAACTAATCATGCTATAAATGTAATATGATCATTTACACGATTTTCAAAAAGCGTTGTCTTCATTAAACGGCGCGTATATCAGTATGTGAACACAAAATTCGCAGTTTGCTGAAAAACACACTTGTTGAAAACAGCAAAGGGATGCGCATCAATTGTGAAAGTGGCAATGGAAAATATTTTCCCGTTAAAAATGTGGACTTGAGTGTCTCACTCCCTACTGACATATTCGGAAAAAATCAAGTCAATCAGCAATATATGAAACAATACTCTGCAAATAACAGCAGTGTCAAATCTTTAGATGGATCTGCTCTCTATTGTGTTTACCCAGTAGACGCAGCTGGGACTCGTATAGAGCTCACGGCGCTAGCAATTGTTCCCCCATTTTCCCACTCAGCCGCGCAGACAAAAGTTTTCATTTCGGTAGGTACAAATTAACGGGGTCGCATTCTCCCTTTTTTAAAAAAAGCTCCCCAGTCGCGTTCTGTACAGTAAATAGTCGGTCATGAATGAGAAGAGGATAAAACCCAAAACAGTTACAAATAAAATCTACAATGTTTGCTTTGAATCCCCCCCTTCTCCCCTCCCCCTCCCAATCTCTTCCTTTATCCGCTACTTTCACAATATCCCTCTCTCATCCAGAATTATCTCAATGAGCGCAAACTTTAAAACCGCAGCAACTCTGCAGCGCAGAAAACGGTGGCGGTTTTACCATCTTAGCTTTCCAGGCGAATTTCATGGTAAGTGCTTCTCTCATGGTCCGGGAGCAGCATCAGAATCCAGCAACAGTCCGCCAAGGAGAGAAGTATTTTAATCCAAATTGACAAAAAGCATCCACAGCTACGGCGCTGTCGTTCTCTGTAAATCTTTTCTCCTCCACCACACACACACACACAATCCGTCACAGTTCCGTTGTCTACAGGCCCCCCTTACCAGCCCTCGTCGTTTCTTTCAAGATCCTCTCTCTCCCCGTCTCTCCGTTACTGAATGACCGAGCTCCGCCCCGCTGCACTCCCAGGCCCCCTCCTCTTTCCTCCCTTACTCTTGAGGTAGCCGAAATAAAGGATACTTCTGCAAGAGGTTATGGAGTCAAATACAATTGTTTTTACAAACCTTTATTCAGCAGCTGATATTTACGGCTCATTGTGCGGTCCGGTAAATCGGTGAATTTGCGTTTGTCTGGCATGTAATTTAATCGATCCCGTATTCGGCAATGTCAGAGAAATGCTATGTGATGTAAAGATGGAGAATATAGTTGCGCTTTTGTGGAGTTTTAGGGAGAATATAGCTGCGCTTTTGTACGAGTGTGTACGAGTTAGTTTGAGGGGATGACTAAGTAGGGACTGGGTTTTGATGGGAAGCTGCAGCTGTAACATGAGTTACATGGAAGCCTCTGTAATCCCCTGTACTGGAGAAACTCATCTTGGGTGGAGGGACCTGATCTGACACCCCACACACACACACACACACACACATGCGCACAGACTAATTCCTGGCTTCTAACCACACCTATTAACACAACACAATGGAAAAACAGGCAAGTTTATAAAACTATGACCATAGTGTCATATAGTGTCACACAGCACCCATGTGCACCAGCCATGATGTCCCAGTGCGCTACACAAGAGAGACAGCTCTTGAGCAGCACCAGCGTCAGCTGACCCAAGAGCAGCCAGGGGCCAGTCAGGGGTTCAGGGAAGCCCTCTGTCTCCTGGTACAGGGCCAGTTCCCAGGCCAGTCTGCCTTGCAGAGCACATCCATCTCCTGGGCTCTGGGAAGCATCAGCCTGTGATGGGAAAGGTTGTGACCCCTGGCCACCCCCAGGGGACAGCTGGCCTCGAGGGGGAGTGATGTCATCCCCTTGCGCAGTAACACTACCTAATGTCACAGACACTACAGAGGTCAGCTGATACGTGCATTTGGATACTGCCAGCTACATCACTGCCGTCACTCAACATCAGCAGCACTGTTTTTGGCCCTGATCTGTGCTGCATCTTATGCACTGGTCTAACCTTGGAAAGACCTCAGTAAACATTACCATAACTACCAATAACTGCAGCGTCAGCACACGTAGAGAAAGAAAGACACACATTAAACATGAAAACCGGGATTCACTGTTGCTGTGGAAAAGCTAGAAATGTATGAGGTCTGCTCCGTTCAAGAAAGAGGAGAGCTTTGTTTTGAATATGTTTGGAGAAGGAAGATTCTTGTGGTGCCACAAAATTTTAACAGTGTTTTTATTTGCTTTTAGAAACCAGGGAGAACTGAGTAAACCTCACAGAGGGTCAGGCCCTTTTCTCTCTGACCTTTTCCAGTCTGAAACTGAGGTCTCTCCCAGGTCCATCACTGCTCCCTGCCTTAGGCCCGGAGAGAAACGGCACAGGACAAAAACAGGAGGAGCGGCACGCTGTTATTGCACGGCTGCAGGGAAACACACATTCCAGGAAATCTCCCACTTCCTGCCAGCAGCAGCCTCCCGTCTCCACTGTGCCTGCTGTCCTCATACCTGACTGTGCAACAGCGGCCCAGCCACTGCGGAAACCATCAGACTGACACCAGGACAGCAGGGAGACAGGCACAGGAGACACCAGGACAGCAGGGAGACAGGCACAGGAGACACCAGTAAAGTTAAGAGACAGGCATAGGAGACCCCGGTACAGCAGATAGACAGGGCTATCTGAGACACCAGTAAAGCTAAGACAGAGGCATATGGGACACCAGTCCACAGAGGTAACAGAACTCTAAGTCAGTCACGGACTGTGGCACCAGAAGATCTGAGGTTCTGTAAGAACTGCCACTCACAATGAGGCCAGTTGTCAGCAGATAAGCTCAGAGTCAGTGATGGAGATTCCATGGGTAATTATGAAATGTCTCAAATAAATCTTAAAAAAGCCTTCCCTCACTTCCATGTAGCGAAGTAGGAATGAATCTTAATGTTAGTACTAAAATATATATTCATATAAACATAACTTCCTTTCCAAATGTGAGCAAGCATCAGCAGTAATCTGAGCCAAAAATTGTCATGGGGAAACTCCATGATAGCAGAACTTGTGGTAAGGATGGTCCTGTCAGCATCTCCTTAACTGACATCAGAAACTACAGGGATTCACTTCCCTTTACTGAAAATACAGATTCCAACTAGCAAGTGGAAATGCTGTCCTCATCTACTCAAACAGCTGAGTGTGTGTGTGTGTGTGTGTGTGTGTGTGTGAGGGGGAGATCTCTCACTGGGCTGTAACAAAAGCTGCCCAGCAGGGGGCAAACTGTGATGGTATTGTTTGTCATGGACTCGAAGTAATGTTGTTCTTGCATTTGCTTAATAATCCAAAGTGACTCCATAGGCTTACACAGCTTAGTTTTCACTGGGGAAACCTAAGTGAGAAATGTAGTTTTGCTCAAGGCCACAGCAGAGGTGCCCATTCAGAATTTGACCCTGTAACACGCCTATCGTAACCACTCCTTCTCACTGGTCACACAGTCAATCTGCCCAGCCTTGCAGTTCCACAAAGAGTTCCTCTCATTACCCGGCTTTACACAGCAAATCTCTCTCTTTCAGCATTTCAGCTTCAAGTACCCCCCACCCCCCACCACTCTAGAACCTGTCCGTCTATGAGCTCTTACTCTGTCAGTGGTCTTAGCAAGTAGCCCTAATGGTTATGCACGAAAGAGATGACATCAACTCCGCCAGTAATCTTCAAACAAAAGCCCAGGGCCCTGCTTTTTGGATTATCACTGGGGTAGCAGTCTGCTGGAGATGTGTTGGGAAATATTGATTTGAGGATCATACAGTTGGCAAGTGGCCAATTGCAGGTCTGAATGCTGACAGTCTTTGGAGTATGCGTACACGCATCGATAATGCAGTGAACTTCTTTATGACTGCAGGCACGCCTGTTGTTTATCGGCATTGCAACCATTTGGGTGATTTCGGTACTTCCACCCGTGACACCCCGCCTAATAAGCTCTAATTAACAAGCAAAGCCCTGCTTGTCTGACCTCCTGCTGCAGTGAGAGGAGAGGCCATCTGCTCCCGCCAAGGCTACAGAGTGTAAACACTGGTACACTAATCTATGGCACCTACTGATGAACCACCATCCCCACCAATACTATGAACTGTCATCCCTACTGATAGACTATACCACAAACTGTATTCATACACTGAGCTACTGTATGACCCCTACTGATAAAAAATACCCCATGGTCTTTTCCAGATACAAACAGGTTTATAGTACAGTTGTAATGGCACACTGAACTAGAGTCTACATGGACCCACAGGAGAAGTTACCTCTGAACTTAGGCACACATTGTTCCACTACCTATTGCCTGTTGCCTTGATGCTATCTAATTCTGCTGACAGTAGAATGTTGTGCTTCATGAGTTCCAATCACACATGCACCAGTGGACTGTAACTCGCATGCCAACTGACCAAAGCTCTGCCCGATTGGACCTCGGCCCTCGGCCCTCTCCTTCCCCTCTCTGTCCTTCCCTCCTTCTCCTCCTCCCCCTCCTTCTGTTCTCCCGGAGCCCACAGTAAGCTGGGACACATGACTGGGATCAGGCCTGTGGGGGGAGGGGTTCACATTGTTTACGATGGATTTGTCTTCTTGCACAACCAGCCAGAGGGGCCGAAATCTTATGGAGGGAACCTGGGAGCCTCTGTGCGCCGAGCAGAGATGCAGATGACTCTGCGTGCCACTTGACTGTGCAGATATGGCTGTGACTCTGCGGGAAACCTGATTGCGTATGCATACCATGACTCTGCAAGGCACCTGACTGTACGCACATGCCCCTGTTCGAGCAGTCCCCCCATCCCAATCTCAGAGTGTCCTTGTGTGAGGGGTTTTGTTCCATCATATTCATATTATTATATTATAATTAGGTCTAACAGGCTGTTATTGCAAAGGTGGTCTGTGTTTTTCATTTTATTTGCATTTCCTCCTTAATACAGAGCAAGATACAATAAACAGTTAATTGAAGCCCAATCATATATCTCTATACACAGTGTCCCCAAGATCAGGGATATACTGACCATAGACCGTCCATGCCACCCCCACCCCTCCACTCCCCACACATACTTTCATTTGCCGAAATTTTCCAATATACCCTTTCCACTCTCTTCCATTAAATTCGTATCCATTGTGTTCCGCTAAACAGTGCAGTCTAATCCTGCCCTGTCAAATTCCTGCTGGAGGTTAATTTCTGCCACACTTGAGTGTCTGCCTTGTGGTGTTGGCGATGTTGCAGATGTGAGGACAAGGGATGTAATAATCCAGCTATTGATCGTTCCAGTGGTTGTAGTCTCTCTGCCCTATTCGCTCTGCATGTGATTCCAACAGTACTGTGCAGAAGCCAGACATGCAGCCCTCCTCAGCCTCCTGCGAGGAAATGCCATGTTCTCTGCCAAGCACACAAAGACCACTGTGACATCACAGATGTCTGAAGCAACAGTGAGAGGAGGGTTACTGTACCACCCCCTCCCTCTGAACACTTGGCCCCTGCCCTTGACATGTGGGTGATTATAGCTGGTTGAGTGGGCAAGGAGAGAATAGTGGTGGGTTTGTGTGTGAGCTGAGCATTTTTTGCTGTCAACCCTAAAATCTATAAGCTCAGTCCTGTTATGTCAGTAAACACAATCAAGTGGACCAAATTTCTGTCCTCTGATGCATGGTTACGAGTTCATACAGATAAGCATGGCAAACTCATTCACACACCATAGGCAGACTCGTACTTCTATCTGTAGTTCTCTACCACACATGAGAATCTGAACGGTTTTAGCAGTAGTAGATCATTTCTGCATTGCATATCCTAAAATTGTAAGAACTGGAAGAAGAAGGACCAATCAGAGTAGACATCCATTAAGTGGATTTTGATTAAAAAAAATACCTGAGAAAGAAAGAGGCTGGCGAAATGAACACAAAGCATTGAAAATGAAGAACTCTTTACACTCAAGTATATGACACAGTTCTGAGGGACAATTCTTCAAGATAGAAAGCATAGAACTAAAACCACTACCTTCCATCTGTTTCTCTTCAGTGTAATCTTTTCTGAATCTATCTCAGCAAAGGTTTTGAACACAGGCCTTTGGAGAGAGTGCTTTAAGCGGGAGTACGGTTGTGTGCATGCCTGCAATTTTCAGATGCTTCATAAATCACATTTTATGAATTTGCTACATGCAATATATGCAGTTGCGATCTGTTATATTGCACGTAAAATGGAAATGACCCATATTGCACTGATCCAGTGTTTATTGCGGTAAGCTCTGGTGTTCTGCTGAGTATATGTTAAATGGAGTTTAATGACCTCAGTGCAGTATTACTAGAGTGTACTGCCTTTTCCACAGTAGTGATACAATATGACCTGAGACAAGGCTCAAGTGTCTGCCTTTATGATTTCGTTGGAGAACAATGATGTGGAATAGTTATACACTCATTTCCACCATCTGACCTGGACTTTGCTCAGCTCTCATGAACAAGAAAACAGGACAATTAAAACAGAGATTAGCCCAATCACCTCTTTATAACTGTCCTGTTTCATAACTATATCTCAGACACTCCGGGGAGCAGAGTGTAGAAGAGAAGGAGTGAAGGGGGGAAAAAAGAGGGAGAGAGGGGGATAGGGAGAGGATGGTGAGAAAAAGACAAACATCCAAAATAGCAGTGCTCTTGACACAAGCCTTAGAAGTGCAGACTGAACACTGGGCACGAGTATTTCCATCACTGCACGGCCAAATTGCCAAAAGACAAAAACTTATGTAACTTCACGGCAAAACAATTTTTTTTCCAAATCTGACTGTGAAGTGGGGGGAATTCTTCCAGCAAGGCCCAGCAGTAAATGCTGAGGTGACGAAAACAACGGGAGATTGAAAAAGGAACAAATCCAGAAGGAAGAGTGGAAGGGCCTGAATGAATTACAGAAAATAATCACAGAGAGTGAAAGTGAGAGTGCAAAGCAGTGGCTACATGAAACAGAAACATGAGTAATTTAGGCACTGACTCACACAACCGGTGCGTTTGTCTCTGGGCAGAACCTTGCTGTGTTAAAGACATATTGAGTCTCTCTGGGAGTTGCAGAGAGAGCTGGGCAGTGGGATCGGGCTGCCCTCCGATCGCTCTGCCTCGGTAACAATAGTCGGAAACTCTGCTGTGTGGGGGGGAAACGACATACGCCAGGATGTCAGATAAGACTGAGGGAGAGCCATCCCACATACGCCAAATACTTCACATACACATTCTCTAATCACAGAATATTCCCAACAGCACACACAGACTCACAAGTGTGTAACCCTTTCAAACGCACCCACTGACTCTGTCTGCACACTGCTCGTGTGCCAGAGTTATAGTTAGCTCCCGTGTCGCAATCATGCTATCAGAATAGCTTGGTCAGTTGTTTGGCCGGAGGAAGTGATGATGCAGTTTCCCCGCAAAGCGAGAGTCGCCGTGGTTCACTTCTGGTCAGGCTGAGCGGAGCTGTGTAACCAGCGGCCAGTGCTCCTCGTGACTCTCCAGAATTGCTGACCAGCGGCAAGAAGAAACTTCCCGCTCAGTGGCCCTCGTGCCGCCCACCCACTTGCCTCTCACTGTGAAGATTCAGCAATGAACCCCACTGTTCTTTGGCCAAGAGCTGACGCTGCTGGGATTGCTGTATCCATGCTGTGACCCAGTATAGTACGGAACCCATCACACTGAAACCAAAGCGCATGGTGCCTGTGCCAGCTCAGGCCAGATTGAGCCTGTCTCATACCCGCGTCCTGCCGCTGTTGAGAGAAGCCAGGCTCCCTGTTTACACTCCCAAGCCCTGCAACTCAACAGCACTGTTCAGCTGCTCCACGGCAAGCCCCTCATCAGATCAAAGGGGCCCCACCACAGCTGCGCTGACCTGGACAGTGACCCCGCGCTGCTCCCGCAGAGAGAGTGGGGACAGATGGGAGGCAGATGACAACACACACAGTTATCTACACCTCTGAGCTCAGGAACGGCAGGCAGGCAGAGACAGGGGGAGAGAGATGGGAGAGGGCACTGTCAGAGCTGGAGATTGTACAGAGGCGAATGGACTGGGCTGCGTGACCCTACATCTAAAGCCAGCGAAAGAGAGACAGCGAGAGGAGCACTGCGAGACCTGCAGACAGTCAGACAGGTGACCAGACAGAGAGACAGAGACAGGAGCAACTCACTGACCCAGCGCCTTGGGCTGCTGTCCGGGGAGCGGGGCTGGTACCTCTGCAGTGCCACCCCACCCTCCCCCTCCAGAAGGGCGGACTCCAGTTCTGGGGTGTGGGGGCCGGGGGGCCAGGGTAGCAGGGACACCAGAGGGTAGTGAGAGATCATGGCACCAGCGTCGTTCCGTGGCATGGCACACAGGGCATACTCTGCTCTGGAGAGCAGAGAGACAGTCCCACTATACCTCTGTCTGTTTCTCTTCTCTCTCTCTCTCTCTCTCTCTCTTTCTGTGCCCTGTGGCTGTCCTTCCTCTTGTCTGAAGTGCTCTTTAGTCCAGAGACTGCAGTTTGCCAATATTTCACAGCTCCCGGTCTGGTTTAACTCACAGGGAATTCTGTCCAGGCGCTCTCTACTGCTCCAATCAGTGTTGACGCTGTGGTTTCCGCCGGTCACAGTGGCAGTGCTGGCTTTGCGCCCCCTGTGTTTACGAGTTTGGATGTGGGCGTTCTTTGTCGGCGTCCCCTAACGGATTGTATGGTCACTCTGCTCTCTCCCTCATTGTGTTTGAGTGGAGCTTGCTGTGCTGACGGCTCCAGCCACATGAATGGCTAGAGTTCTATTGTCTCTTCCTCCCTCCCTCTGTCTTAGTGAGTACAGGAGGGGAGGAGCTAAAGATAAGCCCTCCCCCTCTCAGTTTGGTGGAAGAGAGGGAATAAAGGAAAAGGCAGGCAGAGAAGGAGAGAGATTATTAAGGGAACAGCAGGATTTGCAGTGCAAATAGCTGTTCCCCATCATCTTTCCCAGCCTGGCCCAAATAGGAAGGTACCACACTTTCAACATGGCCTGCTCTCACCCCTAATCTTCCACCAACAGGGACCTGTTGCCCCTGCATTGGAGGGGAGGCAAAGTGGACTGAACAGTGATTTATTTGCTTAGCAGACGCCATCCAGAGCAACTTACACATCCAGAGCAACTTACATCCAGAGCAACTTACACATCATTCATTTATACAGCTGGATATTTACTAAAGCAACAATTTAGGTTAAGTGCCATGCTCGAGGGTACAACAGCGGTGCTCCACTTAAGAATTGAACTGGCGACCTTTGGGTTATAGGATGTGCTCATTACCAGTGCAGCATAGCGTTGACTGCGGGGGGGGGTGGATGGGTTCTGTCAGGGCAGGCTGAGGCAGCAGTAATAGACCCATGCCACCACACAGTTACTGATTGAGGCAGCCTGTTAACCGACAGCTCGGCAGCACTTCAGAGCCTGCCCTTTGATCCAGAGGCTGGAGACAGCGTTCAGCTGGCTGAACTGCTAATGTGTAAGGGTGTACGTGTTAAAGGGTTAGGGTCTGTGTGTGTGCGCGCATGTGTGAGGGTGTGGGTGTGTGTGTGTGTGTGTGCAGCAGGGATGAGGATCGACGATCAGTCATGTGTGAAACTCTGCTGTTGTTGAAGAGGATTATCCAGAACCAGGCACAGCTCTCACACACACTCACACATTCCTGACTGCCCAACACACAGGCACACACACACACACACACACACACACACACACACACATACACACACACACCCAAACCTTGTTCCATCTCATAAGCATATTTAACTGAACCAAAGTAGCCACTGACACACATAGACAAATGCTTAAACAACTGTGATTGAGACAGAGAGTTAATGGGAGACAGGGTGTGAAGCCAATTGCTTCCGAATATTGCAACAGTGCCGATGTCAGGCTTCATTTCCTGTGTACAGGTAAATCAGCAGCCACTGTAGAAACATCAACAAACAACATCCGGACCTGACACCCCTGCTCCTGCCTCCCCAATCTGCTCCTCTGGCCAGTCAGAAAGGGGGGAATTTTCCTTGAATGACTGAGCAACTCAGTTAACAGCAATCATCTTAAACCCAAGCACACAGAAACAGAGGTGCTCTGAAACCAGCACACTGTACCTGCCAACATACACACATAATCACACACGTATATAGATATACATTTGCACACAAACATATGATCGTATTAACACACACCACACTGAAATAAAGTTCAGCACTCAGACTCAGACTTTGAAGGGAAGACAGGGTGAAGGACATGCCCAGTCTGCCTTTGTGACTTTTTCGTTAGGTTTGTTAGGTTTGTAGCTAGCTTTGAGTGTGCTCTCCCCCCTCTTCCTCTCTCCCTCCCTCCTCATTTCCTCCCTCTGTTGTTCATTCCACTGCTGCCCTCTAACAGAAAAAATGCCCCACAAAAACCAGCGCTCCCTCGGCCTCCCTCTCCCTCTCTGTACCTCCCCCTTGTCCCTGTTTCTCCCTCTATTCCCCCTTCTCTCTCCCACTCTCTCCCTCTCCATCTCTGCTGACACAGCCCCACAGCAGGCCACTGTAGTTTACTCAGCTGGACCAGCCTCATACCCCTCAACACTCACTGAGCCCATACTGAGCGCGCCTCGTAACCCTCAACACTCACTGAGCATACATTAAATACAACTTGTTTTGCTCAACACACACCAAAACCCAACTCACACCACTCAATATTTAATTTTACGTTACATTCTACTCACTTGGCAGATGCTCTATATCTAGGATGACTAATAAAACGAAGGTACAGAATGAGTATAATAAGGCCTTATGAACAACAGTGTGTATAGAGAATGACACAGACCACATCCGAGCATTTCAGTCACTCACACAGTGCATATATTATACATGCTTCATACCACCCAACACACACTGAACATGCTTCACACTGTTCAGCACACAACAACAAAAAAACCACGAACATGTAGATATGGCCTGTACCATTCAACACATGGAGCATGACCCATACCTCTCAACACAAAAAAACACAATGAAGACATCAACTCATGCTGCTCAACACACATGCATGATGAATACAAATTCAACAGCAGCTTGATGAACCCTTAAGCCACCTGTCTGTGGACATCCACACTGAAAACACAAAAAACCACAACCCTTATATTTCGACTTAATGCACACTGTCTGGCCATCTAAACAAGTAAATGTGAAAAGCACTCATCGCTAGGCACACTGTCTTCTTAATGGTCATGCTCTCACCATTTTGTGCCGGTTACGCCAGCCCTGCCCACAGGATGGCCTCAGAGCTGTCTATTTGACCGTGGCTCACATGCCAAGAGTGCAAAGACTAACTAAGGAATCATAAAGCAGAGCGGCGTATCCGTGGAGTGCAGACTGTGGCGTTTCCCAGCTCGCAGGTGCTAAAGGTCTGCTCTCCACCCATCGAGTTTACATCCACATGCAGGCAGGGAGGGAGAGTGCTGAACACACACACACACACACACACACACACACACACACATACGCACACACACACACGCACGCGTACACGCACACCCACACGCACACGCACACACACACACACGCACACGCACACACACACACACACACACACACGCACACGCACACGCACACATACTCATACAATGGATTTGGTGTCCTCAGACCCTTATTACATTTCTTCACATCTGTACACACACATTGTTCTTTAAACACAATTCAATTGCTGAAAATGACCCTCGGAAGTCTATTTTTGCAACATTGCAACCTGTGTTCATCTACACCTCACAGGTACAAATCTCAACCAGTTAATTGCTCAGCTGAACCATTCACACAGCAGAGGCCATGAGTGAGCTGGCATTGGTGACAAACTGAGAGAGGGCAGGAACAAAGAACTCAAGAGGCACCTGAAGCCCTAACAGGAAGAGGGGTCCATGTGTATGGTGGTAGAGCAGAGGGGAAGGGGAAGGGGAAGGGGAAGGCACAACTCAAATATTTCAAATGACACAGCCCACAGCAAGGGTCTCCAGTTGAGGCAGAGACCCTTGCTGTGTTCAAGTGTAGACATGATACAGTTTTGGATACTCTTTAATAAAGAAATGGCGAGCTTAGTTGGGCCGAATGGCCTGTTCTCGTCATCATATGTTCTTATGTTCTTCTGTTCTTATGACAAACGGTAAACATTTCACCCAAACGTATTTGTATATGTGGATCAACTGGGCTTCAGTTTTGCCAAAGTCAGGGTATGTGGGAAAAGTATTATGGGTCAATGAGCATCAGTTGACATCTCAGGGGAAAGTGATGGTAAAAGTATCATGTGCTCTGCTATTGAAGAGAATAGTGCTTCCAACTTCCTCACCATTAGCTCTTAAAATACTGTACCCCTATTAGCATTCCTGAATGCCATGTGCAATACACTTGTAGTCCTTGAAGAGAAAGAGCTGGTGGGGCCCAAATATTATCATGATATGGGACATTGTGAGTTTGTATGCAAATGGATTTCCTTCCATTAATATTCCCCTTTCCTGAAGCTAACTGGGGAGTTCTTCTCAGTCTGGCCATAGAAGGTCTACGAACACTGTCCACATGACCACATGTCCCCGCTGGACGCTACAAATGCAGGCTGTCCAGCAATCACAGTAGAGGATTGCCAAGCATGGCTCTGAAGATTCCTCTCATGCTGCAGCAGAAGAGAAAATAGGTGTGAAGTTGATAAATGCAGCCTGATAAAAACCAACAAATGGATGTTTGGTGAAGTTAAGCTAGTTTTGTTTTGTTATTTCTTACTTTGGAGTATGTTGTTGCATTTTGAACATTCTTCGGATATTCTATTTTTCATTTATTTTTACAGAATGTACATTATTTTGCATTTTCCATGTAAAAAATAAGACATGTTCTATAGATACCTTTTGTATCAATACAGCAAAAGCCTTTTCAGGTTTTGACCAGAATTCTAACTGCTTTCACCTTTTTGCATGAAGCTATCCGAGGAAAAGAAATGCCACTCTCACTGTCATAACATACTCTCTTGCAGTAATTCAGTTTCAGATTACTTTGCCATTCATTCTAGTGTCAGAATCAGCTGGACAAGAGAAAGACAGAACATACAGTCAGGAATGACTATGACAAATTGATGTTATAGTTAGTTCTTTTGTGCCTTTATGAACTTATGGACTTATTTCATTTTGTGGCATGCATTTGACATTTTGAGAGTCTTGAAATCTTAAATGAAATGTATCATTTTTCAAGATGCAATAGAATCCTGAAGATCGTGTTAATTTAGAGAAACTGAGAAGTCTTTCATGAAATGTATGCACACACCTGAGGAAAAACTGTACCATGATGTTGACAGTACCTTAACCTGCTTTCAAAAGGGATGTGATCCTTCATATGCTGGTACAGCTGTAATGCACAACAAAGTAAACATTCCATGGTTTTACAGCTTTGCATAGAAATACAATATGCTGGGAATATGCTGAGAGTAAGAAGTTTCCATGATTATACACTGTTGATCGGAGTGTACCCATTTTAAGGGTATGCTGTCCTGCACTGCCCTCTATAGGTTATGATAGGAACAGCTGCTCCTGGCTAAGATGCACTTTGTGTAACTGCATGTACTGTACAAACGTTGCCATGCCACTGGCAACCCACTGTGTCCAGACAACACAACACTCCCCAACCGAGACATAGCAGCAGGAACACCTGCTCTGACCCTCTGTATTTGAAACCAGAGCTCATTATGAAGGGACAGAGTGACAGAGACAAGCCAATTTCCCCCCAGCGTTGAGACAGGGGCAGAGACAGAAAGGTAAGGACAGAGCAAGGAGGAAAGAGGACACCAAGAGGATCGGAGAGACGGTGAGACAATATTCCTGTACTTATCTCCGTCATACTGTTATCCTCCTGTCCCCTGTGTCTGCAGAGGAGACGGCCATGCTGTGGCCCGTACTGTGTCGGCCAACAGCAGATCTGCTCTTCAATGCGCTCAGCCTTGTTTAGCAAATCGACCGGCGTGTGTGCAGTGTCAGACATGACTTCGCTATTTTTACCCATGTGGCACATTGTGCTGTACTGCTTCAGAGGCAGAGCAGCAGGCTGTCTGCGTGTACTGTGAGCTATCAACGCTTACAGTGTGTGCCTGACAGTAAGGGAGAGAGAGGGCAGTCACGACTGCCTTCAGGGGAGCATACAAACTGTGCTAACATCTCTGCCAAATAGCCTCCTTCCCTGAGAGCAGGCTTCTGGGGAGCCTTATGTAACATTATTGTTTGCGCAGTGTTTGTGGGGGATGGAATGTGCCACTCCCTCTTATTCAGTGATGGAGATAATGATACTGCTGGCAATTCTGACTATTATAGTATCTGTTTACTTAGCAGACACCCTTACCCAGAGCAACCTACAATGTTTACAATTACACCTTATACATTATGTTATCAGTCTGTGCAGCTGGATTTGGGATCTAGGCTACAGCACAATAGCAGAGCCCCACCCAGGGTATGAATGCACGACCTTTATAACCGCGGCGCCACACTATTCTGCTGTGATATGTATTATCTATGCGTCCCTCCCGCAGGCTGTGCTGGCATGTGGGGACAGGTGTCTGACGCCACGGAGTGCTCCCATTGTCCTCATCACGTTCGCACAGGGACAGAGGCGCCTGTGTCCTTCTCGGAGTTCTGCGAGGCCTTCGGGTTTCCCGCCGGCCCCTCGGGCTCCCACACATTGCTGCTCTTCTATGAGCTTCGCGGCCCCGGCGGAGCTGTGGTGCAGAGCGGACGGGCCAGCGGCTGCCCCCGCCTCAGACTGCACCCGGAGACCCTGCTCTTTGCCTCGGAGGGGTGAGTGGGGCCGATCCCCCTGTGTGTGGGCAGAATGTCAACTATTCCCCCCTCAGCTATGGCGGAGTGTGGAGTGGAACAGTTGGGTGTGAGGGGAGGGTGAGGGGGGGGAGTGCTCACTGGGAAGACAAGGGGGGAGTGTGCACTAGAGAGGGTGACTGGGTAAAAGTTCAATAGGGAAGACAAAGGGAGGGCAAGAGGGGACGTGAGCATGTGAGCACTAGGGACAGTGACAGCAGGGCCCGGGAGAATTGTGACCTGTCTGTGGCCCCGCAGGTACCTGCCGACAGTGCTGGAGGCGGGTGAGGAAGTCAGCTACATCATGCTGTACAGTAACTACACCCCCTGCCAGGAGCTGCCCAGCATGTGCGCCAGCGTCATGGTGGCCTTCATGGAGCAGCACCCATGGGTGCGCCTGGACCTGCTCTTCTCCCAGCTCTACCACACACAGCAGGGCTGGCCCTGCAGCAGGGAGAACCAGGCAGGCCTGCGCAGCCTGGCGGCGCTGTGGCCACGTGTCACCCTCAGCCCTATATCCGGGGGTACCTGGGGCCAGCTGTTGCACCTCTTTGTGAGGGACACTGCCCTCTCCGCCCCCCAGCCACCCCCAATGCCCGGCAGAGTGGCTGCTGACCGCCTCAATGCCGTTCAGATCTCGGCCATCACGGGCGTAGGCCCGGCCTTCTTGGACCTGCCCCCCGAGAAGGAGTCTGACTACCAGAAAGTCTCACAGGCCCCACCGCCCTGCGTGAAACCATTGACCTTGCTCCCACCCCCACATCTGCACACCTCCATACCCTATGGCCTCCCCCCACAGGAGCCCCCTGCCAGCCGGGCCCCCTACCACGTTGAGCCCCCTGCCAGCCGGGCCCGCCCCCGTCCAGTCAACGTGGTGAGACACGTGCGGCTGCCTCCTCCTGGCCCTGGCCGGCCCGAATCCTCTCGGTCCTCATCCCCTTCCTCTTCCTTGTGTACCCTGCTGCTCCCAGGACGCCCAGTAGAGGTGTTGCAGGTGACAGAGAGGGAGCTGCCAATCAGCCAATCACAGCGGAACAACTCCAGAAAAGGGAGGTCCCAACACAAATAGTGCAGGGCAGCAACAGAACAGAAATTGCATAGAAGCTGTTACACACTCAGCAGTCATGGGACTGAATGCATTTCATATGCATCTCAGTGCAGTCCTCTGCTGCATATTAGAGCATTCAGAGCATCTCCTCTTTCCATCTGCTCTCTCTGCTGCTGCTGTGTGTATAGGCAGCCTTTTTATGTACCTGTGTGTGTGTGTGTGTATGTGTGTGTGTTTAGCACATAAATACAGCAGTGCACTGTATATCACACTCCCACCACTCTTGGCAGCCAGCTCAGCCTCTTCAGTGCCAGGGTCCTTGGTGTAGGACAGGGTGAGGGAGAAGAGGCGGAGTGAAGCCTTCAGTGAGGGACCAAGGGAATGAGAGGCAGAGAAAGAGGACTGTAAAAAGGACAGCCGGCTGCACTTAGGCACAAGAAGACATGGTGCTGTGGTTGGGGTTCGGTTAGGAACGGGGAAGGAAGGGGAGGTATGGGTGGGTGCTGTGACAGGAAAGGGAGGGGGAGCGGAGAGAGCAGGAGCCGTGCGCTGACACGTGACAGAGCAGACTGGGGCTGATGAATATTGCAGGCCCTGTCTAAGAGAATGCTCCATGCACTCGCTTCCCTTAACTCTACTAATCCACCCGACATGTGCACACACATATACAGAGTTCTCATACACACACACACACACACACACGCACACACTCTCTCTCTCTCTCTCTCAGCCCCATAATGTACACAAACAGCAACATACTGCTGCATATTCTTATGTTCAACAATATGCAGCAGTATGTTCAACATACGCACAGAAAAATATGAGCACAGACAGTAGCACACTGACAGTGCACCACTCAACGCACATTCTGACATGCTTATAACTTATTTACAGATAAAACCTTACCACATAGAGACGTACACACACACACACACACATAAACACACACACAAACACACACCTTCTGTTGCTCATACTCAGCATTCAGCATTAAGAATTGCCCCCCTAGCAGCTGTGTGTGTGTGTGTATGATTAGCAATTTATATAGCCTCTTACCTGAGTGCGTGTAGGGGGTCCTTCCATTGGTGTGACAGAGGCCAGTACTGCTCCTTGCAGGGAAGAGAGAGAGAGAGAGAGAGAGATAGAGATGGGGAGATAGAGTCCCGTCTGCTGCATACTCTCCCCCCTCTCTGACTGCTCTCACTCCTTTACGCTCCCATCCCTCCTAATCTGGCTCTTTTCTCCTCTTTCACTCCCTTGTGGCGCTCGGTCCTCTGCACTCCTGCCCAGCTGCTGCAGCATGCTGTGTCCCATCCTGGACCGGTTCACTCTCTCTCTCTCTCTCTCTCTCTCTCTCTCCCTCTGCACTGCTCTCCCGCTCTCCCTCTTTCTCTCCCTGTGCTGTCTCTCTCTCTCTCTGCCGTCTCCAGCTGCAGTACTTCAGCAGTGACTCAGACAGGCAGATGCAGTGTGGCTCTGCACCTCTCACTCCCTCCTCCTCATCCCGTCCTGCGCTTTCTCTTCACCCCTGCCTCTCTACCCCGCGCCCCTTCTGTGCAACCTCCCCCAGGGATGGACGCAGTCCGCAGGTGCTACGTCTGATCTGAGTGTCTGAGTCACAGCAATGATGGATGCCTCTGTGCCCGATCCATTCAAACTAAGCATTTGCAGTCAGCAGCAGTCATGCTTTAACAGAAACCTACACTGTGACCTTTCAGATTTTTCTACAGGAAAAAAATGTAAAAGATATGAATTTCTCCTAGGTACATACATTAAATAGCACATCAAATGCACAATCTATTCCCAATTGGCTGTAACTCTTGCAACTAAAAGTTAAATAAACTTGATTGTGTTTCATCTGCTAAGAGGAACAGTGGATATTACAAGTATGGAAACATAAAAAGTATGTGACAGAGTCAAACTGCATACACATTCTCTGACCTTGCCCTCTCCTTGCCTGCATCTCCATCAAGAGTATTGAAGGCTTTTTGCATTAGTGTGCAATACTAAACACGAACGTTAGGTGGCAGCATAATTTCTCTCTCCAATTTGTTCTGAGCTGTTGCCTGTCGAACACAGGCAAAGTAAGAGTGCAGCACACAGAAACAGACACGTACATAGCCAGAAAGAGACCGAGACACTGACAGGCAGCTTTTCAGCAGTTTAATGGCATAGTCACTCATGTCCACCTATATGAGCACACATCCATAGAGCTGACGATCCTACACCATGTTGGACTGCTTGTGTTCCAGTCTGTCCCCACCAGAGGACCAGGGGGGGTTGGGGAGTAGGGAGACAGACTTTTCCACATGCGCCCGGGACTCCTTATCAAATTCACGTGTCTCGTAAAACCTCATAGGACATTCACTCCACTCTTTCCCCCATAGTCTCTGAATCTCACTGATGTCTCTTCAAACACATTGCGTAGACATATTGGCATAGACTGATGGCAAAATGTGACACTCCAGTGCACGGTGATGCTGTAAAGCTTCTGGACACTGGCACTGGAGTGCAGACACGCTGGCTTCTCTGGCCTTTGGCAGCCAGTGTGAGCTGGGCTCATATCATTTCCCTTGGCGTAGCTGAACCTACAGCTTTGAGACACAACAAACCCTTTAGACCAGAGACTGGGGACCTGAACCCAAACCCTGGGAACAGTACCTCATTATAGGCAGTATGCCCAGTCTAATACCAATCCAAGCATTGATGATACCCAGTCTTCATTAACGGCAATACACAGGTCTGTCCAAGCCTCTCAATACGAGCTTATACTGTCATTAACGCTAGATGATAATAACTTTCTGATGTGTTAAAACTCATTTAAATTCTAGCACATGGTTCCCCATGAATTAATTTACCCTCATTGTTAACACTGAGTAGCGGCACAAACCACACCTGTTAGATTTCTGCTGTATTTTATGTATATATATTTATGTATTTATACAAGGTCCTTGGTGTGGATGCCATTGTCCTCTATACGGAGAATGCTATAGTGCCAGATTAAGTTCATGTTAGTGACTTCGCAAAAGGCACCATGAACAGCCTCTTTCAGCTTCTTCTGTGCGGCTTTGTACCTTTGTTTAGAGACTTACATTTTAATGAATCCCCAAAGAGCATTACAGGAGGGCTCAGTTTCAGCTCCCAGCAGACACGGGAGAAAGGATTTATGGGACACCATGTACAGCACAGGTCATGGGACTGCAAAAATCATGTAGTCCAAACCCCAGAAGAATACCAATGTAACCTTTTGCAAGCTGACCTTACCACCAGTTCAGCGAAATTCCACGCAGGCTCACCACCGCTACAGCCAAGGCTCCTGCCAACAGGACTGCCTGTAGCAGCGGTAGCAGACGGCACAGCTCAGCTGAAACAGCAGGCTGCACGTGGCTGGGATCCCTTTGCATAGATCCAGGTCGCTTGTAACTCAAAGAATTCCCCATTTCAATAAAACACATGTACATAATCACACACACAAACGCTCACAGACACACACACATATGCACGCTCACATGTGCACACATGCATACTAACACAGACACACACATATTCACACATGTATACTAACTCTCACTAACACACACACACATATATACGCACTCACAGACACACACATATGCATGCTCCCACACACATACACACATACATACTAACACACACACGTACTAACACACACGTTTTCAGACAGCTGTAAGTTTTTTTATTCCCTGGGCTGCCCATAAACCACATCTGGTTTTTTTTTAAATTACAATAATCACTTTTTAAAATTTAAAAATATACAATGTGTATGTGTGATTTTTCTCCACAATCCATTCTTGAACTTGAACTTCTTGTCTCTGCTTTATTTCTCCCAGTGTCTCAGTCTCTCCCAGTCTATGTTGGTGACTCCTGGTGTCTTTCAGTGTCTCTGAATATCTTATGGTGTCTCAAGTTTCCCCCAGTGTCCCCCAGTTTCTCTTGCTGTCTCCAGGAGTCTCTGAATGTCCCCCTCAGTGTCTCTGGTTGTCTCCAGGAGTCTCTGAATGTCCCCCTCAGTGTCTCTGGTTGTCTCCCGCTGTCTCACAGTGTCTTTCAGTGTCTCTCAGTGGCAATTGAGAAAGCAGAGCAGACAGAGCCTCAAACTCTGGAACGCATAAGGAATAAATAAAGCTGGGGAGCAAGGGTGATGGTCCGCTTCCTGCTTCTCAGTGCACAGACCCCTCCGCCCCTCACAAGGCAGCCAATGGTATATGCATTTCAGCCCGCTGCTATGCTATAGGCCTGTAGGCAGCCAATGAGGGAGAGTACTGTAAGGAGTGGACCGTGTTGGAGTGTGTTGCCACATGTGTCGTGTGTGTGTGTGTGTGTGTGAGTGTGTGGGTGTGTCAATGTATCAGATGTTTCTGGTGTGGATATGTGAGTGTGTGTGAGCATATGTGTGCTCTTTAGTGTTTATGTGTAGGTATATGTGTGAAATAAGACACAGACTGTGTGCGTGTGTGTGTGTGTGTGTTTGATCTTTGGAAGCCCCTGCCTCGGCAGGTTCAGAGCTCATCCCGGGTGGCGCGGGCAGCGGGGGGCGGCGTGTCTCCCGTGACGCTGTTCTGCGCCATGGGCCGGATGCGGCCCTGCTGCGCTGTCTTGCGGGCGTGCTGCCGGTCCCAGTCCGTGCTCACCGCCTCGTCGTCCCAGATGGTGGAGGTCTCTGTGTCACTCACGTAGCCCGGCTCGCCCGTGTAGTGCGTAGGGTACAGCAGCAGCGGCTCCACCGAAAACGCCTGCAAGTCCCGCGGCTCAAAGTGTGTCATGTAGTCAGTGCTAAGAGAGCGAGGGAGAGAGGCAGAGAGAGGAGTAACATCACTCCTCTGTATGCACTTTTCACACACTTTAAAATGAGGTCGATCTGAAAAGGCTCCCAGGGGGGCTTTCAAACACCGTCAGCACTCTCGTGCAGTTTGGTAACTGGATGCATTTATTATTTCCCTGGGCACCTGACCCTTGACCGGACAACGCCAGCGAGCCCCAGACTCAAGCGGAATAGCAACCTTGAGACTGGGTTCTGCAGGCAGGGGAGAAACCACAGGGCATCCCCAAACTATTTCAACATCACACAACGTAGCACACACATAGACATACCCGTACACATACACACACATACACGCACACACATGTGTGCATACACACATAGTCATACACACACACACACACACACACACGTTATACACACACACACACACACACACACACATACACGCACACACATGTGTGCATACACACATAGTCATACACACACACACACACACACTCATACATACACATAGCCCCCCAACCCCCCCGGTGCTGTGCCCGGGATCAATGGGAATTCTGTCTCTTTCCTCACAGCGGCAGGAAGAGGCGATCTGGCCCCACATTCCAGAGAGAGGGAGAGTGAGGGAGGGAAGGGGAGCGAGTGGAAGGGCATGGCAGGGTGGAGGGGGAGGGAGAACTGTGCAGGATTCCCCCTGGAGGAAGCAGACAGACAGGGAGCCATTGTGGGGGCAGTGGGGACACCGTACCCATTGATCCCCCTGAACAATCCTGGCCCTGTGTTTCTGACCCACTCCACTCCGCAAGGGCTGCGCATGAGCCAATCAGCTACAAGGTGAGTGCAATATGAGAGCAGGAGAGACTGTATGTATATATGTGCATACATCTGTGTTTACCTGACGGTGTCTATAGAACCATGTGCGTAGCTACAGCACCTGGATGTCTGTGTGTGTGCGCGCGCGTGTGTGCGTGTGTGTGATACTCACTTGGGATGCTTGTTGAACATGATGGGCAGAAACTCGTCCACAGGCAACATCTTGCCAAAGGGCTGGGCCCGCAGAAGCTTCTTGGCCCCTTGCAGTGACAGCGCATATGCAAGGGTCCAATATGAGTAGTCTGCCTCCACCAGGTTATCCACACCCTCCACCGAGCGCTCTGGCTGCTTCACCTGCATCCGCTTCCGCCCCACATACCTGGGAGAGAGGAGGGGCAGAGGGAGGATGTCTGCCTGTGCTTTTGAGATTGTGTCCATTTGTGGCTCAGTGTATCTGTGTGTGTGTCAGCATGCGGTCCTCACATTAGATCCCAGTCCAGCTTGGCCTGCTGTATGTTCTCCATGATAGCCATCAGTCTCTTCTTGAACCTGGGCTCAAACCTGATGTCATCCTCTAACACCAGGACCCGCTCCAGTCCACGCTCCACCACCTGGAGTCACACAGACACACACACACACATCAGGACACAGACCCTGTGTCTGTCAGAGTGGTTGTTGTGGACATAGCTGAATTCACAAACTAGCTTTAAACTATTAATTGCTTTTTAATTTCATTTACAATGCTTTTCAAAACTGGCCAAACAGTGTGCTGAAGACTTCCTGTGCTGAAGAATGGTGTGTCCAGGTACATCTATGTCCAGGCATAAGAGTGTGTTAAGGTGTATAGCATTTAACTTTCACGTCTGCTTATGCCTATGTAGTTATGTACAGCCTGTGTACAGCTCAGGTGTACATGTGTCCAGGTGTGAGTGCTCAGCTGTACCTGTTTCCAGATGTAATGGTGGCTGAGGAAGCAGCCGATTTCCCCGCGGGTCAGCACCCGGCCAGAGTAGGGGTCCTTGTAGCCTGGCAGCATCTCTATACCCAGTGCCTGCAGCTGAGAGCTGTTTAGGGCCCTGAGGGAGCGGGAGATAGGAAAAGAGAGAGAGAGAGAGAGAGAGAGAGAGAGAGAGAGCCAGGGAGAGCAAACGCAGGAGAGAACATCAGGGTGGAGGTGAGAGCTGCTGATCCTCTACATTATCATGCTAAAGACCAATGCATGCCAGCTCAGCTGCCTCTCTGTGCCGTACTTGCCGTCCACCGCATCCGTCAGCGTGGACTCAATGCCCAGGGTGGCCAGTGTGCGCAGCATTCTCTGCCTGCGGTCCGTGCGACGCTTCAGATTGATCAAGAAGATCTGAGAGAGGGACAGGGAGGGAAGAAGAGGCTCAGGGCAAATGCCACATCAAAGCAAGAGAAATCTTTAATGATCCCTCTGCTGATAAATACTTCAGCCAAATGAGGGAGGCACGCTGGATTACCTCGTCAAAGCCCATCTTGTCCTGAGGTTTCGGGGGAGCATAGAGGTACTCTGAGGGCACGATGTTGTGATCAACTGGAGAAAAACATTAGGGATTATCTATAGTGGAACATAGCAGGACATTTTCAATGCACATGTGTTTCACTTACTCTCACAAGCATGCCCTGTGTGTATCAAATATATCAGCCCATGGTAAACTTTCAGTTAATCCATCAAGTTTAAGTGTGAGAGTGAGGAAATGAGCAATAGTCCCATAATGACAAATGGAAAAGATGGAGGATTGCTTGAGGGCAAGAGACAAAGCCAGGGAGAGGGATCAAGAGCAAGAGGCGGAGATGGGGACCAAAAAGGAAACAGAGATAGCGATGGGCCTGGGGGTGAGGCAGAGCGGAAATGTACCTGTAAGGCAGTGTTTGTATCAGTATGACAGAGTTTTACTGGGTCACTCACTCATTGCCTCTGCAATAGTGTGGGAAAAGCTCTCCTCCTCATCTTCCACATTCTGCTGTGCCTTCAGGGGTACAGGCAAGAACCCATAGTGCTCTCTATTGCACACATACATCTGCACATCTGAACACAAATACACAGCAAACACATTGTCAAGGCGGAAATACACACACACATACACACACACACACACACACACACACACACGCACGCACGCACGCACGCACGCACGCACGCACACACACGCACGCACGCACACACACTCACACTCAAAGCACAAAATGTGGTCTGTTACACAAGTACATCTGCACATCTGGCCAAAAATACACAATACACTGGTAAGATGTGAATGCACACACACACACACACACACACAATACGGACATGTCAATTGCAACCATTGTCATGACAAACACTACATGAATGCCAGAGCTGTATGTAGTGTAATTGATAGAACGTGGAAGATCTCAGGGTTGGACATTGCTACAGTGCCCTTGACCTCTAGTTTGTTAAAAAGTTATCAGTAGGTCACAGAATCCATCATATAGATGTCTAAGCAAATCGGTAAAGGAATAAAAGTAAGGTATGGCCTTGTTTTTAGTAAACTGAACATACAGCATGCCTGTGTGTGTGTGTTATTGGAGTGGAAAAGTCAGTTTAGCTTTGTCCATCTGTGTCATCATATGGGCTGACCACTGAAACAGTCTGTGCTCCCACTGAGTGCATCTGTCTGTCTCTCTTTCTCTCACTTTCCCCTTCTCATTATGAATGTGTCAGGATGTCATGGATGTTGAATGTGAGTGAATATTTATGTGTGGTCATGGATGCGTGTGAGTGTGTGATAAAATGTGTATGGTGCATGTGTGTGGATGATGAATTTAAGGTATATGTGTTTTACCTTGTGTGAGTGAATCCTTTCTTATGTGAATGTTATGGCTGCCAGGGGATGCAGGGATGGGTGTGGGTCTGTCAGGAGTGCATGAGAGACTGCTGCCTATGAATGTCCCATAGGAATTGGGCTGTGTTTTCGGTAGGCCCCTTTTTACCCTCTGACTCACAGGGTCTCACTGCAGTGTTGCAGCTTGTGATTAGTGAGCTGAACTGTGTGTGTGTGTGTGTGTGTGTTTGTGTATACGCGCAAAGTGTGAGTGTGTGTGTGTGATGTGCGTGTGTGACTCCAGATAATTATTTATGCTTCTGGTTTGCTGATCCTTACTGTAAACCCTCTGCTGCAAATCATTGACCGTATGAAACAATTTAACAGTCTCTACAGTTTGGCATATGGTGCCAATTACGGCAACCATTAGCTAACCAGCTAACCTATTATCCATCTCATTTGATGCAGGCTCATTCGTACACAGAACACAGCACCAGACTGTGTGAGTTCTCCCATTAATCAGAGACAGAGGTGTGCGGCTGCCACATTCCCAGCCCCCCCCAATGCCTTTTGGCAGGATCCTCACATATAACAACGCTCCACCAGTGCTCCGGGGTGCGCATGTTATTACAACGACCCCCTCGTCTCTCTGACCTGCCTGACGTGCGGAGAATGCGAAGACCATGATGTCGTCGAAGGCCCAGCTGTAGTCGGGGTGGGGAGGATGAAAGGCCAGGGCCTGGCTGGCGCTCCGCCGCAGGTCCAGCAGGAAGGTGGAGTGCACCATGGGAACAGGGAAACAGCCCAGCCGCTTCCACTCCCGGATGGGCTGGTAGTCAGGCGTGCGCTTGTAATAGCCCTGAGAGTTATGGAAAGGGGGGGATTGTGATTGAGATGGAGGGAGTGAGTGAGGAGACTGAAAGAAAGCATTTAAAACAGACATTGATGATCTACCAAGTGCATTACATTACATTATCGGCATTTAGCAGACACTCTTATCCAGAGCAACCTCCATGGGTTGTAATTTTTACATGTTATCCATTTATGCAGCTGGATATTTACTGAGGCAATTCTGGGTTAAGTAATTTGCCCAAGGCTACAACAGCAGTGCCCCAGCAGGTAATCGAAGCAGCAACCTTTCAGTTACCTGTCCTGCTCGTTACCCACTATGCCGGATGCATAGTGGGTCAGAAGAAAGAGAAGAGGAGAGAGGGGATAGGGGTGGTACCTGTGGGGTGATGCCACACCAGAAGTTAGAGTAGAGAGAACGGGACTCCAGCATGGGGGCAACTAGCGTCAGATTCTCCGCCATCATCAGCGTCAGCACCCGCGGGTTTGTCAGGAGGTTGTCACTGTCTGCGAACTGGGGGGTGGGGAGGTAAAGTCACTGCAGAGCTTGGATGGACACACCAGAACACAAAGCCAATCCTACACCTTCACAGTAGCTAGGAGGGGCCAATCCTACACCTTCACAGTAGCTAGGAGGGGCCAATCCTACACCTTCACAGTAGCTAGGCGGGGCCAATCCTACACCTTCACAGTAGCTAGGAGGGGCCAATCCTACACCTTCACAGTAGCTAGGGGCTCAATATGTATGAGATTTCAAAATGGAGTCCCACCACTCTGCAGTTTAACAGTACAATCTTACTAACATTTAATCCCAACAACATGGATCCTGACAGGTATGTTATCAGGCAGTATGTAGTATCAGCCTGACTGTAGTCTTAGCAGTATGTAATTTGGCAGTATGTAGCCTCATCCTGAACATAATCTCACCAGTATATAATCTGCCCAGCGCTCCCTTGCCGACCGTAGTGCCGCCTGCCTCAGTTTCATCACATGGTTGAAGCGGGAAGCGGGCCAGTGCTTCGGCCCCCACTCATCCGTGTAGGAGCTTGGAGGAAAGGAGAAGAGTGTGAGGAGACAAGCGGGTCATCCATCCCCACAATGCATTTCTTCCGTAACGTAATGAGACAACAGTGAGAGTGTGTGGATGTGAGATGTATGACGGGGAGAGAGTAGATGAAAGTTGCGGACTCACTGAGGATCCTCCATGGGCCTCCACTCCACATAGTGGTACTGGCCCTGCACTCTCTTCAGCCACTCTCGCAGCATGGCCGTGCTGTTGTCCACGCTGTGGTCAACTGCTGCCCTGCAGCATAACACAACACACTACATCAGCACAGCACACTACACAGGCACCACAAGCAACACCAATTCACACACAGCACAACACATCAATCCAACACACTACGTTGACACAACACTTATCAACTCACACATAACACGACACATCAACACAACACAAAATAACACATCAACACAAAGCACTACATTGAAAACGACCAGTAACAGCAACCCCTACTCTGCATAAAGCTTCAACACAATGGCACTATGCCAATACAACACATAACACTTATTCAAACAGTGCACAATGCAACACAAGACATTATATGGACACAACACAAAACACCAGCTCACACGCCATGTATCTGTGTAACACATCACACATCTGGGTCATTCTGTCAACAAAATACACAAAAACAATACACCACACAGCATACCGCACGAGAATGTAACAATGTATCGAAAACACACTGCAAAAAAGCAGTAAACATACATACATCAACACATGTAACGCGTAAAACTTCTCACACCGCTTCAAAACACATCACATGGCACAATCTGCCACAAATGGCCGCAGCAGCTCTGCTCCGATTAGCTGAAGGACACACGGCCTCTGTTTGTCCTCAGACAGACAGCGTCCTCAGTGACTAAGGTCTGGCGAACACTCAGGAAAGCTCCAAAGCGGAAAAGTAAAAACCACAGCAAGCTAAAGCGGCAACAAACAAACAGGGCAGCGCAGCTGGGGCGGGCCGTACCTTAGCAGACACTGCGCGGCCTGTTTACGCCTGCCACTGTCTGCACGGCGTGTCCGCTCTTCACAAACACTCACTGTGCCCCGGCCGACCTGCGCATGCACTCACGCTTAACGTGCGCTTGCAGCGACACCATCACACATACGATAGCACTGCGCGCTGACAAACACACAGACCAATACAAGCGCACGGCACCTACGCTGATACACACAAGCACAGTCAGCTTGTACAGTTGCAAACGCTGATACACAGAGAGACGAACATTGGGTGCTCCTTCACATGCATAAGCGTAGACTGAATCACACTCATTGACTGCACTAGTGTAGACATTACATGAGGGGTTCAACAAGCTGGCCTTACGACATGGCTGTGGCCATTTGCTCTGCTTGCCTTGCTCAGTTGGGGCCAAATTCCTCTCTCACCTGAACTCCTCCCCCTTGAGACCAACACTATGTTTAGTAGAGGAAAGGTCGAGACACCAGAAAAAGAGAGAGAAAGAGGGAGAGAGAGAGAGAGAAAGACTGAAAGGAAGGGAGAGGGAGAGAGACCATCATACAGACAGAGACAGACAGGTTGTCAGCATCAAACTGAACTACAATTTACAGCAAAACTTTCTATACCATATGGCAGAGAATATTTTAATCCTTCATACAACCAACTGTAATATAGTGCAGCTGCTTGTGGGGCCCGCTCATAAGCAGGATTTTGTTAAATAGGACAACCCAACAGAATCCCCACAAGCAGAACCCCGTAAAAATATCTGCCAAGTACAGAGGAAAAACTCCAGACAATGCATCCAGGGCACAGTCAGTCCAAGATCCATTATTAACCAATTAAAAAGAGCCTGTTAAACTCTGGATCTGGAAAAAAAAAAAACAATGATGCCCGTTCCATTCACCACAAGTCCCTGCAGTGACAAAGCTTAGCTCAAATAAAGTCCCCACAAGCCCCTAGTCCTGAAGCTCTGAGCATTAATCCCCTCTAACACCAAGTAGCCTCAGAACATCTTCATTCCAACACAGACAATTAGAGACAACCAAATTATAACACAGCACAAAGACAATTAACACCACTTAGTTATTGGGACATCATACTACGTGCACAGAACCTTTGAGTAATACTAGAGACTTTAAACGTGCGGCACTACAGGTGATGATCTGTTTACAGTGAAACACGTTCAGCAAAGACATGCAAAAAAGTATCGACTCAGTGAGCATAAGACTGAGACAAGACATCCTAGTGTGTAGTTATCTGCCACACATATCGAGATATACAAAAGTTTATCTATGCCCTCTACACCTCATATTTCTAGTCACACATTTTCCTTATATCTCAATGATTCTATTTTATTTTGATAGAATTTCTTTTCATCTGTACATTATTTATTTATCTGTATATTAGTAGCAGTAGTAAAATTAGTAATTTTATTATTATATTACATGGCTTTGTTATTATTTATAATATAGATCTTTTTATAGATCTATTTGCTTGGTATGCACGTTTGTAATGTTTGGAAGCACAGAATGTATTTAGTCCTGTTAATGAAGCAGAAGAGACAGAGAGAGAGAGAGGGAGAGGGAGAGAGGGAGAGAGGGAGCACTGTGGCATGGTATTGTGAGTTTCTTGTTTATCTCAGGAAAGAGAGAACACGGTGCCCACCCCTGCTGCCACACACACACATGCGCTCTCCCCTTCTCTCTCTCTCTGGAGTTTTCCACTGCAACCTGGAATATTCCTCTCTCCAGGTTATCAAGACACACTTCACAGTACAGTGCCAGTGTTGATACATTATAACACCCAAGACTACAAAACACACATAAAGTCCAAAGTAACTGTACAGACACATTGTAATTTGGTGTTAACACTCAGACATTCATAGTCCGGTACCTACTATCAGAGCCAGACATGTGGCTTGTGTAGCCTCCTAGTATCGTAGGCCATGGGGGTAATCCTGTATTCAGCAGTAACCCGCAGTGTGTGTGTGTGTGTGTGTGTGTGTGTGTGTGTGTGTGTGTGTGTGTGTGTGTGAATGCATGTTTGCGTGTAAAAAAATTAGTGTGTCGAGGGTTATAACTACTGTTTTTCTTTATCACTGGGTAGAAACATCTGATACACAGGTAATGAGCGGATGTGCACTCTGTTACAAGTTTCTTTTAACCACAAAATTCTATATTGTTTGAGGAATAAATGTGCCCTGACATGCCTCTGTGAGACTTAAAGGCACTGCTTTAGGTATGTACCGTGCACAGATGGGACTCCATGAAAAGGTCACACACAGAAAAAATGGTATGGTATGAACATCCAGTCTGGATTTCTTTCGAGCAAATCCTACACAATGCTCCATTGATCGAAAGACACACAAATAAGCCAAATAATAACTGAGGTTTATTTTTGACATATTTCAGGTTATGTTTCACATTCCTCAGGAAATGTAAATATTTTCACATGTGGTCACTATTACAGGAAGAACCTAAATATCTCTTTCTACAGCTTTATGTAATACTCAACACTCCCAACTAGAAAGGTTTATCTTCTGAAAGTTCTTTCTCCTTAAAAAAAAAATCAGCCTGTATGTTTTTTTATTTTCCATTTTAAATATTAGCATCTAATGTTACTCAGCCATCCTCTACATGTTGTTGTTGGTCCATTTCTCTAGTTGTTAACGTGTATAATGCGTTTGTGCCCTTGAGAAACAATAAACAGAGCATGAAAAGCAAAACTTAATTACAAGCAATAACAGCCACACAGTCAAGGGTGGGTTTCACCTCTCAGGTAATGAGCGAGATGGACTGATTTTCCCCTTGCCTCGTCTTGCAGCAACAGCATGTTCCTCTCCCTTTCCCTGCGTCTGACGGACGCATCGTTTCCACTCGCCTGGGTGAGCTTAGCTCAGCTGGCAACATCTGGGCAGCTGGTGTCCCTGAGTGTCTCTCTTCCCTCCCTCACCCTGGCCTCGCCCGTCTGATTGACTCCCGTTCACTGCACATCCCTAATATAGCACTGATTGAATCATTGGAGTGCTTTGGAGTGTCACTGTGTGTGTGCGCGCGCGTGCGTGTGTATGCGTAAAAGTGTGTGTCCATGCATGTGTGTGAATGTGTGTGACAGTGTGTGTTTAAAAGCATTAGTGTGCATGCATGTGAGTATGCATATGTGTGTGTGTGTGTGTGTGTGTTTAATGTGTATGTGTGTGCTCGTGCTTATGTGTGTGGGAGTACGACGTGCCTCTGAGCACCTGCTCTGTAGAGAGGGGGTGTAATTAGCGGCTGTCAGGAGGAGGGGCTGGACACGCTGCCTGTTCTTCTCCCGGGTTCCCTGTCCCCCTTTTTATCCACTCTGTCTCCTCTCTGAAGTTTAAAATGACTCTTTGCCTCGTTTTCCCCAGCCTGGAGCACTCACTCTCCGTCCACCTGGTATTTAGGGTGCACCTACACACCCATCTGTCACTCTTCCTCCCTCTCAATGGGGCGTGACTGCCCTCTCTGCCTATCAGTGCACAGGTCATGAGGCTCAGGCTGTCAGTGAAAGTGCTGCTCAGACCAATGCTGGTTGGGGGGGGGGGGGGGGGGGGTATGTCCCTCTAATAGCTCAGCCACTGTTTGGAGTCCAAATTCTGGGGATTACAAATACCCAGGAACTAGGTCACTGGAATTAATGCCTGTATTAACACAGATACAATGATCATAGACATGATGGGCATACCCCTCAAATCGAAGTGAGTACCTTCATTAACAGCTCTGATTACCTGGTGAACAAAAGCAGTCAGTACCTGTTGCAGTTCTGTCAAGGCCTTGGCTGATACAGGCCAATAACAGGATGAGAGGGTAAGATAACCCTACAGCTACTTTGCAATGGCAGAACTGACTGCTGTCACAGGTCTAAATCATCCCTCTATCAGTGCATCATGCAACACTATAACATGACACAATCATGACAAAGCAGAGAACCACAAAACTTTACACAAAATGGTAAAACAGCTGAAAAAAATTGAAAATAAAAACAAATTTCATAGCACCTAAATGAAACCCACATCTGTGAAAACTGAATCTGGAATTGGAAGTGGAGGTGGGTTTCATTCAATACATTCATGATGATGATAACATGATGCATATATTCACAGATAAATATATATGTCCTGTTTTGGCACCCTATTATGTAATGTATGCAGAATACATGCAAAAGACAGAGTGGTAAAAAGCAGCAGTAGTTTCACCCACTCAATCTGCCTGCAGAAGGTGTTTCTCATTATGCAAGGAACAAGCGTGTAACAAGCAACTTGTCACCCTGTGGTTTGTGCACACCTATTTCTGTTCAGCCCACACTTGGCACCAGGCATAAGCAAGGGTGGCTGGCTGGATGAGTCAGGCCTGACACACGGCTAGTCTGTGAGGCTAGCCTGTGAAAGCCTGTGGTGTAGTGGGCATGGCTGAAATTATTTATTGGTCTGTATTTTAGACATATCTGGATTCAAGGAATAATACTCTTTAAGAGAGGCAAACACCACTGGTGTGACCTGTAATCAAGGGAGTTGCTCTTGATTATTTTCTAGTTAAACTTAGCTGGCTCAGTGGTCTAAGTTAGTATTATCCTAGCCTTTTATCAAACCACCACACAACTGATTGTATTTACACTCTACACACACATTTTCTTCTGAAAATACATGTTCACCATAGTAATATACTTTCCAAAACCACTTGACTCAGTTTCAGCTTTCATTTTACAAACTCCGTGAATAGGGGTAAAATTTATGATGTAAAATAAATGGACATAGGAAAGCAATACAAAGTTGCCAACAGTGAGGCTTCTCAACCTGGGAGTGGTGGAGTTTGACACAATTGGTGCCTGAGTTCAAGCAATGCCTATTACAATGTACTGGATGCCAATGATAGCCTGTGATCTCACAAAAGATGATAAAGCAATCAGATCCCAGCAGTGGGCTGACAACCCAGTCCTCCTCTTGTCTACCGAGAAGAGGCTCCATCTGGACAACTGGACAACATCTGAACAACTGTCACGCTCAGGAAACATGAAATCAGAACTTGAATAAAGACTAAAATGATGTTTTTTTTGGTACAGCACTGGACCTATGGGTGGCAGATTCCACTTTCACAATATATAGAATATAAATAGAGTACTGCAAATACATCTACAATTAAACATAATTTGATTAGAGAGCTTCAGCATGGCCAACAATGAACCAAAACCTGAAAGCATGCAGGCTACTCTATGCCATAAAGAAAGAAATCCAATCCAAATGGAAATATCTAACCACAGGTTTCCGAGATGAATCTAACAGTTCCAATAATTTCTGTTCTGACGTAAATGACGTTTTTTAGTTTTGCATGCATAGCCAGTGATGTTTTATATTTACTGGAAAGGTACCAATGACCATTTCTAAGGCTAATGCATTCTTATATGTACAATCAGGACATTGTATTCAAATACATAAACTTTAATATGGAGTTGGTCCCCCTTTTGCAGCTATAACAGCTTCTACTCTTCTTGGAAGGCTTTCCACAAGATTTTGGAGCGTTTCTGTGGGAATTTGTGCCCATTCATTCTGTAGAGCATTTATGAGGTCAGGCACTGATGTTGGACGAGAAAGCCTGGCTGTACATACATGCTGACCCTCTAATGATTTGACACTTATAACTGCTACTGTTAAACAATACAGCAGATTACTACTACTGAATAACAATTTGACTTTTATTTTTCTCTGAGTTCAGGAATGCACTAATGAGGGCTATGGCGGGGGTGCCCAGCTCCAGAGCTGGGCACTGGTTTTCTCTGTTGTGAGAGCCCCACAGTACACAAGTTGTTTCCAAACTCAAGTGACACTTTTTTTGCTGTAAAAATCTGTAATGTTTTGTTTGTTTTGACTGTCTAAGAGAGTATAATACTGAGCTGTAACCTCACCCAGTGGTTACATTTGTACATGGGCTGGCAAGGCCCCCCTTCCAACTGGAAGCTGAGCTCAGAGAAAAGAAGCACAGCCGAGCAGAAACAAGCCTCGTCTGATTTCAGCAGGAAACTTGAGGACTGAGTTATGTAATCTTCCAATCCATTATCCAAACAAATGCCCTATATCGAAGAGAGGTTTGGGTTCCACTCACAAAGCAATATTATAAAACAAAAGTTTGTGAGCACCCCAAACAGTGACTGCCACTTAAGAGATAAGGTCAAAATAAAAATAAAAACAAGCAAAGCTAGTTCTAATATCAAGCAGCATAGTGCAGCATCAGCAATAAACAGAAATATGAACCAAATTCTACCACAGAACAAACAAAAATAAATATCCTACAAGGAGAAGGAACAAACACAGAAGCTGAGTGTTATCAGACCCAGAAAAGCTATACAATGGTGAGCTACCTGTGATATAGCGCAAACTGCAAACAGTGTCCTGGCCAAGAGCCCTGACCAGCCTGTGCTAGTAACACTGCACTGTGAGGAGGGCTAAAGAGAGTAATACACCCTGTAAAGGTCCAACATCAAGGGAATTTAAAACACTCACTACCCCAAGTAAGCACATGTTTACATTTGATTGCAATGGTTCCATATATTAATATTCTTATTATTGTTTTTATTATAATTTCTGTCAGAGATAATCTCTGCTGCCGTGCATGTATATAATACACGGGGAAATAAAAAAATCTAAATCAGTCTAAAGAACAATTCAGTAACAATTCATTCAACTTACTGAACACCAGTAAATATAAAACAATCACTATGAATACTTTATATGAATATATGATAAAAAAAAATTATAACATACAATTCATAAATATATTATAATATTCATAATTTATTTGTAGAGCCAAAATATGAGGTATGAATGAGTTGCCTTGTGTCCCTCCGCTTTATCCTGGGCAGTCAGTTCTGCTCTTCTCTATTCCTCCTCCAAGAGGAAGGTGAAAGGTAGGGAACTGTGGGTAGATTTGGTTTATTCTAGGGGACACAAATGCCCCTTAGTTTCCTGTGCTTCTTTCAGGTTTGATTGCAAGCTACATCCAAAGTGAGAAGCATTAAGATGCTGGCATTTCCACTGCGTCTCTCTCTTAACACCAGTATCTGTTCATGACCCAAACATGCTGTATTTACAGCTCAACAAGGGCAGAAAGGGGTATGCGTCGGGGAGTATGTGTCCATGGGGATGTGAATGTTTGTGTGCTTGCTTTGTAGTTAGCCCCCCACACCCCCTCCCAGAGGCTGACGTGGCTACAGCACTGCAGACCCTGGGAGTCCGAGGATGAAGGGGGGCCCACTGAAAACACAGCCTGATTCGTCCGGGACATTAATAGGCTGCTGGCTGTCATACACTCTTGACAGACCCGCGCACATCCCAGCATCCCCTGGCAGCCACAACACACATAAGAAAGGATTCAGTCACACAAGCTAACATTAGCACACTAAAACACTTAGCATGCATACAGGTACACTTTCACTCACACAAGCACATAAGTTTAAATTAAATTCAACATCCACACACATACACATTCTCTCACACACTCGCACCCAACATACGACTATACATAAATATTCAACAACACTTAGCTTGCACATTCATACATTCACAACGGGACGGGGAGACTGAGAGGGAGAGAGGGAGAGAGGGAGAGACAGATGCACTCAGTGGGAGCACAGACTGTTTCAGTGGTCAGCCCATATGATGACACAGCCGGACGGAGCTAAAATTACATTTCCACCATGACAACAGTGTGCAGGCCATTGCTGAATACCTCATTGTCCACAAAATACTCTAAACCTTATACCTTACACCGCAGCCTTCACCTACCCCTCTCTCTCCTTCTCACTCTCTCTTTGACGCTTTCACGACTTACTCATGTTCTCTGTGTCCTTCTCTCTCTCTCTCTCCCTCGCTCTCTGGGAGCTGAATGAATAAACCATTGTACACACCAGCCTGCATTAACCAGCTCCAAGGCCAGCCATTAGCTCCCCTATATGCACACTTGCTGAAGCACATACAGACACACATATACACACACATGCATGCATGCACGCACACACACACACAAACACATACGTTGACATACGCACATGTGCATATGCATTCACACACACATACACACATATACGCACACACACTGTGGGAGGGAAAGTACAGGTGATTCCTCCGTTCTCATCTCTCCTGATATGAACCCTGACAGTGAGTGCTGAAACTGTCCATAGTGCACATGCTTCTGTCAGCTGCTCCCATATGGAGATCAGTAGTACTGGTTGCACATTCTCCCTGCCCCCTCCTTGGCCCCGAACTTGCAGCATGGGTAACACTAGGCGATTCTGGGGAGATTTACTGCAGAAACCCACAGCTTCAGACCCCTGCTGACTGAATCCATGCCAACGCTCTCATCCTAATCAAACACACACACAATGCCAGCATTCCAACAATGGAAATGCGTACACACACACACACACACACACACGCACACACACACACACACACACACACGCACGCACGCACACACACACACACACACACACACACACACACACACAATGCCAGCATTCTGATCATAATCATTTACAGACACACACATGAATACCTTTGTGTCAAACCAGTACTCACGCTCTCTGTGCTCCAGTAAATCCTGTAAAACTCAGTCAATGCTGTGCAACTCTTAATGTCTTTCTTTCAGTCCAACCTGTAAAACTTTTCTAACAATCTACCAATTTCTAATACTATAAGTAAGTGTGGCCACACATGATCATCTCATGCTGTAGGGTCAGGACAAGCACAAGGATCGAGGATAGAGACTGATCACTTATGATGGATCTGGACCAAAGGTAGTACACTTTCCACTCCAGATGGATTCCGGGGACCCACAGCTGTGCAGGGGGGAGCTCATGTGAAATTGCACAGGACATACAAAGAACAGGCCTCTGGTACGCAACCCAAACCTCTCAATTAAAAAGCCTAAACACCATCTCTTCCACCCATTAACTTTACATGTGATGCTGTAAATGCCTATGTCCAACACATCATGGCTTGTTGTACATAATTGGCACTTATCCAAGTGAATTCTTTCGCGGTAATAACTGCTGTGCCTGAGGTCTCTTGTGAATTTGAGTCCTTTTCATGCGTCCTTTCCGCGCTGTTCATTGTCCCTCTGCACATATTGGTAATTGATTTCAGAAATTGTCTATGACATTCAGCTGTTAGCACATCCCATGCACACAGTGCAGTGGTACACACAGCCGTGTTCCACTCAACTGGGTGTGCACAAAAACAGCCAAGTATCCTTGTGCAGACGTAGCACCCGGCCTTTCAGTCTCACTCTCCTTCCCTCTGGCTCTTCCTTTTGTTGTTCTCTCTCTCTTTTTACTCAGCCACACCTGGAAGTAAGCTCTGGGGTACATCAAAAACAGGGATGGATGATTTCCTGCAACACCTGGAAAATTATTTCTGACACGTATCTGCGCAACTGTGCCATTCAACTGAAGAACTAAGCACATATCTCATATCCAATCACTGGACTGAGTTGAAACCTCATGCCAAATCCCTGGACTGTATTCAGATCCGATGACCAATCACTTGATAGGTACCCTGATTGCTGGTGGGCCATCCAATCACCAGACTGAGACTAGATCACTGCAACCTGATGGGAGGGTACAGTGTGGGGATGGAATGTGGACTAAAGACCTGAGCTGTGCCCCTGGGTAATTCTCAACAGCAGTCTCCCCCCCCCCCCCCCCCTTCACTCTTTCTTTCACTAATTCCCTGCATTCTTTCACAGAGCAGTGAGAGTCCTTCTCACCTCTTTCACACTCCCCACTCAGACACCTCTGTTTGTTTTTCATAGTGTTCAGAACATCTTGGGAGAGGGAGCTATAATTCACAGGCCACTCACTCACATTTGCCCTTCCCCCAAGACACACACAGGCACAAGCACACTATAATCTGCACAGAAACCCCAAGCGAAAGAACCAAAGAGAAGACTGACTGAACAAAAAAATAAATAACTTCAAATCATTTATTGCTGTTCACAGACCGTACCGCTTTGGCAAGACATGAAATATCCTGTCATGCCAATACAACCTGTTGAACTGAATTAAATCTGGAGTGACCTATTCAGAATGCACCCTGAGTTTTCTCTCTCTCTCTTTCAGGCTGGAATTAGCTCCAGTCATTTTCTTACAAAAATATGAAAAGCGTGTCCTGTTCCCTCTCAGTCTATGGTGTGGATTTGATTGATTTGATGAGATGCAGAGAACTCCAGGATACTGTATAACCGCACTGTTAGCTCTTCAGCTGCCCATATGGGTCCTCTTGCAGATCCAGTGGATGTGCCTCTCCAAAGCTGGCTCCCCTTGTTGGAGTTACAGCTAAATGTTTTCCTCTATCAGCTGTTCCTCTCCCAGCAGAGGTGTGAAACTTCACTGAGATCCACAATAGGAGAGGGTGAGGGTAGATGAGAGGGAGATCTATGCTCCCACGTCTCTCTGGGATGATTAAAGTGTTATCCCAGCACATCCCCCAATTCTACTCAGTGGAGAGGAGAAATAAAACCAGCATGTGCACAGATGCCATTGTGGGGCTGATGACTCTCTCAGGGAATGGGCCCCTGTTTGTGTTTAACAATGCAACAGGAGAATGTTGATTTATTTATTTACCCTCATTGGGGTGGGGGGGCAAGGGTGGTTACACGTTGCCTCTTTCCGAAGGGGGGTGTCAATGAGAAACAGATGAATATGCAGTCCCTGCAAACAAACGGGGGCTTTAAAGGAGGGTGATGGGTACAAAGGGTACAACAATAAAGTAAGAAACCTTAGTGACACTGGGGTCGAATACTGAAACATGAAAAAAGCAACGGTGACAAATCGTCGTTGCGGTGAAGATGTCCCGCAGGCAGAGCGCTTCGACGCACTTTTGGATTGTCTACTGCTGCATTAACAGCGAATCGGGACTTTTGTCATCCTTTTCTTCGGAACAGCTTGTTCTCCTCGTGCTTTTATCCCCCTTCCTTAGATATTCTGTGGGGATGTTATGTGGTGAGCCATTTATACGCATGACTTCTTGCAGCCAGTTTCCGCCCTGCTGTCAACCCCTCTTACCATCTCCTACTGATCCCGGTATTCACAGCGGATCTAGGACCGATCCCCAGGCGATAAGTTATTTAAGCTTTTTTTTTAAAGCCGCCTATCTACATTCGGGAGCTATGTTGTTTTTCTACAACAACGCAACAGTCAAACACAAGTGTGCCTTTATGTCCTGTAAATCCCTTTCATCTCTGACTAAGTTGCAATTAAAACCAGAAGACACGCGGAGTGACTGCGCTGTAAAACCTAGCAACAGGTCTCCCTCACGTTGACAGCAGTGGCTATATTCCTCATCCGGACAGCAGGTTTTCGTTAAAGCTCTACACAACACCGTCGAATACAGCACAACTCTGTACTTTAAAGTCACAACATGAACTGCAATAACAGCAACAAACAAATACTCACAGACTCATGTTCATAAATGAGCCAATAAATATGAAATGTAGCGTAAAGAAGCGCCACACCATTTCTGCTTCTGCCTCTCACCAGATTGCGATCCGGTCCTTGGGATAGTCCAGTCTGTCGATACAGCCCAGGTAATGTGGAAGGCTGTGCGCCGCGTTGCGAGCCAGGATCGCGATCATTACTTTCGGCTTCAGTAGTGGGGTTTCCGGTCGGACAGGTTCCTGCACGAGAGTGACCAAGTCAGAATTGCTGCCCGGCATCACCGCGGCCAGTAGCGCGAGGAACAGCCCGATTTCTGCACCTTCAACCGCCAGCATCATCTTCCTGCCAACACCGCTACACCGACCTGAGCTCTGCTTCTTAATATGCAAGCGAGTGAGGACGGGAGGGTGCAAAGTAAGTCGGGAGGGGGAAAGAGGAGGGCTGGAAGGGGTGAGGGAGCGAAGGGGCTTTCAGGAGTAGGGCTGATTCCCCCTCCTCATGGTTTCTCTCTTGTCCCTCCTCTCTTCTTGATCTCCTATATGCGAGTGTTTGTATTTTTCCTTTGAGCGTAATAAGTTTGAAAGAAATGTGCCAAACACCATCATTACTTTTTTCTCCCTTATTTTTTATTACTGTATGAAGTCCAAGAGCTTCTGTTTCCATTGCTGTAACACCCAAATACAACTGTAGTCAGTCGATTGCAGGGGGACGTTTTAGATGTTTGATAGCTAGCAGAGGTGTTTCGGCATCTGTGTGTGTGTTTTTTTTTTTTTTACATAGTGAGGTGTTGCAAGACCGCACTGGTGTATGCGCGTGTGTGAGCCTGACGGATGTAGAGGGCAAAGGGGGGGGGAAATACGGGGCAATTATAAAGCAGACAGGGACAGCAGATAACAACTGGGTGTATATTTCTTTTACATTTCCCCTCCAAAATATGTCAATATAATATGTAATGCTATTTTATCACTGTTGTTCTATTATATGTGTATTGCCCATATATTTATACTGCTCCAAGATCTCACAATACACAGGCAGATTCAAGTACATGTTCTGATTGAAAAAACTGTTATGGTGATCACATTGATTTACAAGACCGTGTTTCTTTCCACATTCCCTCCCTTCCTCTGAATTTTCCTCATTCTCTGCCCTCCTCATTCTTTTTCCATCTCTGTTCTGGCTGTGTCTTGGATGCTCCAGGGCTCAGTTAGTTCCATTAAGTCATCAATGACATCACCTCATAGCCGAAAACACCCACTTCTCCTAGTGCCCACTCTCTCTACCCGTTGTATTTGTTTACTGAAGTACTTACCTGCAGACTTGTTTGTTTTTTAATTTAACCTAATTAGCATACTTTTAATTTGTGTAATTATAGGATCCTCATTAAAGTTGGTTGTGTTGCAATGTAAGACATATACCTAGCCTGTGTATCTAACTCTGCTGTAGGCTGTGAATGAGGTCCAAACAGTCTCTGAGCTCCCCCTAGTGACAACAGCAGTCCAACACCAAAATGTTGCTTTGATTCACAAACATACTAAAGTATGTTTTCAAACGTTATTCTTAATGTTGAGCTGCAAACTTTCCTCTGTTAGTGAACACGTACAATGGAAGCATTGTTTTTGATGACATGTGCAATCAGTGGCCCCCTCATGCATCACTGATTGAACTGTGCTTTAAGTACAGATTGAACTGTACAGTGGGCCATTAGTACATGTTAAATTTATTTCCTTCACATTATTACAAGTAAAGTTATTTCTACAAATCTTTATTTCCCACTGCAAAAAACATAATGTAGATACCATCTCTTCATCTGTATGATGTTTATCCAACCATCATATTTATGTATTCTGTAGTGTTCTTGCTTAGAATTTAAGTACAAAATTCATAGAATATAGGTAATCTTAAAGAGATGGGAGTCTGTTAATAAATCCTTTGTGCATTGTATTTGTGTACCATAGCTTCCTTTATATATATCGAAGTAATTAATTCAAAATGCTGTTCTATTATAATCATGGAGTGATTCAGTCTGCATAGACTTTAAAACCTGCTTACTTCATGTTCATGCCCTGCACCAATCACTGAAAAAGAAGGTGTAAATTAAGGGTTTATCTGTACCCTGGTTTTGCGAGGGATTTGTTTCAAGGCCTTTCTGTTCTATATCCAAGCTTGGACAATTATTCACTGATATTCATTTGAACTCTTTCTCTTAAACCCTCTCATCGGTATTTGCACTCGTCTTATGAGCTGAACTTCATTGGAGTCAGCCTCTGGAAAAAGGGATTGAGTTCCTGTTGATCTGCCATTCCACATTCTCAGTAAACCATAAAATTATGGCGATGTATTCTTCAGTCTCCACTGTGCACTACCTGGCCATAGCCACTCGCAAAACACCCCATCAGCCATCACTATGGCTCTATCTCGAGCAGTAAAGAAATTCTCCAAATTCTCCCAAAGACAAGCCCATCTGTCTCTGTCCATTCCTCTTTGTGGCTGTTGTGAGATTTCAGAATATCTGGAACTGTTTGCTTCTTCAAAAGAGCTGATTCTGGTGCAGGACTGCAACCGAAGAACAAACTGCTTAAACAAAACGCGACAGAGTTAAAAGAGGTAAAAGTAAACCGGGCAAAGTAGTAGATAGAGTACAGAATATGAACATACATATTTCATATTTCTTCGTGCATAATATAACATAAGGATTGTGTATATACACAGCTAACCAATCAATTAAATTGTTTTACTGTGTGAACAGAATTATGCATAAACTATATGCACCTCGCTTAAAACCCGGAACACTTTAGGGCCTTGGATTGTGTTCCTACCCGGAGGATTACCGGGCGACTCTAAACAAGCGTGTATGGGCTAGTTAGCTAGCTTTGGCAATGTACACGGAGGTCTGAATTAAATCCATTTCTATTCATGGACGAAGGGGAGTGAAACTACAGTTCACATCTTTGTAGTGATGGAAAGCACGGACATGGAAGAATCGGAGGCCATAGACGGGACGGAAAGGATATTTAAGAAACCGCTGTCCGCTAACTGGATGCTACATCATCCCAAGGTACGAATATGGGTTGTACACTGAGTCAGATCCATGACAGAGTTGCAAGGTAAAGTTATATAAAGCTAAAGTATCGTATTCCCAAACCTGGATTTACGAGCGCACAATGATAGTTTTAGACACAGTTTATCTGTCAATGTATTGTGTTTATTACTTACCTCCGAGTAGATTGCAAAGATATAACATACTTTAATGGAGCTCACTGGCCAGCGAATTGAATACGGAACACTTCTCTGCAGTAACCAGATTCTTTGTGAAATGAATGTTCAGTTGGAGGAATGTTGGTGATGAATTACTGCTCAGCTATCTATGTGCAGCATATGTCAAGATGTGTGTAACCACACTCGTTACACGTTCTCTGTGCTTACAGTACCAAGAGCTGATGGGTCTGGGTGTTGGCCAGACAGACAAAGCTCAGGTCTACGCTGCTTTCCTCGTTTATTTGGACCTCACAGAAGGTGAGTGAAAAAACGCCGATTTCCAGAGCTAGTTACAACCTGGTGTACAATAGGCAGTGTATTACAACTCTATTGTCCGATTAACACTGAGTTAATCCCGGTGAACAATGCCCGCTTTCTTGTTATTCCCACAAAGAGCACCATAAATGACGGTTACTGGAAACTTGATATCTCTGGAATTGTGTTCATTCGCCATTTTAATCCCCCTAAAGTTTAAAACACAGTGAGATCTCATAGGCCTGCTACCAGCATACAAAAGCATTGCATTCGTAGCAGAATAGTAAAAGGAATTTAGTATCTAACTAAAACAAATAGCACAATCATAGTCTCTCAGAAATGGTGAGATAATATTTGTAATGTCTTAATGTATAGATAATCTCAGCAGTGTATGTGATGCTTACTAACACTTTAATTGTAGTAGATTGTGCGTGGTTGTATAAGTGTGGGTGATTTACTGTGACAAGGAGTATACTGTTGTGTGTTATCTGCACTTTTCCCAAAGCAGTAGGAACCAGTAACTTCAACCACTTTCAATTCAGCTTCCAGAAGATGATGTTCATATTCAGTTCAAGAATGACTGTGCCTGCACCAGAGAATTATGTCTCCACCAACCTGTGGCTTCCTATACAAATGAGCCTGTGGGCAAAAGGGCATGGTTCATTTGAGGATAGTAATGGCAGGAGTCCCAAATTATTGGTACACAGTTAATTAAAAAAAGATCACTGCATATTGATCTAAAAACATACATATTTTATACACATCATATGTTAATGTGATGGTTTTGTTTTTCTGCACAATAATAGCTGAAAATGTTTTATTCTCAAATAAGTATGTAGTGTTTGACATACAGCAATTTTATAATTTTAGAAATTTAACATGTGGGATATTAACATGACGGCTGACCCATGTTAATTTCTCCATGTTTATCCCCTATCTTAAACCTACAGCCACACATTCATCCTCAACCTTTTCTGACTGTTAGTTGTAGGAGCTGACATTAACGTGATGTATGACCTACATATGTGTTGTTTTTCAAAAGGAACATGCCATTTCATCCTGACAGTAGTTAGAAGAAAAGACAGTAACTCATGGAGTTGAAAATGGGCTTGAAAAGTTTGGCTTCTCTTTGCTGATCCAGCGCTGTGTTCCCTGTAGTGCGCCAGTGGTATGAAGTGTCCAGCAGGGAGAGCTGCGAGCTGCATCTGGTGCTTCTGGAGGGGCGAGAAAGGGAAGGGGAGCCACCCCAGGTCATCCTCCCACTGCCCGCACACAGAACGCTCAGCCACAAATGGTAAAGAAAGGGTGTTTCTGGCACTGAGAGCCCACTGGGGACCGCACCTTTCCCAATACCGATATAAGAGCTGATCCCGGCCAAACGGATGCATATGTATTAGCAATCTCTTTTTTATAGCAGAAAACCGGTGTATGCTGCCAAACCTTGTAAATCCACTGAACATATTATATGCCTTATCCAGAGCTCGAGCCTGCAGACATGTGAGAGAGTGGGTGAGGGAGAGGGGAGAGGAAGAGTGAGCGCGAATGTAAGGGGTTGGGGTGGGGTGTGTGTGTGTGTGTGGGGGGGGGGGGGGGTGAGATGAAGAAGACTGGTGGGTGTATGAGAAAGTGAGCAGAAAAGGGGGGGGGGGTGGAGGCTGCTGGTTTGTATTATGAGTAATAGCTGAATGAAGTCATACTGGCAGCACAGACAGCAGTCAGAGCCAGCGCTCTCCCAGGGAGCGCTCAGCCTGCACAAAAAGGGGCAGACAGAAAAGGCTGGGTGCACAGACCAGCTACCGTCCCATTCTGCTGCGTCTCCCTCAGCCGATCCATCTCCTCGTATCTGACCTGCAGTGCCCATCGCAGCGAGGTCCTGACATGTGGGGATGTGATGACGACTCTGGCTCCACATGCAGAAACACACCACTGCCCGTCAAACCCATGTGTGTAGGTCCCACCACTATGCTGTAAAGAGGGCAAACTCTGGGATCAGGGCTGCGGGGGAATGGACAGAGAACACTGCCAGGCTCCCAGAACACGCTGTACTCAATCGCGCTCACACAGATGCACAACGGGAGCAATTTATTGAGTCTTACCTAATGCTGGAAAGAACATTTGCCTGCCCATATTCTTGTCTGAGGTTAACGGGCAGCATACATCTCTCTCCTCTGTCTCTCCCAGGGTGCGGTCGATACTGTGCAGGGTGTCCAGTGAGGGCCCTCCGACCACCATGCTGCTGTGCGCTGTAGCTTCAGATTCCAGCCTGGTATACCAGCGGCTGTGCGCCGGGCTGCTGACCCCTGAACCACCCGTGGGGATTGAGGACCAGGGGCGGAGGCAGCATCGCAAGAGGAGACTGCACTGAGGGGATACCCCCCACCGATGGGAGACCACACATCTCGCACCGCGGCCACCAAGACAGCCCACCCTATTCCCAGGCCTCCGTCCCCTCAGTGGTACAGCAGACAAGAGAGACAAGGAGTTCTGTACAAGGGGGCTGTGTTCACTCAGTCTCAAACCCCAGGGGCTGGAGCCACCCACAACCTCTGAACTGGACTCTTAAAACCACAGACTCAGTGTAAATGTAATGTGTTCATCAAGCCAGAATGTTATTAAATATAATAACAAGTGGCGATATTTACACAGGTTGCCTTCTCTTTTTCTGTGTGCGCAAGACATAAACTGTGCCAGGTTCTGGGACGTCAGACCAGAACAGAAATGGATTCCTCACCCTCTTGTTTCCATCCATCTACTGTCACATTGACTCGGCAAGTTCCTCAGTTCTCCCAGCAGGGAGCAGCACTTAACCACATTGGCCCAAACTAAAACGTGTGTTACGCAGTTCTAACATGGCAGTTCAACTCTCTTTTACCGCCAACGGGAAATTTTAAAATATTTCTCAATCCAGAGGGTGATGTCACCATGACAGGATTCTTCTCGGTGAACACACTGACAGACACCGCTCCTGGTGCCGGCAGTCAGCATTCAGAGTGGTGGTGGGGTGGGAGGAGGGGACACTTACATAAACAGCTCCTGTGTTTTTATTTTAATAGAAAAACAAATATTGAAACAAAAATAAAAAAGGAAGAATCCAGTAATCATGATGACAGAAGCAAGATTAGGACTGCGTCTCTGGCGGAACCCCTCTCTCCGCATTCAGTCTCTGTGAGTGTGAAAGTGGGCCCTCTGCCATGTCAGTGAGCGTTAATACTGCTGGGTTTAGAGGAGCTGGGCTGACACAGCAGGGGCAGGAACACTGCTGGAGACACCTGGGGTCTGTTCAGTAGGTGAGATGTGCAACATTCTGCAAGGGTGCTGATGTATATTGAATTCCAGGGAAAACTGAAAATGCACTTCACAAAGTGAAGCCCAGTAACATAACTGGATAATGGTTTTGCCCATTGATCTCACTTCTGGGCCATGATGAAGAAATGTATGTGTGTGTGTGTGAGGTGGTGTCAGAAGACATTAAAACTGTATTTAGTGTTATAGGTCTCAAGGAGGAAGGGTTGAACAGAGACACAGCCTAGGGCACAGGAGCCCTGACCTTTCACCTTTTGACCTTAAGCCTGTAACAGGGATGCACTATGACAGTAGCATATTAGAAAACAAAGACATAAAAATGATACATTTTTGAAAATAAAAAGCGAAGAGTTCCTTCAAAGGTAGGAGTCCAGGGTTTTAAAATAACGCATTCAAATCTCTCTCTCTGTCTTTCTCACATGAAAATATCTCTTTCCGTCCTTTCTCTCTCTCTCTCTCTCTCTTTTGCTCTGTGTCTCTCTTCGTCCTCTCTCAGTTCATCCAATCGGTTCAGAGTTAGATCTCAGTTCACAGACTGGTGGGTGGAGATGTGTCTGACTGTCCCCCAGGCCCGTTCAGCCTCCTTCTCTACATCTCCCTTCTCTTGAAAAGCAGCACGGAAAAAAAAACGGGGATAAGGAGGTGAGAAAGAGTGAGAGAAAGCCCGCCCTCCTGTCGTCGCTCGCCACGCTCATCTCTCTCTCGTTCCTCTTGTAGTTCTCAGGGAGGGTGCGACAGAAATGACGGCTGCGGATGCTGGGTGATTGGAGGCGGTACTTCTGGGCAGAACAGGGAATGAAGAATCAAAGGAGAGGGGGGTGAGTCTCTTCACGCTCCCGCGGCAGAGGGGCGGGGCCACGTGGGGAGAGGCAGAGGAGACACCCTGCTGTAGCTTGTCCGTGGGTCCATCCCCTCCCTCCCTACAAGCGGGGTTCTGGAGAGAGGAGGAAGCCGTGGGGGCAGCCTTCAACAGCCTGTGGACAGAACTCGCACAAACGTCACGCACACGCACACACATAAACACACACTGTCCTGCTCACTCTCTCTCTCTCTCTCTCTCTCTCTTTCTCTCTCTCTCTCAGGCACTCTCTCTCTGGAAGCAGTCGGGGGCCGCCGTGCTATGTCACATCCTCCTCTTCCTCGGAGCAGTAGTCCCGTCCCTGCGGACGCACGAGAGAGGAAAGCGAGGAGAAAGCGTCAGACGGCGTGAGGGAAGAAGAGTCAGCGGAGATGCACACGGGACAGGAGCTCAGAAAGAGAGTCGTATTTAATGCATAAACAAGGAGGGATTGATTCCTTTGCGTTCTGTTTACTTCCTGGCAGGGCTGCATCGCCAGGGATTAAGCTCAGTCAGGCCTGTCCCTTTAAATTCCCCAGCCCCAGCAGTGAAGCCCCTCCTACTCCCCCTCCCCCCTCCTCCTCTCACCTTCTCAATCTTCTCATCCAGCATCCTGAAGAACTCCTGCTGGCTCTCTGACGTGTGGATACTGAGAAAGGGAGAGAGAGAGAGAGAGAGAGAGAGGAAGTGAGAGGGGGGAGTGAGGGAAAGGGAACAAACACCATGAGAATTTTCCATTGCAACTGGCTGGCTGAGAGCACACACTCAGTCTACACGACAGCTCCAGGAAGGTCCGTGCTGGCAGTGGAGTCGTTACTTTGATGGATCGCTTAATCGTTTTATTGAGTTTTCACAGCAAAAGGGCGTACTGCCGTAATAGTTCTGTGTACCAAATGCCAAACTGAGAACATTATCAGCACAACAAACAGCACAAAATTCACACATCTGAATACTGAAATATAAAAAAAATGCTTTCAGTCTCTTACTCACCAACACCATACAAATCAGCACATTAAATATGCACAAGGGACTGGCACGGAATATTTTTAGACAGACACAGAGCATAAAAGTAATGTGTATTCACATATCCACATATTCAGCAGGCACAAGTGTAGTGTTGACACACACACAGTAGTCATGCATCTGTCATGTTAACATGCACACACACACACACAGACACAAATAGCATGCATGAGTCTGTAACGTTACACACACACACACACACACACAAGCAGCAGGCACAAGTCTGACTCACTTCGTCCTGTTGGCACTGAATCCAGAGACCTCCTTGTGCTGTTTGCCCCGGTACGACACTGCACTCTTCTCCTGAAATAACACAGACCCGTTCACACCACTCTCCTCGCACCCTGGTGGATGCGCACACACGCCACGAGGATGACGCTGACAGGATGTGTTTTGCGTGTCGTTACCCCACCACCATTTTGGTGAGCGAAATGGACCGTGAGAGAGAGAGAGGCACTTTTCGCATCAGACAGTCAGGAATACCTCCCCTGTCTGGGAGTGCTGGGTGCTGACCCTCATTACTGACTCAGTTAATTAAAGCTGCTGATGAGCGCTGGCGGAGCGCGCCGTGATGAGGGCGTGCTGGGAGGGCGGAAGGGCAGCGCGCTGCCTGCATGCAGACGCAGCCTTTCGCCATTTCGCTGCTCCTCCACCTGCCCGTGGCTACGCTATCACGGGCCGACGAGGCCGTGCACTTGTGCTCCTGCGCAAATGTTCTTGGTGCTGCTGTCGGCTTGCGCCAGTGCGTCTGAGTCTGTAATTAAATGTTGATGAGCACATTTTGTGTCTAAATCTTGTCCTCACAGTAATTTCGATAGTACTAAGAGGCGACATCATGCCAAGCACATTTCAACAGATCCACTCTCATCTTAAACGCGAAAAACATGACTGTCGCACGGTAAGTAGGGTGGAGGAGGAAATAGGAAACACAAATGCAAAGATGTGCTGAGAAGTGTAAGCACATAGGCATGTTCTAAAGAGTGGGGCTCCCTCATTCCAAACACACCAGCATCATGTCTGTGCATGCTCAGAGCAGAGCTGTATGTTTGTGTGTGTGAGTATGTTTGTGTGTGTCAGTGTGTACATATGTCTGTCAGTATGTGTGTGGTTGTGTCAGTGTGTATGTATGTCTGTCAGTATGTGTGTGGTTGTGTCAGTGTGTACATATGTCTGTCAGTATGTGTGTGGTTGTGTGGGTGTGTGTGGTTGTGTGGATGTGTATATGTATGTCTGTCAGTGTGTGTGTGTCCTGTGCATCTCACCAGGTTCTCCTGGTTGCGTGCGTTCACCCTGTCCTCCTCTCCTCCCCGCATGTACTTCACTTCCTCCACTCCCTTCACCTTGTACTCATCTGCAGAGAGACAGAGCGGGAGAGAGAGGGTGGGAGGTGAGTGTTTGCGTGGCTGTGTTCGTACTCCTCCACAGCAGCCATGAAGGACAGTGCCCATCCTGCAGGCACAGAGAGAGCAGATCCCAAACACAGCGCGCAACAGCTCCACAGTACGCTGTCTACGGCGCAGGCCGCTGAGGGAGCGGGCCGTTTTCACTCTCGTGCTCAACCTGTGGGGCCAGTGGCGCAGTGCAGACATGCCCCTTTGATAGGGACACGCATGCAGGCGCGCCCCGCCCTGCCTTATCGGCACCTGCACACACAGCAGCGAGAGAGCGAGGGAGGGAGGGAGAGGAGTGATTAGCCTGTTGCACCTGACTGGGTACTGCTCGCCCCTGTACACAGCTTTCTGGCTGCTCCTCTAGCCCTTCCTTGAATGTCTACACCAAGTTCCAATCCGTATGATTTCCCAGTCACCCTTTAGCCTCCAGCCCCACTGACAAACGAAAAGTGTGTAGTTTCAGCGCACAGACAGACGCCGGAGCTCTGCACCAAACAAGGAGCGAGTCTGCAGTGTGAGGAGCGGGGGGAGAGAGGACTGACTGTCTATCAGCACCGGAGGAATGTAAACACTCCGGAGCTGAGCAGCCCACGCCTCGACATGCTCAAAAACACACACGGGCTCGCGTCCTCACACACACACACACACACACGCGCTCCAGAGAACACTGAGCCGGCAGCGCCCGCCGTGCGTAGCACACGGCCACAAACACACCACCCTATAGCATGTTTCAGACTGACCTCACTGGCGGGCCAAGCATCATCTCCATGTCTGAAGTACTCACAGACTCACAGACACACAAGCAATGCAAACCTAGCAAGCACTGTATAACTAAAATGGGGATGTGAAGAAAGTCCGCTTCCCCCTCGATGTTTATTGGGGAGGTGCAGCAGCGATCCCTCTGTCCCCCGGGCTGTGCTGACCTGGGCTGTCTGTGTCACACAGGCCTGGCTCCAGTTTAATATGCTGTGCAGACTGGGAAATCTTGGGCAGAGCTTTTCTATTGCAGGAAACGGTTCACATGGTGAACATTTTCCTCCGGTGTATTTAGACGTGACGGCTCCGTCTGGACCTGCTATAGAGCTGACTGTGTGAGAACAACCTTTCCTCTGCGGGTCGCCGGGTCTGCCAGGGTTGGCTGGTCTCAGTGATGGAAATGCGCTCATTCGGCGTGTGATTGGCCACGGCCTTATATTTTGTAATCAGTACCCTGGTTGTCTGCCATTGTGTGTGTGTGTTTGTGTGAGTGTTTATACGCACACGCGCGCGCACACACACCAGCGCAACGAAAATATGCTCCGACTCCCATTAACATCCACTTCATAAACAACCCAATTAACGCTCCCTCTCTACCTCTCTCCGCGTGTAAGAGAGAGCACAACCTTTCCTGCAATTGTGTATGAGGAGTGGAGAGCGGGAGACTGACGCAAAGGGCGAGCACAGACTGGGACACGCAGCCAAACCCGCGGACACTGACACACTCTGACAGCGATCGCGCAATCTGTTTGCGGCCATGAACTTGCCGGGCCGCTCCGCGTTTGAACAAAACCAAAAGCCTCTGCTGCTATATCAATAAAATCCTTCTTAACTGACTTGGCAGGAGGGAGATGGGCAGAGGGATGTAGGGAGTGAGAGTGCGAGAGAGAGAGAGAGAGAGAGAGAAAGGGCAGCACTCCAGCCTGCTGTAATCCACAGTATCCAGGTCAACAGTTCTCTCTCCCTTTCTGTCAAACAGTTCATATATTAATCTATCCAGAGCACACTCAGCTGAGTAGTCTGCATCTTCTGCTCAGACTCAGGCGGCAGTCCGGCAGATAAGCTGTCACAGCCCATTCGCGTCACACAGATGTTGGAGGAGAGAGAGGGAACGGAGAGAGGAAACGCACAGAACTTAGTCCCGACACTGAGAGTGATGGAAGAGGGAGACGGCGCAAGCAAAAGGGGAGAGAGGGAGGGAGAGAGGGAGCAGAGAGGGAGGGAGAGAGGGAGGAGGAGGTGCAGGAGGACAGACCCACAGCCCGATGCTGAGGCTTAGGGAGGTGGCAAAAAAAAAAATATATATAGGGTGGTGGTGGGGGTTGTTTAAGCCGGCCTCATCTGGAACTGTCATGGAAAATGCTCTCTAATCAGCCGCCGGCCGCTCATCCCTCACCGCTTAAGCGCGAGAGAGGCGAGGCGAGAGCGAAGGAAGGGAGGGGAGGGAGCGGTGGAGAGGCCTCTCGTGGTTTGTCATCTGTTGTTTCCTGCGAGGTCGCTCCACCGTGTTGCTCCTAATTCCTAATCTCTCCTCTAATCCCTCATCCCCACTCTCTCGCAGCCTCCGCTCCGATCGCTATAATTGATGCCGTTATCCGCACACTCTCGCCCCCCCCCCCCATCCCCCCATCGCTCTGACTCATCTCGCACGCCAATCTCCCGTGTGCTGGGAGGAGAGACGTCCCCCTGCTAGCAGCGCAGGCAACACGGGGGCAACCCTACAGCAGGAGTGATCGTTCTGACATTGTGACATATGGCTGGTGATGGCTGCACTTTACAGACCTGTAGAGTAGATAGTATACGTGAGATGAAGAGATGCACAAAGGGAGATGATCGTATCGATTTACTAGCGATGAGCTCGCCTTTACAGAAGGCGCTGACAGTTACATGACACGACAACTAAATAAAGATGGATGTAATGATTTCTGTCATCCTTTTAGCCGGTCCACAGAAGGGATCTTCATTACTATCGCATTTCACCCTATAGAATTTCATGACATAATACAGACATAAACACTATAATTGCTCTCACAGGCTGGGACAGTGAAGATTGTGTATAGGGTCAGAGTGGTCAGTGATTCCACATAGTAGCAGACATGCTGATTAGCACAGCTATGAGACTGACCGCTGAAGAGGTCCCCGTTGCTGTAGGCCTTGCCCCGGCCCTCCTCGTCGCTGGGCACGGCCGACACCTGCTTGGCTGAGGTGCAGCCCATGGCCTCACTCCCTCTCCGCTCTCCTGAGCATCGCACTCTCACCTGCAGGAGAGACAGCAGCACGTCAGTCACAGGGCAGTGAGGCCGCAGTCAAAGAGAATGACATCACTGCGGTCAGAATCGCCGCTGTCAAGCAGAACGCCATCACGGTCACAGAGAATGACATCACAAAAGGGTTTGCCATCACAGTCACAGAGAATGACATCAACACAGCTAGCATCTCCACTGTCGCAGAGAACGCTATCACCACAGACTGTGCCATCGCTGTCACAGAGGGCACCACCGGTCAGAGACAGACAGAAATCCCGCAGCCAGAGAGCAGCCCCAGTCGCACAGTGACAAAGTGACGTCATCGCAGTCATAGACAGCGGCATGTCAAAGCAACGTCACAACAGACAAGGAAACACCATCCGCAGAGAGCACTACAGTCAGAGAGGGAAACAAGCCAGCAATCACAGAGGAAAATACCACTAAAATCACAGAGGCCAACTCTCAGAGCACCACCACAGTCGCAAACATAATTTCACAGCAACACCGTCACAGGCGCAGAGAACACCTCCAGTCACAAGGAGTGCGAAGATCAGAGTCACAGGGCAGGACACCGGCGCAGTCATACAGGAACTGAAAGACCATAGTCGGCAGGGACAAGCACAACCTCAGTCACAGACAGCTACGCCACAGTCACCGAAAGCCACACCACCCCGCTACGCCCACCAGACGCAGATAAACAGATCTGCAGAACTCAGAAGCAGGAGCGGGGGACAGACAGACAGAGGGACGGACAGGCGGTGGATAGAGACGGTCTCTGTGTATCATCAAAGCCGGCTGCCCCTCCTCCTCCTGCCTCAATGCGGCTCGCTCCTTTTGAAGTAGACAGGAGGGCAGTGTTTACTGTATCCCGCCCTCCACAGAACTCAATGGAGGACAAAGAGCCAGGTGTGCGCAGGGGAAGGGGAGAGAGGTGTGTGTGTGTGTGTGTGTGTGTATGTGAGTGAGTGCACCTCTCTCGCCTCCCTTAACTGGACAGCATTCAGCACATCTCTCCAGGCCAGCCTGTGGCCACAGCCCACACACTTCCTTACAAAGGCCCTAATAGCTGCCGCCTGTGTGCAGATCCTCCTGAGGTCGCTGACCTCTGCTCTCTGCTGGGAGCTGCAGCCCAGGAGCTTCTGAAAGCACAGCTCCACTCCAGCATATCTATAAACCGCATCTCACAGCCCTTCTCCCAGCTGCCACAGAGCCGGCGGAGGTTAAAGACGACCAAATGGAAGCGTCTATTTATTACTTTTCATGTCAAAGCCGCTGAAAAAGGGAACCCGACTCTGCTCCAAGGGTGCATTTTCAATCCAGCAAAACAAACAAGCTAACTGATTGGCCCACTCCGAAAACTGTGGAGGCAGTCAGCGGATTCAGGCGCTCGAGTGTTTGGGCAGGCAGCGACATGCGAGCAGCTACGTGTGGGCAGATGGGGTATTTTAAGGTGAAGTATGGGCGCCTCCTGTTTTTAGCTGTGATCCCCCCTCTCCACAGAGCTAGGACTGAGCGCTATGCCCTGAATCTGAATATGAGCCTCAATTGACACACACCTAAGTAGTCCTCTAAGGCACAGGCAGGACTACAGCTCCACCCCTGAATGAATATAACCATCACCTTTCCCAATTCTCAGCGTTACAGTTCTGACACTTGTGGCTAGTCTGGCATCTGAACACACTGTCATAGCCTCTCACCCCCCCCCCCCTTTGCGTAGTTGTTCTGTTACGTTGTGATAACACTGTGGTCTGGGTCAAGCAAACAACGGTGCTTCCAGTGCCCAGTAATCAGCGCGCCCCACTATCTGTCTCAGAGTGTCAGTTTCTCTGTCTCTCTGCAAGTGGCCTGACAGCGCGCGATGTGTCTGTTCACACAGCCAGCCTGTTATCAGCGCGGCGACTGCGCTAATATAGGGGGCATGCGGACAATGTGCGGACGGCAGGCAGTGACAGATGTGCAAGTGTGTCAACAGGACGAGGCCTGCCCCAGCAGCTGGGCCTCTGACAGCAACACACACACACACACACCTCCACTCTCTAAACGTAGGGTCACATCAACAGGTAACCCTGCACAAACTTTCAGCGCACATACAGATGCGCACTCGCGTTTGTGTCTCCGCCCTCAAAGGCAGCTCTGTGCCAGGAGCTGTCGTTAATGTAGCAGTTCCTGAAAAACTGGACAGACCAGCCAGCCTAACATGGAGCGAGGGGAGGGGGGGGGGGGTACTGAGAGACAGAGAGAAACACCGAGAGACACATGGAGAAGAACGGAGACCTGCAAACATACGCTCCCCGCAGCTTGTCCACCGAGGACTCGGACAGCCTCGCACTCCATCTCTCTCTCTGACACGGCACTGCAGGCAACCCTCTACCCGGCACCATAATATTTACTCTCCGTTCGAGTCATAAAAAAAAAGCTCCACCGCTCTGTTCTCCCTCCTCCCATTTCAGCACTTCATCAGCCTGACAAGTTAAACAAGCGCTGCCCGACGAGACACACGCACACAAACACACAGACACGCGCTCACACACACACACACACACTTGTGCACTCACACACAGAGGCTCAGGACTGGGTTATGAAGTGCAGTTCGTGTTGCTACACATATCTCTGCCTTCGCTCTCCTCTGTCATGCTGCTGTAGAGAGGGAGAGAACTGGACAGGGAGGCGAATAACAGCTCTTCTGTCTGAGAGAACTCCTCCACTCTGAGACTGAGAGAGGGAGAGCGGGAGATTCTGCACAGTCTGACACAGTCACAGTCAGTCCACTGAGACTGTGGCCAAATGGGGCCTTACTGTAAGTACAGTTCAGAGATACACGCTTAGCTCATCAGGGGCGATGTCAATTACCGTCTGAATTCTTTTATAGTTACTGGAAACCTCTGTTGTGCCTGTGAGTTAATTGGAAATTGAAATCTAAGTTTTCAGTTATTTAATGTAAGGGCGGGAGAAATAGCCAGAGGGAGGCAATACGAAAGATAATGAGATTTTCTGAATCGGTACGCCTCTATCACTGTGCGACCAGAAGCATATTACAGACCATGTGTGCAGGGCAATGGCAATTTTATAGTGAGTGGTACTGCTTCTCTCTTTATCATAGGGGTATACATTGCGGTGTGTGTGTGTGTGTGTTTTACATGTGATCTTAGTGGCTTAGCGGTGCACAACCCTGCATGGGTACGCCTATTTGCATATATTACCACCCTATTTCCCCTAAAAACGTATGCAGTAATATGCAAATCAGAGAAATGCACAGCCACACCAGCAAATACTGTGAATTTGCATTTGCACAGCATATCTAGGATTTCATCTGCGTTCCCGAAATCTCATATGACACATCTTCTATGACCCGTACTCTGGTGCGACCCAGGTGATACATCCTGACGGTAACAGTGGCCTGCCTGGTCTGAGTCCAGGGCCTGAAGCACTGCTGACTCAACACTGTCCAAAACAAACTGCCTCTCTCTGTCCCTCAGGTTCGCTGGACTCTGCACACACCCTTGTGCATACACACTGATTCAGCCCCCCCCCCCCCCCCCCCCCCACCCCACACACACACACACCCACACACACACACACACAACAGAGTCACACCTAAGATTGGGTTCCACCCGGCAGCCCCTCTATTCTGTGCCTCAGTACCTTGCCGGATCAGGTTCTGCTGTCCTTGTGCTTTCCACCCTGTCCAGTCCAACACATCTGACACACTGCTGGACTCCTCAACCTCCACGCTACCACAACAACTACCACACGCGCATCAAGGCAGCAGGAGGATGCACTGTGCACACAGGCACAGAGCAGTGACTCCCCATTGGTCATAAATCCAACACACAAACACACACGTACGCAAATTCTCGGGAGCCCCCACATAGCCCCCTTCCTCATTTAATCTGGAGTATCCATGGAAACCGTCCTCTCTGAGTGATGTCACTCCAACATTGCATCACCGCCTCCAAATTAGGTCGCCTTTCTCAAATGCCAGAAAATAAAGAAAGCAGTAGCCCCGACGAACAGAGAGTGTGAGCGAGAGATGGAGTGAGAGTTTGAATTTGATAGAGAGGGGGAAAGGAAGAGTGGAGTGCGAGGGCAGCTATTAATAGATCATCCAGTCACAGAGGCGGTGACTTCAGTACAATCTGTGCTCTGTCTTTTTCGCCGCCTGAACAAAAGCCAGATGCGAACGCCGAATCACACTGTTGTACACACCGCGTTCGCGAGTGGGAGACTGCCGGATGGAAACAGCCAGACAACGCCATACGGAGAAATATTACATGATTGACCGAGAGAGGGTGGACGCAGAAGTCATGTAAACGTAATCACAATGCTGTCGCTGCTACACCACGTCGTCTGTCATACTGATCCGCATCCTGTTCTCTGTGGCTATAATTTACGTGCAGGAATAGTAACTTCACACATCTTGACAACTAGCGACCAGATCCAAAAATTCACAGCAAGCTACCACAGAACACAAATCCGTCGCTGAGTAGACGCGAGCAGTCGCGGTGGGAATTGGAAGCGAAAACAGAAGCGAAAACGGGAGATCACACGATGCACATCCAACGAGACCAAAATAAACATCACTACAACGTTGTAATAATTTGCTAAATCCATTGCTCCGTCCTTTAAAGCAAGCGAAAAATACAGATGGAAACACTAATCGCATGCCAGTTTGCAACTCATATCATAAGGAACCAGTGTCGCTCATGTCAAGTGACAAGGATAACAATAATAGGAATGACAATCGTAAATGCCACTTATTTAACTTCCATTAGCATCTTCAGCTGCACGTGACCATCGTGGATCTTGCCAAAGCAGAGCAGCGAGCTCCGATGTGACGTTAAATGGCACCCCAGCTGTACAGAGTCCCAGCTGTGTCTGTCACAATTGCCCTACGACAGCGGGGCGAACGGTGCCAGCGAGCCCCGTACAGCTGCTTAGAGTCGGGCAGCCTGGATGAGGCAACACGAAGGGGGCAAACGGTGAGGTAACCGTATAGCCTCACCCAGTACCCTCATTTGACTTGCCTGGCTATCCACTCGATCGCACGTACACACCGAGCATTTACCCTAACGCTGACACCTCATTCTCACCGCGAATGAAAAGTGTCGGGTTTTTCCTCACTGTCCTCCATCAACTACTCTCAACAACTTGTCCAGCGGGGCCCAGGTTCGGCGTGGCAGTGTAGCTGGTGGACTTGGCGCACAGCTGTGTCCAGCTGCGCAGCGCAGACTGAGGGCGCATTGTTTTCCCAGTAGGAGACAACGACCTGTGTTTTGAGTGCACAAAAGTGCTCGTCTGTTTGTATCCCAGGCCATGTGTCCTCTGTTTCTTGTGGTTCGCAATCTAGGGACTGGCGGCCTTGCAGAAGGGAGGGGGCAGTGGAGAAAAATAAAAATAAATAAATCGCAACGAAAACCAGCAGCACTGACCAACCGAGTCACTTCCCTTTTCTGCAACAACAAACTCACAACTCTCTGTCCTCCCCTCCTCTTTCTCGCGGTCTCGTATTAAACTAGAGGGGAGAGTCGTGGAACAGCCAGAACGATCAGAACCAGTGGAGAGAAACAGGAAGGAAAGCACCGAGAAATCACAGCCCGACTCAGGAAACAACAAAAGAAATGGCTACAGAAGAAAAACATTAGCAGCTATAGCAGCTCATCAAATCGCACATTAAATCAACCCTAATAAGTTTAATAAACAATTGGATTTCAACCTACTTATATGTGCCAGTCCCGCTTCTCAGGTTCGGTTCGGTTTTCTTGCAGTTCGACGAGCTTCACGCGGACAGACGGGCGGGAGCTCGCGCTGTGGACTGCGGCTCAAAACCGTATTACAGCAGACCCAAATAATCGATGTGCACTCCTCGGTGTGTGTGTGTGTGTGCGTGTGTGTATCACAACCAGACCGGAGCAGCGGAGCTCAGAGCGAAGTGTTCTTTGCCTTTAAGTTTCAAATCCATCTTAACTTCCAATTCGTGCTTCACAGCGGGATGCACACAGTGCTCAACAGTCAAACAGCATTCTTTAGTCTATTCGATCATGCGAATGAATAGGTCCCCAGTTACAGAACACTGGCATGTGCCATTTATCGCATGCAGCCAGAGGTACTGTAAACACCACCTCCCAATTCACTTACCCATCCATGCTGCCCAATGCTTCCCTGACTTACATCGCATACATTTTCGTCCACACGTTTTGTCCACCTCTTGTCCACACGTACATTTTCCCACTCCTCGAAGAATAAAACAAATTTTGTTTGACTAAAGGACATACGTTTCATTCTCTTTTTTTGAACCAATTGTATCAAATTTTATTTTCGTTTCTTTTCCGTTTTTTTTTGTCCAATTTATGGTTTCAGTGAGATACAATACTTTGGAAAAAGTGAGCAACACCGCCCTCTGGTGGGAATATTGCGATACTGTCAACTTTCCATACTCTATGACATCACCGCTGAGAAAAGAGCTGTGCCAGGAGAGAAAACTGAGCCCCGAGCTAAAACCACTCAATCAGACCAACTAGCACCAGATCAAAGTACTGCACTTCTAGTTCTTTCGACAATGGAAGACACAAACATATTTACATACGTAAACATTCTTAATTACACACGAGTGTGCAGAATAACAGCTGTTGCACTGGGACTGCATGTCACCGCAGTCACTCACGCTTCAACAGCTATGTACCAACCCCTCCTATCAGATTAATAAACATTTCATTTTTCAATAAACCAGATTATTAGAGTCAACAAACAGTAAACCACTCAATCTACATTCACAATTTATACCCGTGTCTCTTTGATCCAGAAATGCATATGGAATAAGGAAGACATAGAGCCATGACAAAGAAACTACAACAGTGAGAATGGTGTGGCCTCCATGTTCCCAGCAGATGTCAGGGATCCAATATGTTCTGGGCTCAGTGAGGGGGAATGAAGGGACAAACCAAGGGACCAATGAGAACTGTGGGGGCCTGGAGGCAAGGGCTGACGTGAGGTCAGGTGACTCAGGTGACCATTCCTCATCACAATGCTCCCCCGAGCTCAGTGTCTACCACAAACGGGGCAGTCAGCTGGGCCTGCAGCTTGTGGCATCATACCGCCAAGTCCAGAGAAGGAGAAAGGGGAGGGCCCTGTCAAAGCTCATCTTTTTCCATTTGCTGGAACGCCTCTAAGTCCTCCTTCCAATCACTGAGCAGAGTCTCAACAGACTGGCCGCCAGCGTCCTCCTCCAGCGCAGGCTCCTCCCCCTTCTCTGTGCCTTCATCATCACCGGGCCCGTCCCCCTGCCTGCACTCGTCTGTGCTGTCAGCCGATTCGCCATGCTGTTTGGTGCCCACGTGCGGCTGGCTGGGAGGTGCGGAGGGGTCAGGCACAGCGTGGTCCCTCTCCTCCAGCGAGCAGTCCTCCTCCTCTTCCTGTCTGTCCACACCTGAGTGGTGAAGGGAGTGAGGGAGTACTGACATCAATCCGTCAGCTTTCAACCCAATCAGTTACAAGCGGCATTGTCTGCCACAATACCTCAGATACAACTCTTCCCCCTCTGGTACTTTGAGTGAAGCGACCAGTATGTCTGCAGACAGACACTAATGTGCTGTGCAGTCAGAACACCATCGCTGAATGAGAGAGCTGGGTAAGGCAGGACACAAAACCTAGTGTAACAAAGTGGGTGCATGGGTTTGTATGAGGAGCTGCATATGGCCTTCTTAGCATTTAATAGTCAGTCAGGGAGTTTGTTTGTGTGTGTGTGTTGTCCAGGACTAGAACATGAGTCCACTGGGATGTAATAACAGTAATTGTGCAGTGTATTGGCAATCATTTTCTAGTCTTGATACCCCCATCACAAAATGGCCAGTATCTCTGAAACCACAAGACGTCCCAATCTGCCATTTGTGGCATTTTTATGATGTGTGAGGGTCTGGCACGTGTTTGGATGTGGTCCATTATGTTCTGTTCCTTACTTCTTGGGACTTCGATCGATGCACAATGCACTGTGCTTTTTTCAAATTGCCCTGGATCAGAGCATCTGCTAAATGACAATATGTAAACGTAAAATATACAATTGAGTATGCATAATATCATAGAAATATTTCAATAAAGGTGTTATCTTTTAAATGTTCACGATATAATTGAAATTAAAAAAAGGTACCGGTAACTACCAAATTAAAGGAAACACTAGTAAATGAGGGATACAAAGTATACTGAAAACAAGCGCTACCACACAGGTCTGTTTCCTGAGATAATTAAGCAAAAGAGCACCTGTATGTGCGTCAGTAAATGTGACAGCCTGTGTCACAGTCCCATAGGGCCCACCTGGCACAGCAGCAGCATAAATGCTCTAGGTGGCAGTAGTGAGACACTGTGCCCACATGCCTCTGATGTGGAAAGGTTCTGACATTAAATCGCTGGACACCGTCTGTCTCTGATCCACAGCGTCACACTCCAGAACCCTGGCCGCTCACGCACACACACCACTACTCCGGGCTACTGGGGAGGAAAGAGAGGAGGGAGATACTTACTGCTGTCCAGGATGGAGCCGGGCAGGGGTTTACCCTTTAATATGGCTGCTGCTTTTCCACAGGGAGTGAGGAAAGAGAGCAGACAAGAGATACACAGTTACCCCACAGGGAGGGAGAAACAGGAAGATGAGTGAAAGGAAAAGAGGGGAGATACATCCCATCCTACCCCGCCCTAGTGCCTCGCTCTCCACGCTGCCTTCTCCCCATCTTTATGCATCTCTCTGTTTACTCCCCAGTTTTCATAAGGTCTCGAAAGTAGCTTACATTATCTGATGGAGGCTACGCTCCATGCTGCAGGCTCTTCACCCACCTGTCTGTCACCATCACAATCACACCTTTTCTCCTCCGTTTCCTCACCTCTGTCTCTGGCCTTGTCGCTCAGGAGCACCTCCACCTCCCTGTACTCTCTCAGCGCCTCCAGCAGGATGTTGCCCTCCTTGTGGAACAGGAAGAGGAGGGGCAAGGTGATGTCATCCGTGCTGCGGCCGTCGCCGGCCATCTGGAAGAGCGGCGCCGTGTCGCTGCTGCTGCCTTCAGTGTCGTCTGTCGATGAGGAGGGAGAGGGGCGTCGGTCGGTTACAGGCGGACACCGCCGACAGCCAGTGGAAAGACGAGCACGGTGCTAACAACGATTTAATACCTGAGTTTTACTCAAGTTTTTCAAATGATTTCAAGTGATCAAATGCTTGTACCACTTGCACAATACCCCCTCTGAAACTCCTCCTCCTTACCGATGACTATGCCCCCGATGGCCCCAGCCCTCTGGATGTGTCTGGCCTTTTCGGCGAACATGCACTGTCCCCGCTGCAGCAGTGCAATGCGCCCGGCCAGCAGGTCGCCGTTGCTGAGCTCCGAGCAGCCGCTGTACGGCTCGGCCACCGCCACAAAGCCCTGGACCTGCGAGAGAGGCGTCCGCATGCAGCACTCAGTACTCCGGAAAGCTCAGACTCCACAAACGCAGAAGGGGGGAGAGAGAGGAAAAAGGCTCACCCCGGTTTTGCTTTTGGACAGGTCCGTGCCAAACTGCGCCGGCCCGGCGGTCAGCACCACTCTGCCGAAGAAGGGGTGTGAGACGATCTGCACGGCGCGGGGCGGGAGCTGCTCCTTCTGCTGCTGGCTGGACAGCTCCATCATCTCCTGCATGAAACGCAGGCCGTCCTCCGCCGCCATGGGGCTGACCGCCTGAGCAGAGGACCATCACACAGCGTATTCACTACCCAGGAGTGATCCATTACATAGGGAGTGCTCCACCAATGTGTTCCGTGAGGGTGCTGATATCACAGCTTGTGCCCACATTGTGGGTGTATGCCATGTGTGAGCATCATTAATGATATCACAGCCTGTGCTCATACTGAGTGGGATACATATGCTACGTGCAAGTATCACTACTGATACTACAGCCTTGTATTCAGTGAGGTATGTATGCTATGTGCAAGTAAAACTACGGATATCACAACCTGTGCTCATACTCAGTGGGATACGAATGTTATGTGCGAATATGACCACTGATATCACAGCCTCTGGTCTTATTCAGCTGTGTGTGTATGTAATTCGTGAGTATTGCAACAGATATCACAGCCTATGCTCATACTGGCTGTGTATGTGTATGATATGCACAGGGGTCTCATCTGATATCACAGTGTATGCTTGAACTCAGCTGTGGGTATATACTGTATGTTATGCGACAGTATCACCTGTGTGGCGTGCTGCACCAGCTGCACTCTGCCATCCTTCAGGTGGATGAGACTGACCCCCATGCGGCGCAGCAGCTCCAGGTGCTCAGGGTTACTGGCCATGAAGTCCCGCGCCCGCAGAGGGGGCCGGCCTGCACCGGGCTCACTGAGGAGAGACACAGACGGGAGTCACTGAGGGCCTGTCTCCACCTTCGCTCCCACCACTCTCGCTCTCACTGCAACATGCTTATAGGAGATACAATCATTTACCAATGCTGGAATGGCAACAAGGACATGCAAGACTGCAAACATGCTCTCCAATCTCTTTCTCACCCACGAAGCGCAGGGCGGGGACAGTTCTTATCCACGGCGTTTCTGATTGGTTCTCGAAAGCTGCGGGGGAAGGCTGGGTCAGGGAACAGTAAGCGGGTGTTGGGGCAGGACCAGTCAAAGTTTGAGTCATCCAGATCCTCCCCTGTCTGAGCGAAGGAGGAGAGGGAGAGTCAGCGACAGCAGCAGATGGCAATTACAGGAATTTCAGTTAACACAGTCTCAATATTTTGGTAAATGGCGCGTTGAGAAAATGAGACAGTACTGTGGTGTTGCCAGCAGGGGGCGCTCGCACAAGAGGGGTAGTGGAGAGGGATAGGGGCAAGAGGTGGGCCTCGGTGGTGAAGATGTAGTCCTCCACGTCAAAGGGCAGGTCCTCAGCTTCGGCGAACAGCAGGAACAGATACTTAAACATCTCCGCCAAGAAGAAAGAGTCCATACTAAGGAGGAAAGGGGGCAGAGAGAGAAAAAATGAGAGAGAGAGAGGGATGAGACAGCCTGCCTGAAAAGAGACAAAAATTACCACTCTACCTGGCATTGCCAAACCACACATAACACCCATCACCCTGCATCACTCATTCTCTTCATCACCGCTCCTCTTCCTCACCGGTCCTCGTGGCTGCCTGTGCGGACATCCTTCATGGCCGCAAAGCCGCAAGGGACGCGTGCAAAGCGGTTCAGGTTCTCCAGCACGGAGCGCCCGACCTCAAGGTAGTATGGGTCCCGCGTGGCCTGAGGGAGGCAGGGACCGGGAACAGACACTCAGGCTGGGCACGAGACATTCAGCACTAAGCTGCATACCATCTGATCTAAGCGATTTCATCCATTCTTATTGTGTTTCCCCAGGGTGCTGTCCCACACAAGCCTCCAGGGCACTCACCTTGTACAGGAAGTAGGTGCTCTCTGCAAACTCGGGCCTCAAGGGGTGCTGGGCCCAGTGCACATGGAAATCTGTGGTGAATGCCTGGGGAGCGGACAGAGGGGGACAGCCACTGTATTAGAGAGAGAGCAGCCGACAGTGTTAAAGCACTAAAAGGCCGAAAGACACTGCGGCAAAAGGGTGGGGTGGAGACACCTCCTGGAGGTTACCTCAGGCAGGAAATTGTGCTTCTTGGTGACTTGATACAACATTTCATGAGTCTCTATAGCGGGACGGATGTCTCCTTTCAACACCTGGGAGGGATCAATGGACTGTCAGAAAAGGTCTTTCACGGTACTGCCTCACAGACCTTGTTGTTTAACCTCCTGGATAAAGACCATTAGCTGTAGCTCCCTTTGTAATATACAGCAAGTGTCATCTCAATGACCTCTATAGCAACCACTCTGTCCTTCCGGATCAATGCAGCTGCTTATTTTCAGTGTCCCACCTGCAACCCAGGGAAGAAGGCCAGCAGCGAGTCCATCCATGTGCGTGCAGGAAGGAGGGGCTTGTGGATGTGCACGTCCAGCAGGAGAGGAGGCTGGCTGATGTACTTCATTATAGATGCGTAGTGCTGAGAAACAGAGAGGGCAATAGGAAGGAGCTAAGGATGCTGAACAAAATGGGACTGAGCTTAATATTGACTGAGCAAGACAGATAGTGACCGTGAGCAATGGGGGCTTTGTTCAAACCCCTGTAATGCCAATATGAGCAGTTAAGAATACAGTTGCAGTGTGTGTGTGTGTGTGTGTGTGTGAGAGAAAGCCAGAGACAGCGCAGGAAAGAGGAGATCCTCACAATGTTGAAGCGCTGCAAGAAGAGATCATCCCCCAGGAGGATGTAGGCCTTCAGCAGGTACTCGTAGTACGAGTCGATTCCTGCCCCAACGCCACTTTCTGCAATGGCATGAACAGTCAGCATTCACTCACCAAGGCATGAACATACAATACGAGCCACACACATATAATGAATACACATACACTTTCCACATATTAACACTTAACACTTGCTATTACCCGCACTGAGACCATATTCCCCTGTACTCCTCCCATCTGAAGTCTCTCTCCATCCCTAAAGATCTCCCTCTCTACCCACTCTCTCCCCTGTGTCTCATCCCTGCAGACCCACTCTCACCCCTGTGTCTCTCCCCTGCGTCTCTCCCCAGCAGACCCACTCTCTCCCCTGTGTCTCACCCCTACAGACCCACTCTCTCCCATGCGTCTCACCCCTGCGGACCCACTCTCTCCAATACGTCTCTCTCCTGTGTCTCACCCCTGCTGACCCACTCTCTCCCATGCGTCTCACCCCCTGTGTCTCACCCCTGCGGACCCACTCTCCAGAGTGGATGTTGATGGTCGTTCCCACCAGATTGCTGTGTCTCTGCCGCTTCTCCCACAGGAAGTCCAGAGCCCGTCGTGCATGAACCTGTGTGCCACCCATTATCATTCCATTCACATACACTGATTAATATTTATTTTTCCATTCAGCAATATCACAGGTTCTCAAAAACATAATGTTGTTAAAAACACTGAATGACATTACTGTAACAGGATAAAACATTATATATTTAAAAAAGCATGTGATACAGGAAAAAGTATACATTTATAATTGCAAATCGGTAATTTATTAATTTAACACTCTGTTAATTACTCTCTGTAAATACTATAACCAGCTAATGTGTAATAATTTGAATAATAATTCCATACAAGCCATAATAACGTACATCATTCCTCAACTAATATTCACACTTATATTCAGATCAGTCTCATACTCATGGATCAGCCCTTTCACTGATCACATGTGAGGACTAGCCCTTACCTCAAACACTGGGTCTCCAGTGAAGCGGCTCAGAGCTGCAAATTCAAGGATGATGGTGCCCGCACAGGCAGTGCAGGTGTCCGTTTCTGTGCCCGTTCGAGTCTCAGGACCCCTGACACCATGGCGTAAGTTCACCTGCAGGGTAAGCAAATTAGGCATACAACGATTACGTCAACTTGGCTTTTGTTGTTCCGCTGCAATGATGATATGAACAAAATCTCATTTGTGCCTTGCTATTCCAATTTGCAATCAGTAAGCCTCAGCAAAAAATATGAATGGGGGAGGTGTAGTTTCATCCAACACAGCAGTAGTTTATGTGAAGGCGTTAGAATGAGCTGACGTATAATAAATAATCACTCTAAAAAACATTTTAAATCACTCAAACAAACAGGATTGTGTCCACAAGACAACTCGGACATCTGCTGGCAGGAACATAATAAAATGTATTACTGTATTGTATCAGCCCACACACAAGTAACTGTTGTGCCAAAAACACATCCAATGTATAGGATGACCCAAATAGTACATGTTGAATCAACAGTGTTATATCACAAACTATTATTTCCCAATACAAACATCACAAATTCAGAAGAAAAAAGTAGAGGAATATTTTATGGGTACACCGAATGGCTTGACATACACTTTGCATTTAACTGAACAGATGCATCCAGGTTAGCTTTCACACATTTGCATATCTGGGTAGGTGTTGAGAAAGGAGCAGATGTCAGAGTTGTGGGATGAGGTCCCACCCTATTTGTACTCACACAGTGTGATCTAAAAACAAACCTGGAAGAAGCTGACACCAAGCTGTTTGTGATTCTACCCTTGTGAATACAGTGATCCACCTGTCAGATATAGACTCTGACTTTAGCATTCAATCTACTTGCAAGGAGGTATGGCATGTGTTATAAACCAGAGGGAATTAGCAGTCTGTATTAACATAGGAAATTTGATGAAAACAGTACAACCTCCGTGCAACACAATTATGCAGATGATGCAATTATGCAGTGAACACATGAAAAGAGCTGGCTTCATTCTAGCCCACTCGCTTTAGGGTGTACAAGCACACTGTTCATGAATATTCTGGCCCGCTCTCTGGTTCTGCTGAGAGTGTGTGTGTGTGTGTGTGTATGTGTGTGTGCGTGTCTGGAGGGGTAATATGACATACATTCTATGCATGTACAATTGTCAGTGTGCATGGCAACAAGTCCTCCACTCTGTCTTCAGAGCTGGATTTACAGAATACAGTGAAAAGGGTATATGTGCTCACCCTGGGGTAGGGTCCCTGTCTGTGTGAGTGTTTGAGTGTATATGTATGCGTACTCAGCCTGGAGTAGGATCCCTGTCTGTGTGAGTGTTTGAGTGTATATGTACGTGTGCTCACCCTGGGGTAGGGTCCCTGTCTGTGTGAGTGTTTGAGTGTATATGTACGCATGCTCACCCTGGGGTAGGGTCCCTGTCTGTGTGAGTGTTTGATTGTATATGTACGCGTGCTCACCCTGGGGTACGGTCCCTGTTTGTGTGAGTGTTTGAATGTATATGTACACGTACTCACCCTGGAGTAGGGTCCCTGTCTGTGTGAGTGTTTGAGTGTATATGTACGCAGGCTCACCCTGGGGTAGGGCAGGCCGCTGCTGGTGTTGAAGGCGGGCAGCAGTCTCAGCCCCAGCTCCTTGGCCATGTGAAGCAGCTCATCCTGGTACCAGAGCATGTGGTGGCCCCTCTCCCTCAACATAACAGCCATGGAGTGGCCCCCAAGCAGCCCTCTTCAGGAGAAAAGGACAGGATGTTTTACACATTTACACACACACACACACACACACACACACACATACAAACAACCACAGTGAGGGCAAAAAAACACGCTGTTTAATTTCCAATGGTTTCCCCTATGCCTCGCCTCCCTGGGTGCCTCCTCCTTCCCGCCTCCATAATTCTGGCCTATTCCCACGCTCCTTCTCTGCACCTCCCCATGTCTTCCTCACCCAAGCACACGGATGTTGGTCTCAAAGACAGACACCACAACATCGTTGTCCAGTCGCACATCTGACAGCACTCTCCTCACTGCAGCTTCAAACTCCGTCGTCTTATTTAAAAGCTGCAGGGAGACAGAGGGGGGTGAACTCAGAGGGGGTTAGTTCCTGTTTGTGTCACAACCAGCCTTCACATAAAGAACCAAAAAGCTATAGCCAACACTGTCATGCAGAGGACACAGCACAACTTCTCCCTTTTATGTCACTTACCGCCAGAGTGTCCAGGGTGTCAACAAGGGTGAGAGAGAACCTGAAACACAGGGAGTCCGTAAGCAACAGAATTCAGTCTGCACTCATGGTTTACATTAATGTAGCAGTCGCTGACTATTCCAGTGCTGAAGTGCAGCAGTGTGGTTGTCTCCATCTCCATCACACATTTTCTTCAGGTTGATGAGTTTACCCCTCCGCTCCTGCTGTGAATTTCATTGGCCAATGTATCCCTTCCCCCTTCACCCCTCTAAACCACTCACTTGCCCAGCGCGTCGTCCACATCACCCCGGCTTGGCTCCAGACCCCGCACTCTGCCACGGCATGTCAGGGGCATCAGCTCGTCGGCCGGGTACGCGTGGTCCTTGCAGAGAGAGCACAACAACAGCATGTGCCTCAATAACATCCACTGTCTGTGCGTATTAGTATCCTCATTACAAAGCACAAAACATGATAGAAAGCCCCTCAAAGAACACTGTTTAAATTAATGCACATCATGTTCTAAAACAGTGAAACAAATATGTAAGGTGAGATGCTTCGTCTTCAGCATGGTTTTGATAGCATGCTATCCAGTGCTCTTATCAATGTGCTGATACAAAAGCAGTTAATAGTTGAAAAAAGGAAGTGAACTGTAAATTGTTTGTATTTTTAAAGTTGCACTATTATTATTTAATCAAGTGAAAGAACTGTGACAAGTGACAACTGGATTAAACATAATGAAGTGAAGAAGAGCCTTTGTCTGTCCCCAAAAGTGACTGTTTTATTTAAGTGCATTGCAAATTTGTAAATGTTTTTGCAAATATGTGCATTCAAGAATCCTGAAAAGTCTTTTAAATTCACCACATTAACAATAGGCAGATCTCACTTCATCAGCTTAATTTAAAACCAGTTAATCGTGACTGTCATTGTCTGTGTGTATAACTGTGCATGTGAATGAGCCCCACCTGCCTAAACAAAGGTTAGTCAAATAAAGGTGTGTGGGTGAAGGTGTCGCACTTTTTCAGCAGCTTGGCTATTTCTCCATTTTGTGGGTTTGCTGTGCAGTGCATCAGACAGCACTATTACATGATGATCTCACTTTTCAGAAAAATAATAACAATTGCCATGTTGCTGTCCCTATCACTGACAGACACTACTTTGCAGCTGAGTGACTATGAAGGAGGAACACAGCGCAGTACATTGAATTCACTCTAGCCTACACTCTTAGCAGCTTAACCTCCTCCTGCTCCCACTGTATTCCATAAAGGAGTGAGGGTCTACCAACAGAGCATGACCTTGTAAAATGGGACAAACCCAGTCAGAACCCTGGCAACCCTAGTCAATGTTCTTCTCCAACTGACATTTCACAAAGGAGAATTTTATAACAACAGTAACCCCCCATAGTCTCTCCAAATACCAAGAGCTGAACCATGGAGAAAGTTCCTTAAAGCAGTGGGCCCCAAGGTTGACTGCACCAACCAAATGAAATAACAAACAAATTTGTGCAGTCAAACAAATGATATGAAAACTAAATCAACTACTGGAACACATTAACAAACGCACAACTGCAAAGTACAGTTGAATCCTAACTGGGAAAAAACTGTTCAGGCTAACAGATTATCTGATCAAGCTGACAACAATAAATCTTTACAATCCGATGAGAAAAGGCCAGTCATTTAAATTATCACACACGGACAAATGTGGCTACACAGGATGCAGCTGTGCTCACACCGTGGCAGAACAATGCGTTGCATGTCATGATTACACATATGAATGACATTCAAATGAGTAAAACATTTCTTGCTCTCTCCCATTTAACCAATATTGAAACACAGTTGTCTATCATGGCCCAAGAGACAGAGTATTTACTGTTTTTCCCATTTGCCCAATGTGTGTCTTGCAATTCGTCCTGTGGATACAGCAAATGCATTGAGAGAATGATACAATCCACTCTTATTAAAGCAATACGTACCCTAAACCTGGTGTGTAGACATGTATGTGTGTGTATCTGAGTACACATGTTTGTGACGGACATACCATGTAGTTCTGATAAGCATGGTCAAACATCTCCACCACCTGATTCCTGCGGGGAAATGGGTACAAAAATAAGATCAACTCAGGTCGCGCTCACTTCTCCTCAATCTGTGGCTGTCTGTTGCCCTCCTCTAACACCACTAACCCCATGTCTCACCTCAGTCTGTGCCTCTCCTCATGTGGCATGGCAAATCCCAGCCTGAGGCAGGAGCCCAGCAGCAGCAGCAGCAGCAGCAACGTCATGCTGGCTGTGTGGAGCCCACACACTGGGCACACGACAACAGCCAGAGCACTGCGTCAGACTGAGCGGCTCACCAGCATCGTGCTGATATACGCCGACACTCGCTGACACGCCTCTAATAAGCTCTCAAGCAAACACTGCCTGACTTTAAGTACACGGACTCGACACCAGGAGACACTTTGCATGCAGTGTGAATCGCTCTCTCTCTGCTCTCTCACTGTGACTGTTCCACACCAGTCAACAAAACACAGGTGGATTCCTTTCTTTAGACTGTCTGCAGTACTGACACCCATCAGCTGATCGCTGTCCAGTTGGACAACATCTCTAGCTCACTGACACCCTGGTCCTGTGAGGTCCTGTCTAACATGCAGATGCCAGGTGTGTGTATGTGTCTGGTCATATGTATTTTGTTCTGTGATAGATGTAGAGTGTCTGTGAATGTGTGCACCTTCAGAGTGAAAGCGACACAGGACAGAGCTGCTTGGTTGCTTTCTGCCTTTGTGTAACCCAGTGAACTAAGGGATGTGTACACCTTCCAGAACTGATCAGGAAACAAACATTATCAATGAGGTCTCACAAGGATACCCGTCTCAGGATCAAAACACAACAAAGACGGGGCTGACTCAGCGATCCGGTATAAATTTTGTCTGCCAGCTAGTTATATTCCAGACTACCTTGGAGCTTTCCGTGTTCACTTGTTCGTCGCACGCCCGCTTTCCTGACTGCCATTCTCACCTACAGTGACACGCGAAACACCGGATGTTTTTCTGTCAACGTGTGACACGCTGGCATGCGACTAGCTAATAATGCCTCAGTCCGCACCAATCGGAATGTACGAGCCCGCATAGCTCAGAGGGATAAATAGACGATAATCCCGTTATCTCTGCGTGTTTGTCACTACCACTCCGTGCTACTGAAACGTAACGTACTAAGTAATTTATGACCAGTAAGGCCAAACTAGTACCATCACAAAAATTATGGCACGAACACAGTATTTCTCCCTTCACATAAAAGGGGACATTGTTTCTCACTTGGATAACTTCAAACTCCACTTTCTTGGATCGCCAACACAGTTAGCAGTTTTGCGAGCCTGGCAATGCAAATACCTAGGTAGCTCGTTAGATCACAATATTTCCCTCTCCGTTCAATGTATGTAACCAGCTAGCTAGCCTGTTTTCCATATCACTATTTTTCTTCGTTTCCCTCTTTCCTCCCCCTTTCCGATTCCCAACGTTAACTAGATACAGCTAATTAGCTCCCCAGCTAGGTAGCTGTCAACATGATTTCCGTCCCTTCCTGGGTCGAATCTCCTCCTTTTTCAAGCAGATGTTAAGGATGACAAGCGCCCCTCCAAAACCAGGAGTGTAGGAAGTAGCCACAAAGTGAGCAGTCGCGGTGTATAGTGTCCCTCGGCCTGTCTTTTTTCTCCCCGATATGTGCTTCGTGCCGAAGCCCAGTCTCGACGACTTTCTGTGGAAGTCGTCTAGTCTCTCTATCGAAGAATCGCTGACAAAGTAGCAATACAGCAAACTGGACTACACTCTGTGGGTCGGACGACGTCATCAACATCCGTATCCGGGTAAGGACTTGGGTCCCGCCTCTCAGCGTGTTAAAATGTAACCAAATAGGTTACATAACAACTGTCTGACTATGACTATCAAAGTTTCCGATTTTGCGCTGTACACTAAAATGACTTACAATTATTTTAAACGATTTATATGAAAGGTATATAGACTGGTGTCCAAAGGTTGTTGTGGGGGGACAAGCCTAGTAAATAATTAATGATTCATTGGTGCATAAAGGTGAAAAAGGAAAAATAATAATACATCACCACAATAATAATACATTGATGACCAAAAAAGTTTTCAAGACAACTAGCAACATAAAGCTACTGGAATTTTTTACCCTCCCCTTTTTCGGATTAGCAAACAAGGTGCAACATTGAGGCCACTGGGGACCTGTCTGCTCATACAGAAAATGGCCCTTTATATTGACATTGGTGTTTGGTGTGAAAGTAACCACCATAGTTAACAGTTTACAGTTCCTGAGTGCATCTACCCTGACCCGCAGACAGATAGTAGTGGTAGTGTGAAATTTCTGATAATGGCAGGTCCTAAACGGCTGCAAGGCTACCTGGGGTAATAAATTACTGGGCATGAGATTCTTAGAGAGTGCTAAATGCATTATAGGGGGTGGCTGGGCTTTACTGCCTCGGACCGAGAGAATTTTCATCTTGCTTGAGAGAGGAGGTGACTGTGAGATATGAGACCCCATCTGATAACTTACTTCTTATTTATGCTACATATTTTGCCTGCTCTGTTTTTTTTTTTCTTTTTCTTTTTACTTCAGCCCAAATATCCCAAGTGAGTTGCATTCTGCTGTGTGTTGTTAGGACAGTAAAAGGTTAACCACGAGACCGCGTTGGTCATTTATTCACTGAATGTTATAGTACATCATCCACCTCCCTGTCAAGGTAGACTGTACTATAGTGCTTTGTGTGGGGACCAGAACCTTTAAGATAGCTGCAGAAAAAAGATACTATTCATGTCAAGAGTACCAGCTATAAATAAAGGTGGAGTTTTAAAGATTAGGCTATTCTACTCTTGTCTGCAATTGTCAATTGTCAATAGTAGACGGGTGACCCAGCCGAAATCCCCTTTAAGAAATACATTTCCCAACAAACTTGGCTCACGTGACACGTGTTGTTCTCACATGACCGAGATATGACGGTGCCTCCGGTTGCATAAATGGAAAACTCAAACAAGTTCATAGTCACGCTTGTAAATTCTACCAGAATTCCGACCGGACCAGCACCGCCTCATTGTGCCGAACCGAACTAAGCTGAATTGATCTCTTTCACTGAAAGGTAGGTCTGCTTTGATATTTATTCGTTCTGCGTGTAATGAAACCGTGATTTAAATAACAACAGAAAATTGCTTGCTCTTCAAATGAGACTGAACGTACTGCACAGATGTAACAGAAAGAAAATAACACATAAGGTTACACTCCCAATTCTCTTACAGTCGATAATAACCCCGAACAGTATATTTTCAGAGATTAATACAGTAAAATAGTTGCGGTTGCTACGTGTACTTCATCAGGACGTAAGAAACAGAAAGAAGCATCTTAACTATAGATAAAAGGGCACGAATGTTTGAATTTGAAAATACACACACACCTTGAAAAATGGCTGCTATGCAGTTGGCTGTTAGTTGAAACATCACAGCGCCGCTTCGGGTATCATCGTGTTGTCTCAGTTTTAATCTTGGCTCCTGTTTGGTAATCTGTGCGTCTACCAAATAGAGGTAATGGACGCCGTTGTAAAATCTCCAGATTCCCTTAAACTTTCTCTCCATGAAGGTAATTTTTAAACTCATTTTAAAGCACTAAAAGGCTGATGTAAGAGAATCTGAGACATTGCTTTTTTCATCTTTTTTGTTTAATTTGTTGCCACCAGTTTGGTGGATCCAGGACTATGCTTACGTATTCGTACGTATTTACCCTCATTTGGCAGACGCTGTTTTTCCAGAGAGACTTGCATAGACATGAATAACGGTGACGATTCTTGAAAAGTAAATCTTCCTTGTTGAAGGATGTACTCTGATGTGTTTGTGGCGTGTGGTCGGCGGGTAGAACAGTTTATGCGTGCTAAATTGAGTTATCCCAGAAATTGCGCAAGAATGGAAAATGCAGGCATGTCACATGAGCAGGCTGATTTAACATTAAACCCAATTTAGACTACTCGCTGTGCAGCAGAACAGTTGTTGAAGACTTTTTTTCCTTCCCAAGACTACACCCCTCCAGCCATGGCTTCCCCTGGCAGCAAGAAGCTTACAGGATTGGTGGCTGCAACTTTTACCCCCCTCACCCCGGAAGGGTAGGATCTCTGACTCATTGTCTGTGTCAAAGTAAAAGAGGTAGATTCAGCTGACGCTGTAGCTCTGGCTGTTCTCTAAATCTTACACCCCCCACTGTCCTCTCCCTGTTTTAGTGAGATTAACCTGCCGATGATTGGGCCATACATTGACTTCCTACTAGAGAAACAGGGAGTGCGGAATGTATTTGGTGAGATTCCTTACTGCTGGACAATTTTTCTTTTTTCTGCCTGTTTCTGTCTCTTTCTCAGCCTGAATATATAATTGTGTTCCTTTTTGTATGCAATCAGAAACAGTGGCTGCTTATGTTAAGCACAGTATTTTCGTTGTGCATGTGTTTTCTTAGTGAATGGGACAACTGGAGAGGGGATGTCTTTTAGTGTGGAGGAGAGGAAGAGGCTGGCAGAGGAGTGGTGTCGAAGGGGCAAGGGCAAGTAAGTTACAGTATTTTATGAGTATGGGTTCAGTCAGTCGGTCAGTCAGTGGGTCAATGGTCCTGTTGTGCCTCTCTCCTCAGGTTGGAGCAGGTGATTGTGCATGTAGGCTGTATGAGCCTGAAGGACTCTCAAGACCTGGTGAATAACTGCCACGCTCCATTGCCACACCCAGCCATGACCACTCATGACAGACTAAAACACACTGTCACATGTTTCCACTGTCCCAGCAGCACTCTGTTACACAGTAGAACATGCTGTTACACCTTCCCATGCCCTGCAGCACACTGTTTCACACTGGAACACACTGCTACAGCTTCACATGCCACACGACACAGCGTAATCACCTCATAAACAACACAACACGCAGTTATACATTGAAGTTTCAGTCCATTGTAAAACATAGCCAAAATGCACGCTGCCTGTTGAATTCCCTGCAGGCATCTCATGCAGCTGAAGTTGGGGCTGATGGGATAGCAGTCATTGCTCCCTCTTTCTTCAAGCCTTCAGATGCAGGTGGGACCACGGCACTGTTGTTCAATGAAATAATGTATCTGTTGCCAACTGTTTCTCCCTCTGTCTTTCATTCTGTCTCACAGTGTGTCAACTCTGACTCTTCCTTATCTGTTCTCTTGCCTCACTTTGTGTTGCCTTTTTCAATAGTTTCCACAGCAATGTTGGTTGCCATGATACATGAATATTGTCTTTCCTTCCTTTCACCTCAGCGTTTCCTGCATTTCCTTTGCAGATGCACTCAGGCAGTTCCTACAGGAAGTGGCAGCCTCAGCTCAAGGCCTTCCATTCTACTACTATCACATCCCAGCACTGACTGGGGTCAACTGTGAGCACTGATCAATACTGATAAATACACTGTCCAGTGGTGTTTCACACTCCTTGGCTGAGGTCAGCATTGTGCACCACAGCATACCCACATTCCCTCAGTGGATCTGGGTAATTTTAAATGGTCTGTATTTTGCTCAAAGTGTAAGCCAGTCTTCTCTCCTATTTTTGGAGAGACATTAGGCTGCTGACTATACTGACCGTCAGTGTATTGAGGCTGTTATGGAGACTGGTCAGAAGATTAAAAAAACTCAAACAGAAGCTCAAAAAACCTGTTTCTCTCTTCCTCTCCCTTCAGTGCGTGCAAGAGATGTGGTAGAAGGCATTGAGAAGTGTATTCCCTCTTTCCATGGGTTGAAGTTCAGTGGCCAAGACCTGCTTGACTTTGGACAGTGTGTCAGTTACAGTCAACCTCACTGGTCACTTCTGTATGGCATGGATGAGGTCAGGATTTTCTTTATCTCATATGCCTGTCTGCATGCCTTCCTCACATCTTATTCTCAGTTCACACTGCTGTCTTGTCTGAGTTATTGCTGGCCACATGCATAGTTAAGTTCAGAAAAGCACAGAAGTCTGTATGAGGCCACCAATGTCTGTGTATTGTAAGGAATGTTGTATCATAGTATACGGTGTGAGCCTGCTGTCAAGATAAATCTCGCCCTGTTATGTGCAGTATTTGTGCTGTTGGATATGTGGACATACTGGATGAACTGAGACTGAGAGGACTTTCTTCTGTGCCATTTTACAGCAGTTGCTGGCTGCTCTGGCTTTGGGTGCCAATGGTGCAGTGGGTAGGTGAGTCTCAATGTGTCCAATGTCCCACATCCCAACTGAATTGTGCCCTTGTTGCCCTGACACCCACGTCTCCTTAAACTCCAGACTACATGACTGAAGAGGAAAAAAACATACCTTTTCTCATCTCTCCTCTCTCTGTAGTACATATAACTACCTGGGCAGCAAAGTGAATAGTCTGCTGTCAGCCTTTGATAAAGGAGAGCTCTCTCAAGCCAGGAATCTGCAGGTACCTCTTATCCAGACAACTACACACACACACACACACACACACACACACACACACACACGCAATATAATGTGTCAACTTTCATAGCTCCAGGCATCTGTATAAGTTACCTAAAGAAGACTGTTTGAGTGTGACTGACTGTTCCTCCTCTTCAGTTCCAGGTACAGGATGTTCTGTCCCATGCAGTGAAGCAGGGTGAGTGTGTAGCGTGCTTTGTTTGTGTTCTGTCACAAGGTTAACACAGAGGTGTGGATTAATACTGTTGTGTAAATACAACTCTTGGGCATCACTGAAGTGCTCACTGTAGTGTGCATTGTGTGAAAGCAGCATCACTTGACACTCGTTGTTGTTGTTGTTGTGAATGCAGGTTTTGATGTGGCAGTAAACAAGCAGCTGATGAGCGAGGTGTCGGGATTGGCCCTTGGACCCCCCCGCCTGCCCCTGAAGCCCTGCCCCCACCCCCGCGTCCTCTCCATCGCACAGAAAGTTCAGCAGGTCCTCTGAAAGCATTTTAATTGGATGGGGATGGGTCCACTACCCTGATCAGATTGCACAAGATCCATGCATACACCGAAACACTGATTTTCAGTGTAGTCCTTCCACATCGCTATGCACAAAGACACCTTCCACTCTCGGGGAACAGCCATTTGACTGTTACTTCATTCTTCTGTACTGTAAAACTCACTGTGCTGACTGTATATCATCACAAGGGACTGAGAGAGAGATTACATCCTGAATTAAGGTAGCCATATCTAAGCACGCTGATGAAATCATTGGACTCCATCCATCTGACTTGTTTTCTGTTCGTAGAATGATTTGATATGTATACACTTCTAGATTGTTAAAGTGGTTGCAGTTGCATAATGAAACACTGGTATGGGACAGAAAGGGCAGTGTCTATGGTGACTGACATCTACCTCTCAGGCACAGGGCTGTCAACATGGACAAACATTTTATAACTTCATACAAGGGAAAAATAACAATTTATTGTTTACTGACTAATGATAGCTGATGATTGCCAGTACTTTTTTATCATGCTCTTTTTACATGACAAATAAAGAGCTTCTTGGAATCAAGTCTTGTTCTCATTTTCTTGTGTAAATATATCTAGGCCTACCAGCAGACATTTGGGCACATCCTTTCCCTGGTGTATACTTGTTACTCTCCACGTAATGTGTGCTCCGTTCCTTTTTTCTTGCCTTTGTGGTTTGTATATTCTGCTTTTTGATACCTCAATTTCTTCCTCTTTGTGCGTTTACTCTTTATCTTCCTCATTCAGCCATGTGTCTCTGACCCTGATTGTTTGTCTGGAGGTTACTGGTCTTCTGATTCCACAAACAAAGTAAAAACGCTTTAGATGTCTGCTGAAACAGACAGCCAACTGCACTGTGGAGTTCCAAAGGACAGCCTGTGCAGGTCGTTGTTGATCCAAATAGGACTGACCTAGTCCAAATAAAAATTTCAAGAGCCTTCTGAATGAGGTGCTGGTATGTGGATGATATAATCTGACAAACAGTATCAGATGGATGTGAATGCATCAGTATGGTAATGTCTGGAAACACGTATGCTCCCTGTCCATCGATCTGATGGTTCACAACATATTCAGAGTGAACTCTGAAGGGGCACAGTGTTGTTATGATAGCCCTGCATTGAAGCCTTTTCCCCCAAAAGTATTTAATTCCAGATGTAGAACACTGAGTCATGCAGAGTTTTTTATCAGACTGGAATTTTAATAACAGCTGACATCACTCGCACTTGGTGTACTCTGTGAGGGTTTGCATCTGTTTGTGTTGGGGTATGTAGTTTGTGTGTGTGTGTGTGTGTGTGTGTGTGTGTGTGTATGCATTCACATCTGTAAGTGAGTCAGACAGAGGTACTTTGTCTGCGTCAGTTGGCTCCTGGCTGTGGTGTTTGCAGCCTCTGTTCTCAGCTACACTCAGCTCTCTGATCCTGTTTCACACTTTCCCCCTCTGAACTGTACATTCCTTCCTCACACCTTAGCTCTCTCCCAGCCCACCCCGCCGCTCTAGCCATGCTCCCGCCAAAGCGCTGGTAGAGTTGTCCAAAACTGAACCGTTGGATCAGTAATTGGGGCGGAAGGAGAGGGTGAGTTGGGGAGCGTACAGAGTAGACAGAGCAGCACAACAGGAGCTGGCAGGCTAACTGCTGGGGGAAGGGTAGAGCTGAGAGCGAAGGAATTGAAGGAGGAAAGAAAGGGGGGAGAGGGAAGTGTGGTTTTGGCAAGACTCCTTGCAGAGATGGTTAGTTAGGGTGGGAGGATCAAGAACGCACCATAGAGGAGGAGTTGTTTTGTGAAGGAACTGCAGCTCTTTTTTAATCCCAGTGAATTTGTGTAGCGCGCGGTGCCCAAGCTAAACCATGCACACAGACTGGGTGCTGTTGTGGCTCTGGACATGCTGGCTGGGCCTTTATTGCCCCACTGAGGGGCAGAAGCAGGCGAGGCCTGGCTTGGGGCAGAACTGCGATGGGACATTCGGGGGGCGGTGTGACACCAACCTGACCTGCCTGCCTGTTTACGTCTATGACTATGAATCGGGCACTGGAGTCTGCAGTCGTAAGTCACTCCCCTCTGTTCAATTCTCACATGATGATGATGTCAACTAGAACACAGTAGCGATTGTCTCATAAGTAGAAAAAGGTAATGTGAGGTAGATCTTCAAGGGACCGATACAGTTTCAGTGAAATTAATATTACTTAAAAGTTTTAAGTAATGTAATATATGATGATAAGTAAGTAATTATGTATGTGGTACTTCAATTATGAATTCATAATCATTTTAGTTGTACTATTACAGACATAGCAGCTACAGTAAAATCTGCACAATAACACTGCATGTGTACCGTTTATAAGTAGCTTAAAAACTATAGCATATATGATACATGGTGCATGAAGTTATGTTCTTCTAATGGTAGTTCCTCTTATTCTCAAATAGAGTTTACTATTGAGCGCTAGAGTTTCCAGAGTTTCATTTGTAACAAACACGATTTAAAAATGTCAAACAAAATAATTAGTTGGCCACTACAGTGTATATTACACAATAACATTTACTGATGTAATTTCTGTCAAGTAAATTAAAGGTACCTGCTACAAACACAAAGTAAGGCAATGCTTTAATATTTTTTTATAGTTATTATTGTGTGTGTGTGTGTGCTGTCTCCCTGCCTCTGCCTCCAGCGGCGACCCTGGCCCCGGGCTGCATCCCCTGCTCTGAAGTGAAGTGTCCCCGGGGGAAACGCAGATGCCCGAGGGCACATGTGACGGACCCGTGTGGCTGCTGCTCTGATTGTGCTCGTCAGAGGGGCCAGGTGTGTGGGGGCCCACACTGGGAGAGGGGGTACTGTGACGGGGGCCTCACCTGTGCCATGCTTCTGGGACAAGCACGTGCCATGCCCCCACAAACCGGTGTCTGCAAAGGTAAATAAAAAATGGTGGTCATCTGTTGATAATGGGGGGGGGTTAGGGTTTCTTGTTTAGGGTTTTAGGGTTAGGGTTAGAAACCTTTCAGCATCCACTGTCAACACCATATGCGTGCCGAACACTACTTGAAGCCCAAATGCCAGATTTAGGGGCAGTGATGTAATAATCACAGTGCAGTAATCAACTTTATTCCTGTTTCCTTTATTCCTGTGTACACAAGTTGCATTGTGGGATCCCCAGTCATGGTTAGCATCTTTGTTCTAATACCACTCTTCTGTCTCTGCTTCTCTTGTGCCGCGGTCCAGTGCTCCCTGGGAGGCAGCCAGATGCCCTAGCAGATCCACTGTGTCCCTGGGTGTGGGGGTGCAATGTGAGGGTCGGAAACTGCGATTGCTATGGCGTGCAGACCTGCCGCAGTTACTTCTCCTACCACAGCCTAGAGGACTGCAGGAAATCACTTTGGGGTGGGATATTGACCATGTGGCCATTGCCCATCCTGCACCGTCACTGTGTTCATGTGAAAGAGAACTACTGCACACACGTTCCCTGTGTTCATCACACAGAAGGCCCCCGCTCCTGCTACTGCAGCAGGAAGCACCCTGTCATCACTGCATGGACTCATATGTTCCCTGCACTCCTAGTACTCTATACAGGCACATTGTTCAGGGACAGCTATAAGGGGAACACAACTTTAACTGAAGCTTGTCTGTTTCCCAGACTTTGAGCACTATATTCCTGGGGAGGATGAGCTGGATAAAGAGGAGCCATGTTGGGAGAAGAGCTGTGAGGTGGAAGAAGGCCAGTGCATGTGTTATTGGAGGATCTGTAATCCTCACATTCCCCCCATCTCTAAAGAAGCCTGTGAAGACCAGCTGAGTAAGTGTGTGAGCCCGCTATGGGTGTCATCTAATACTGTTAAAACACATAAAATACAAATCATAGGAAACTGTTCTACTGTTCTACACCCTGACAATTGACTGAAGACGTGTAATGCTTCACTTGTCGTGACACATAACATACCCTGAAACAGATGGCTGCTGATTTTTTTTGGTACCTTCAGAACATTTAGAACTACATTAATGTGTCAATTAACTTTAAAAACTAATGTATAGATTTAAGGTGAGGTGAAAAACAGAACCATTTTGTGCATTGACATGCAGACTTTCTGTAGACACTTTTCATGGGCCATAGCGTGCTCTGGACAACTCTTTGTCTTTGCTTCTCTGTCTGACTTAGGACGGGGCAAATGCTATAATGTCAGTTGCCCCGAGGTCCCACTTCCTTCCTGCCCCTCGGACTCCTTCTTGAGTGAGCCCTACACGCCACCAGACCATTGCTGTCCCCTGCTGCCAGCAGCATGCACTTGCAACTTTGAGACCTGTCCCTCAAAGCCACCCAAATGCCCCCCAGGCCAGTATGCCCACCAGCTCACCAGGGGCAACGGTCGTCCAGGCACCTGTTGCCACCGTTACTTGTGTGTACCACGGCAGAGCCAGCTGGACAATGAGAAGAGGGATGAGAAAGAGGACTGAACACATGACCACACACCAAGCTGGACTAACTCAAATCCTGCCAAGTATACAGTGCAGTCACATTGCCTGACTATAGTTTTCTTCATGCTCACTTGCAATAAGTAGTATTATTAGTTATTATTCTCACCATTATTATTATTATTATTATTATTATTATTATTAGCACTACTGTTCATATATATCAATGATTTACAATCATCATGGGTTTCCGTTATTCTATTATTGGCTTTTCTATCATTTGCTAAACTTCACCAAGACAGTTTTTATAAATCTGGAGTCTTTGAAATGGATTACTCTGTTTTGACTTAATTTGTCTGTTTGAAACCCTTGTACTGAAATGAGTATAATTTCTCAGAGACCTCAGCATCCTTGAACAAGTCACAACTATAGAGACGTGACAATGAAATTATCACTTCATGCTGTATTTCAAGTTATCTAAATAAAAGACTGAATAGTCTCACATTTAATTCATTACACAGACTAAACTTTTCTGTGGCATGATACATAAAAGTGCACTGGACGCTGGACAAATATGAGCTTGCTTTGTATCAAGATACACAGGTACAGGTTTTTTTTTTGTTTTTTTTTGTCTAGATCACATGGTGATCTTCACTGAGTGATGTCCCTCCTGACTTTTTGGTTAAATCGGGCATGATACCAGAGAAAGGCCCTCCTCAACACATACTGAAGCTGCACGCTTATGAGTGTAATGGTTATGTGTGTCGCTACGTCACTATACCCGTTTGTTCTTGTTCGCTAGATGTCACTGTGGAGGTAGAGATGAATTCAGTGCTTGCGCGGAACGTTTTTGTCGTAGTGCCGGAATGCCTTTATTGAGAAGAGGACACCATTCAGCGATACACCAGTGGTATTTCCGGCCAGCTCAGCGCGTCAGTGTTGTCAAGATCGGAGGTACAGTTGAGTTTGCCCATTCAGCTAGACTACCCGTTGTTGTGTGTTAACTACAAAATCCAGCCCAAAATGGTTCTGCTGACAATGATCGCTCGGTTGGCGGATGGTCTGCCACTCGCCGCATCAATGCAAGAAGACGAACAGGTTTGTTTGGTTTTTTTTTAAACAGCCTGTGTTCTTAACTTCAGAATCTAGCTAGCCAACGTTATCGTTAACGTTACGTAGCTAGACTAATCTAAGTGACTAAGATTACGCAGTCTACATTAACACCAACAAACATATTAGCAAGCTAGCTGACATGCTGCGTGTGATAAAATTGTAATAAGATAGCTAGTCATGTTAGCGTTATTTCAGTGTCTTTGCTGTTTTTGTTATATTAAATCGCTTGGTAACTTGCTAAATCTGTGGAAAAGAGCAGTCAACCAGGCATCATGTCGATGGTGTTGGGGAGCAGCCTAAATAGCTAGTTAGCTGTGCAGTTATGAGCAGTCCCATACTATCCTGGTCAGCGAAAGTGTATCTGTGGGAAATACTGGAGCCTGCTTTTGTGGATCAAGGAGCTGCTATTCGCCTCGTCATCACCAAGATTCCAAAGGAGATTTCATGCCAAAATTAGACTACAGTAGACTACAGTAACTCCTTATCCCAGACAGCCACTTTTAAAAGTCCGTTTCCACATGTACGCAGTCTGAGTCACCTATAACCCAGTCCTGCACACAAGACCAATTGCATCACATGGCATTGGGTCCTTGGCAGCTTAGTTTTCCTATGGCCTCTGGTGAAAACGAGAGTCAGCTGAATTTTGGACATTGATGGCTCACATACACAGGGACCCTCAATTTTGACGTCTTGTTGTCACTTGTCATCTTCCCATCATGTCTGTTAGTATCACATGCCCAATTGTTTGTCTCTCTCAAATGGGTTCTTATTCTGTTGCTCTTTCCCCTGCTTTCATGAAGGGAAGCGAAAAGGTTTGTAACACTTTTCTTTTGAGTACTAGGTATGGAAGGATAGAGGGGTAGGATCAGCCTTGCATAGATTGCCATACTAACTAGTTTGTCATACGCATGCCTTGTCAAGAACAGTTGGCAATTAAAGTCACAGACACTTGTTGAACTGTGTATGTGTAATGACCTCTCCTCTGTGTCCTGTGTCCAGTTGGGTCGGGACCTGCAGCAATACCAGAGCCAGGCTAAACAACTGTTTCGCAAACTCAACGAGCAGAGCCCCACCCGCTGCACTTTGGAGGCTGGCGCCATGGCCTTCCAGTAAGTGCAGGACTGATAAACACTCAACAAACACAGTGTACAGCATAGAAAGACTCAATATCACATACACAGACAACAACAAAAGTGCACTGTCTCTCACTCACACAGTCATACACACAGACACAATCTGTCACACATTTATCACACATTGTCCTCCACCCACCCTCCCACCTACTGTGCTACAATGAAGCTCCTCATTGCCTTGCTCTCTCAGCTATGTGATAGAGAAAGGTGTATGCTACCTGGTACTTTGTGAGGCGGGGTTCCCTAAGAAGCTGGCCTTCGCTTACCTGGAGGACCTGCAGGCCGAGTTCCACGAGCAGCATGGGAAGAAGGTCCCCACTGTGTCCCGGCCGTACTCCTTCATCGAGTTTGGTGAGAGAGATTTGGCATTCGATTCTCAGTTGCGCCCTTGAAACTAAAGAAAACACCATCATCAGAGAGTGTGGTTTACAGCACCTAATCGCATACTGTGGCCTCTGTGCTCTTGTCCTCCCCCATTCACCAGACACCTACATACAGAAGACGAAGAAGTCGTACATCGATAGCAGAGCTCGCAGGAACCTGGGCAGCATCAACACAGAGCTGCAGGATGTGCAGAGGATCATGGTGGCCAACATCGAGGAGGTGCTGCAGCGAGGGGAAGCCCTGTCCGGTAAGAGCTCTGCATTCACCTCCCCACGCACTCTGTCACCTACACCGTGCTCTCCACAGCTTGGTATTGTTAAGCCACTCTGCTTTAGCAAGAGGTCAGAGTGCCTTGACAAAAGAGGTTTTTACAGGATAATCAGGTATTATGTAAAACGAATATATGCACATGCAGAGATATGAGAGTACACTGCTGACAGTGGGCTTTTCTTCTGCCCTCTGCATGTCTCCTGCACCCGTCCAGCTCTGGACTCCAAGGCCAGCAATCTTTCCAGCCTGTCCAAGAAGTACCGCAGTGACGCCAAGTACCTGAACACTCGTTCCACTTATGCCAAGCTGGCCGCAGGCGGCGTCTTCTTCATCATGCTCATTGTCTACGTGCGCTTCTGGTGGCTCTGAGAGGGAGGGGGGGGGGAAGGGGGGAGCGAGGAGAGAGGAGAGGAGAGGCAAGGGGGTGAAGAGGAGGAGGATGCCAAAGGAAAGAACCTGTGGGTTTCATTCTGTCCAGTCCAAAATTCTCCCATGCTCGTAAGACTTTCCAACTGGACACCATTCCCTCCCGTTCCCGCAGTCCATAGTCCTTTATTGTAATTATTAATGTTATTATATTGCTGAGTTGTATTAACAGCCACAGGGAGAATCCTTAATGGCTGCCCGGAGTGAAAGGGTGTGCGTGCATGTGTGTGCGTGTTTGTGATTGCGTGGAGACATATGCATGTAGGTTGATGCATTTGTGTTAGACTGAATGAAAGTATGCATGATGATAAGTGTACTTTTCCCATGTGCATCTTGATGCATATATTAATGGCAACACTATCCTCAGATAGACATTTCACCTTGTATTCTTTGTTGCAAAGCTATGAAAAGTCTTAATTGTACTCCTCAAGGAAGTATCATTTGCCTGGATGATCATGCTTTCTCCCACCTTGTTCTGTAGGCAACATACCTCTACTCTGCTATAAAGTGAACTGTTCCTTGTTTTACTTAACAGGTCAAATTTGCGCTGTAGAGAGCTGTTATGTAACTGTTTGGTAACGGATTCCACTCATTGATTCATTAATGGACTCCCATACTGACTGGTGACTTTTGACTTTATTTTGTGAAAAGTTTACAGAAATACTCTGTATAAATGGCGACATCTGGATGACTGACAGTGAATGAGGTTTGTGTAGCACCTGTCTTCTGTAAATGACTGTAAGAGTCATGCTCAGATGGCAGTTAATTTGAGCAAAAATAAAGTGATTTGCACACAAGTCTGTCCACTGAATGGTATTAACTTACGAGCTCTAACGTATATACAAATGCTGAGCAGAATCGTTGGTGTCAATTGGCTTACAGTAGAAGGTCAAGCCATCCCTCAGACAAAAAGAAAAAGAACATGTTATGTCAATTCACTTGTTCTGATTTAGGTCAACAAAGGGTTTTTATTATTTTCAGTAAAAATGTTTTCTACATATTGGTATGACTAAAAAGTACATTCCTGTAAAAGCCCTTTGTAAAATTGGGGGCATAATTAAATTTTGGTCTGATGTTTATGAACGTTACTCCGTGCAGTGGCATTCTGAGTCATTTTAAGTTACTTTTCTTGGGATTCCTGAAACATGAAACATTATCCATACCTTAGTATGTACTGTGTTTCACTTCCACTGTGTCAGTGTAACATTTTGGTGTGTCTGTCAGTGACCTGTACCACAGTTTACCTAGATATTTTTTAATGGAATACACACAAATAATGGAATCCGGCATATTCCTGGAAGGGACACACTCATTCATCACTCATGCTGAGACCCCCACAGCCTCATATACAGTAGTTATAACCCCAACTGTGTACACATCAGTTGCTATACCGCTCTTGGCCAGCAGAGGGAGAACCATACCAAGAATAGGAAGATGGGTGGCTTTATCCTTGTATCACCCCTCGAGGACTTGAATGTGTTCTTCGGTATTTCAGATGAAATTGAAAGCGAAGTGAATGTGGTAAAACCAGAATGAAATCATGAGATGAATCATTTTTGTAAAGTGTCTGCCTTCGTAAAAGTATTGGGAACTCCTGCCCTTTTGTGCTGTGAAAACACGCACAGGAAGTGGGCAAAGAAGAAACGAGAAGCAGTGAAAAGGGTTTGGCGTATAGACCTCACCACAGGGCACCAGCTGACCTTTTCACCTCACCTCAGTCTCATGTGCACATATGCACTTTCGGACCTGAAAGTGTCTGTGCTGCTCTCTGCTCCCACGTGCAGATGTGAGACAAACTGAAACACACTCATCACTCACATTACACACAGACCATACCACCGAGAACTATCAAGAGTGGCATATCATGTGATTTGAGTGACCCCTGACCCTTTTAGCCAATGTCTCTCCTCACATGAATCTCTGAAAAGGACCGTGGTGCACATTTACTTTGAAATGCTGCTGTGTATAACTATTGATCAAAACAATAGTTTTTATTTAAACTGAAATTGAAAATGACATTGCAAGTAGAGATATTGAGTGCCATTCACACTGAGTGGCAGTCACTTAGAGAGTGTTTACACGAGCCCAGATTCAGCTACTATATATGTCAAGGTTTTTGCTGCCTTTTCCTCAACCTACAGGCATGGTACCGACACGGTCCCTCTATGTACTGATTCTGTATTCTCTCTGCGAACTCTCTGAGACCTTAAACAAGTATCACTTAGGCCACATGTGGCTGCTGTAAAATGTACAAACACTCATTGCATAACAAAATACATAACTTACATGAGATGTCAACAGAGCCCACACCTCTTTCTTCACTTGAACTGAAACCCTGAGCCAAGAGACTGATGATGAAAGTTTCTGTTCCATATCTCTCCTTCATGTTCTCCTGCTGGTTCATTTGATGTCTCTCTACTTCAGTACCTCTCTTTTTCAGTAGCCTCCCATTTCTCTTTACAGACTCTCCCAAGACCTCCCCAGTGCTAACCCCAGGCCCTTAAACCATTTCTCCAGGTTCTCACAGTTTAACCACGGACTACCAACCCCCACCCCTTCCATTAAACCCCAGCCTTCCCCCCTCCCCCATCACCTATTTTTCATCCTCCCACACAGAGGCCTCTATCTGCAAGTGTCACACAGACCATGTGTGCATGTGTCCATGTGCTCAAGCACGCCATAAGGGCTCAAATATATTTCTGATGTGAATAGTGTTTTTGTCCCTGGAGATACTGTATGTGAGTGAGAGAGAAAGAGGATAGAGAAAGGAGGAATCCACAGGCTTGATATGACTATACACTGATGCCCTCTGGCTGTTCAAGGGGGAGACCTTGAAGGAGGGATGGAGAGAAAGCAAATCAACGCCTGCGAGTGCCTGAATTGACAGTAAGTTGGAGAGGAAAAAAGAGGGAGCAAAAAATAGAGATGTACTGCTCCCCCTCCCATCTTTTTCCCTCCTCTGTATGTTACCATGGCAGCAGGGGGTGCATGACAGTCATGTGAAAACGAAGCTGATTGGATTAAAATACTTTGTGTGATCAGGGATAAGGATACTGCACATGCAATAAACGCATTCTTTATGTATATATGAGTGTGTTTAAATATTTTATATATGAATATATAATACACATTTGTGTACTATACAGTATGTATGTAAACACACACACATACATGTATGTGTAGATATACACAAGGTATAGACACTATATGGCAAAAAGTATGTGGGCACCTGACCATCACACCTAGATGAGCATTCCAAAACCATGGACATTAATATGGAGTGCCCCCCCCCCACCCCTTTGCAGCCATAATGGCCCCCACTCTTCTGGGAAGGCTTTCCTCAAGACCTTGGAGTGTGTCTGTGGGAATTTGTGCCCATTCAGCCAAAAGAGCATTTGTTAGGTCAGGCACGGATGTTGGACGAGAAGGCCTGGCTCGCAGTTGGTGTTCTAATTCATCCCAAAGGTGTTCAATGGGGTTGAGGTCAGGGCTCTGTGCAGGCCACTGGAGTTCCTCCACACCAAACTCATCAAAACATGTCTTTATGGACATTGCTTTGTGCACAGGGGCACAGTCATGCAGGAACAGGAAGGGCCTTCCCCAAACTGTTGCCACAAAATTGGAAGCATACAATTGTCTAAAATGTCTTTGTATGCTGTAGCATTAATGTTACCCTTCACTGGAACTAAGGGGCCTCGCCCAAACCCTGAAAAACAGCCCCAGACCATTATCCCTCCTCCGCCAAACTTTACAGTAGGCACTGTGCATTCTGGTAGGTAGCGCTCTCCTGGCATCCGCCAAACCCAGATTCGTCCATCAGACTGCCAGCTATGCTGTGCAAATTTATACTATTCAGTACTCACTATACAAAATAGTTAGGTCATGCCACCAACCCGAAACAATAAAGCTCATCCAAAGAGACATCTCTTTGAAGAATAGGGGTTGACATTGAACTTGGTGTAAACTCTGTGAGAGGTGGGAGACTGTGCAGTGAAGAAAGTGAGCAGCTTCAGGCCCTTGCCAAGCCTCAGTAGCGCTATAAGTGGATAGATGTAGGGAAGGAGAGCCAAAAACCAGAGAACATGAAATATCATGCATAGCTTTGTACAGTCAATGAAAAACACTGGAATGGAACAGGATTTATTCTCTTATTTCCATGGAGGACCACCAATAATTATTCAGGGCCTGTGGGGTCAGAACATTGTTTCCTTCCCTTCATTTTAGCTGGTCATTACTGATACTCACTGGTTTCATTGTTCCAGGCTTGGTTGTTAACTGGACAAATTTAACAAAAATCAAATTTTCAGAATTAATACATACAAACTAGATTCTGTGATAGATGATTCTGAACAGTTTGCACATTGTGCTTTACATTTTGAGATGGATGGGGTATGTTTCGCCTTTCTTAGTAGGCAATATTAAAAGAAAACATTCTCCCCCTCTGTGCCCAGCTCTCCTGGTGTCTCCCTGACACTCTTCCTGTTCCTCCTTCCTGCTCTCTCACGCTCCCTCTCTCCCATACAGACTGGGGGAGCAGCTGTATGGCACTGCACTGGGGTCATAAAGGCTGGGGCAGAAAGAGGAAGTTGAGAGGACCATGTGAGTTATTGCCCCCCAACGTACACACAGGGGCCTGGGAACTGTCCTCTTCTCACACACGACCAAGCAGAGTGTGGACCAGGGATGGGCTCGACTTCTCCATCACAGACTGTGTACACTCCCACTCTTTGTACACAGTGTATGCATCTTACGTTCATACCATCATAGACACGGTATTATGATAATGATAATATACTGTCGATAAAGCGCACACATAGGCACACAACAAATATCCAAACCAGCATGCTCACATAAATATTTAGGGAGACATTTTTCTGATCATTTTTAAACAAAAGAAAAAAGCCCCTCCATCACACCCACACATACACACCTCCCAGAATGACCTGTACTTCTCTTTTCGTCTGTGTTTTGACTGCAGACGCTGAGTCGCAGAATGCATGTGAGAGGGCCTTTACACGGCTGTAGTGCCAGAGCCTTTAACCTGAGTTTTACTGAGCCACACCTAGGAAAAAGTCAAAACATGCTGAATTTGTAATAATCTACACAACAGGTTTGACTTGTCTCACCTGACATATTTCTACTTTCAGTGTTCACCTTAGCACCATAGTTTCATCTATTTGCTTGCATTACAGCTGTGCAGTGTCCTGTCTCTAACATAAAAGACAAATTTTTAGTTTCTCTACACTTCTCTTTGACCTCCACCTAGAGCACACCAGCATTCCTCAGCTCAGAACAGTGCTTCCTTCAGCTGTTCATACTGAGGTTCCTCAATAGTTTCTCACACACAAGTTCTGTATTTCAGTTTACTCACTAGCTTAAGGGCAGAGCAGAGTATAGCTTATGCCTCTGTAGCTGTTGGCTGGCTGCTACAGCTCTGTGCAGCCTCAATTGCTGTTAAATTGGAGAGTGATCAGACAAGAATAATGTTTCAGAGGCAGACTGACTCAGACAGACACAGAAATACACCTGTGTGTGAGCAGGCTGGTGACGGGGTCTGATGGTGATGCCGTCAGGGTGTATTAATAGTAGTATCTCTGGATTCCTTGCTCCTCCCTGGCTGTGAGTCAGAGCAGCGAGGTGTGAATACCAGTCATGCCTCTCCTCTAACAGCTCGTGAATTTATGACACAATTAACCCTGGCTGGATGCATGCCAGACACACTCACTTTGCGTTCTCCCTCACACACACACTGATATACTCATTACACGTACTGATATACAAAGACACTGATAAACACTCATCACTGATATACATTAACCTTCACTTGGATAAACACACACATTAACACGTTCAAACGCCAGTCTCTCTGTCTGTGCTCTTTCCCTCCATTTCACCATTCCGCTGGTCCTCCTCCCTCTCGCCTTCACTTAATGAAGGGAAGGTAAAAGGGCAGATTGGTTTCACCCCGATGCTCTGTTGTGCCAGAGAGAGATGGGGCTAACTGTATGACTCAGAGAGTGGAAACTCACCGAACTGCAAGGCAACTTACCAGCCGCGAAAGGTCAAAAACAAACATGCATTAGTACTTCTGTATAAATTGGGACCTCCCACTGACTCCAGAACTCCATATGCCGTTCCTTCCTCTGACTGGAATCCAATCAAATTCATTGTATTCCCACACACAGACCTCTGCCTCTACCCGTCAGTTGCTCCCAGCAGAGGATTGTGAGATTGAAATAGGGGAGACAGAACACTTACCATTAAACTTTTGATTGTCCTGAGCCTGTTTTCGATCATTTTCGTGCGTGATGAAAATCATCAAGTGTGACAGTTTAAATAAGGATCACCCATCTGCAGCCCATCCTTGTAATTAACTGCATCTAATCTGGGGGCTTTGCTTTACTAACTTTTGGCACTTCATGTGAAAGCGTCAATTATGACAAAAATATCTGTGGTAAGACAATTCTCCAGTCTCTTTCTTGTGTTTAAATTAATATATAACACTGCATCCTTTTTATAATAAAAATAGGTCAATCTGCAGCACACAAAGGTAACATTATCACATTAGAGGCAGATGAAAGAGAGCAATCCTTATTTTCACCAGCACACCTGTTTATCACGCAAAATCATCAAAAACAGGTCGCAGACACTTAGCAGTTTAAAGGTATGTTTTTAGCCTCCTCTAATTCAAGCTCACAGACCTCTACTTGTTAGTCTTGACTTTGCTTGCTCATTGAGCAACCAAGATGGCTCCACCCTTCATTCATTCAACCCCCTGATCATAAACATGACTAAAGAAATAAACCCTACAGAACCCCATCCATTCTGGTGGAGAGATGGCTTTTCCCACAGTGCAGTATAAATAGCCCCTCATGGTGTGACAGGGGCAGATAGGGCTCAATCCCACACACAACAGCACATTCCACCCACCTGCCCCTGCCAACCCCCAGGTCACCTTTCAGGACATACACCTCCCTTCCCCCAAAACCTCACACCTTCACCCCCCCCCCCCCCCCAACTTCTCCTTTTTTTTCCCTTCATCCCTCCATCTGCAACCCGCTCCTCTGCACCAAGGCAGTACTGGGCATGCTTGCTGGGCACGCTCACTTGCCCTCATCCCTGACCGCTGCGGAACGCTGTGACACAGCACATTGCTGTGGCAATGACAACATGCACGCGAACATCAGCTGTTGTTAGCCAAACACGCAAACACACGCAAGCCCTGCTGTTACTCTTACGAGGTGCCCAGGCGCCTTTGGATACACAGTGATGCGCTTCGACTGGTTACAGTGTCTTCAAGGCCTCTATCTGACTCGTGCTGGGAGAGAGTGCAGGTTGCCATTCAGGGAGTGAGTGGGGAAGCAGGGCCAAGGCCTGGGCCAGCAGCAAGGAGTGGTGTGCCAGTTCCTGGGACAGTGCACCATGGCCTGTTTTTCACAACCATGCCCCAGTCACAACATTCTGTCCTTAGCCTCCCCCATCAATACACTTTCAGTGACTTTAGAGATATCTGACTCATTCTTACATTCTTCAGACTTGTCTTTTCTCTTAGTCCCTCACACTTTGTGAGGCTCACGCTTGATTTATCACACTGTGATTTATGACATGTTTTCTTCCTACTGGCTCACTGCATATTTCAGATGTCTCTGCCATAACAACACCTGAGAGAACACATTTTAATGTCACAGTTTGGCAGACTCCGCCAACGCGACCTCCACTGCCTCTACTCTATAATAATGATTGACTTTAGGAGGAAATACAGAATCTTGGATGTCAATGTGAATAAGAAAAGTAAATTTCTTTGCATTTCTTTGCATTAATCATTGATCAGTTGTCTCAAAATGTATCGTACAAAATTAAAAATCAAGTAAAAAGGCAGACACTCCCATGGTTACAATACTAGGGGTCAGAACAAAAATACATCACTGTATCTCCTACTACATTAGTTTGGGCAAGTTCATTGCAGAACTTACATTATGTAGCGCACTAACTAGTTTTATAACACTCTACAGAAATACTTATTAATGATTGGTCATTTGTGGTTACATATACACTTTCATTATACTCCCCACACCCCAGTCCATCTCCCTCCGTGTTGTGTGGTGTATATAAATGGCTGCGGTTAGCATTTCCTACGGAAGTGCAAACAGGTCAGAGAGACAGGGAGATAATCTGCACTAAATATACCCCCTGCTTCCTGTCCTCCGTCTCTCATTTCACTGTATGGGGCAATAGATAGGTGATGCTTCCGGAAATGTGGAATGGGGGGATTGGGGGCACAAATGAAGGGCCTCTAACACTTACGTAGACAGCTCCTTCAGTCTGACAGCCCCTCTCTGAAGACCAGTCTCTCTGCCTGTCCTGCCTACCATGCCTGTCCTGCCACACACACCAATTTCACAATCACACATGTAAAAGGACAGTGTAACACAAATATTCTCTGACACCACCCACACGCACTCATTCGTTCATTCAGTCCTGGTTACTTCCTCTTCAGAGTGACAGCAGTGATTTCATGTGGCAGAGTTTCCCATGGCCACACAGTGGGAGGGGGGTAGGCGGCAGGTAACCAAGGCTGGGGCAATCACTCTCCCCTTTCTCCCATGCTGTAAATCATCCCCTTATCTGCCCCCCCTCCCCCAACACCCCAGTTCAGCACTGAAATTTCTCTCCAGTTTGACAGCTGTGTTTACCCTGATTGCTGCGGGACTGAAACATACAGCGTTCACAGTACTTCGTGAACCATGAACAGTCACAGTACTCTGTGAACCATAGTGCTCCATGATCTATGCAGTCGCAGTGCTCTAAGACCTATGGAACTCTATGAACCATGCTGTCAAAGTACTCTATTCACCATAAAGCCATAATACCCCATGAACCATGCAGTCACAATACTCTATGAACCACAGTACTCTATAAACCATGCAGTCACAGCCACATTTTCACACATCATTGTCTTCACAGCTCCACTCACTGACCAATTTCTAATACCACTCTGCTCAGCAACATAGACAGATACACTCACCAGCATACCAGTTAGCATTCTTTTTTTTTCTTTTTTTTCTTTTTGAAGTTTGGAGTTGTTGCCTCCATTGTTATTGTTTTTTTTTTTTTTTTTTTTACCAGCACCTATTTCTTTTTCTGTTTCTGCTATCAGTTATAAAGTGGCCTCAGGAAGGTTAAACAGATAAACATTCATACTGAAACAATGAAAGGAGAGAGGAGAATGAGAAAGTGCCCTATGTATAAGCATTCATGAAACAAATGCACAGATACCCAAACAAAACAGAAATCATGCAGGTATACATGCAAACTAGAGTGGGGAGACTGGGATGTTGTACTACTAAAAACCTCTTCCGTGCATGGTGTATGTGTTTGTCGGGTCAAAGAAACAGCTGAACCGCTTCTTCTTCACTAACCCATCGGTAATTTGGTGTACCGGATACTGCAAATAATAATAATGTTCCAACTGACCCCTGAATGTACATGCACACGGTCGTCGTAAAAAAAAACCTCCTGCAGACCCGGTGGCGCCCAAGAGCCAACGTCAAGCACCACAGAGGTTGTGTATGTATGAGGAGAATGGCCAACAAAACGTATGTTGCGCATACATAGTATACAATAATGTATCCTGATACATAGATATTTTGGACAACCTACTGGAACACGTGTTCGCAATGGCATCTACAATATGCTCCGTTTGTAAAAGCTGATTTGTCAGGTTCCATTCCCGCAGCGGTACTAGCTAAGAATCTGCTAGTGAAAACCCAGCCCAAGTTAATCCACTCAATTCTTGATGTCATCCCACCGCAGCGCTTCAGCCTCCTGTAGGTTATTGCTAATTTACCCTTTAAATAGAGCCACTTTAAAATGCCGGTTAAACTCGCGACGTTATTGGATATAAAAATTCTTATATAAAAAATTTCACTTGCTACCCCTAAAGTACTTATAAGCGTCAGCTGACAGTGCAGGCAGGAACCACATGACATAGAGTTTGAACGTTTCCTTGCTTCACATCTGGAATGACGTCATACATCCACACTCGCTGTTTTCGCCGTTTTATTTGCTCTCTTGATGTTACTTTTAATATTTCGTGACGTACATATCCACAAAAAAATGTGAACATCATGTACACGATTAGTGTACTTTATAAACTTTATAAAAATTAGTTTACTTTATGTTACTTTATATGTCGTACTTGTAAGTTGTGCCAGATCTAAATCTGCAATTAACTACGCGAAACAGAGATAAGCATTAAAAAGAGTTGAACTACAGGAAGGAAGACCTTCACATTTAGAGAAGGTAATGCGGAGGTTAGAGAGCGTGTGTATGTTATGAGAAAGATCGGTGTGACTGTATCAGCCTGTTTGGATTGTGTGGCTCAAGCTGAAAGTGAAACAGTGAAGCTGGGTGAAAAAACTTACGTGTTTCTACTGAAGAAAAAAAGTGCACGACAGTAAAAGCCCTGTAGACTTCTTAGTTGCCTCTCTGCCTCTTAGTGGTAAGACAGTAAGCTCCATTTGTGTCATCACTGAAGGAACAGAGGAACCACAATTATTTTGGAGGTAGTAGTTATTAGGTCAAATGAGCAACTTTAGCTGTCCAGTATTTTCTGTGTAAGGCTATGGGTGTGTGTCCTATGATATTGCACTGGCTCTACAACTGTCTCTGTCAAATACATACATGTGTTTTTTACATTGATGTGGATTGCTCACAAAACATATATCATTTAAAATCAAAGGCAAATCACAAAATACCACTAATGACACATTGTACTCAGTGCAACCACTTACAGTTAGCATCCACATAACAAAACTCCAGGATCCAGCAATGGATATATGTGATTAATAATGATGACTGCTAATGCAAGCAACATTTCTGATGGAGGAAGTGTTCTTGAGGCAGCAGAGGGCAGTCTTTGCTCTGGTCCTAACACACAGAAAAAAAAAAACAATTCTGTGTTGTGGTGTCAAACACAGTGCTGTGATACATGTTGTTTTTGGTTATACTGAGGTCATGACCCCCTTGTTTGTTAAAAAGGATATGGCACCTCAGCACTAAATTGGGGTGTAATCCTGGTGTCTGGACCAAAATTCAAGTCTGGACACCTAATTATCTTCATAGTTTAGCTGCTTGTAGGAAGGTTCGTTCTCCCTTTTAAGTGATGGAGTGGTGAGTTGGCAGAACTGGGTGGGGACTGAGGTGACTTTTCTCTTCCCTGTAAATTGTTTTGTATCCTTGAATGAAAGGCTCTTTGCAAAACCTATTCATATTGTATCTTATCTACATAGCTACTGTAGATTAAAACAGAACACAGCCACTAATGGAACTTGACTGTTAAGATTGTAAATACGCATACAAACTATTCATTTGAACATGTCCAAAGCTATCAAGTGTGTTTGTGTATGGATTGGATTTAGAACAATGTGCGCAAGTATGTTGACAAAGCACAACGTTGCAGAATGGCTGAACTAGACTCTTTCCTCGCAGTCTCCTGCCTCAAGTTTGTGACAGGAATTTCGAATTGCACAAATAATGCTTCACGTTTAGCATGACAGATATTTTCACATATCTTTTCTTCTTTTTTGTTCTGAGTGTTCTGCATGTGTTATAGCGTGGTCCAATTTTGCAAGCCTTGTTATAATTTGTGTTCTGGTAAGATTACACATGCCCTTTCCATCGTCATGTTTAAATGCACCTGACCCTATCTCTCCCATTCCTCTCACTGTCTTCAACATTGACACACAAACACGAAACATTCAAAAATTACCATCGCTATACTCTCTCATAAACCACACCAATATAAAAGATATGAATGTAATGAACTATAAACAAGCTTATCAGAGTTCAGATAAAGACTCACTCAATCTGGGCAAATCCAAATAGGCTACGCACTGAACTTTGCACATCTCATTTCGTAGTTTTAAGTTGTGTTCGGTATTTTCTCCTAAACAATTAAAATGTCAAAATGCAATGGGTTTGTTTTGCTGAATTTTTGCTTTTATTACAGTAACTTCATTAAAGCCTTTTATAGTGGGCGTGGTGGAACTGTCCTGGTAAAAGTATATACATGTAGGTATATTCTCCATATTACTTTTTTACACTACACAGATATGTGTTCGAAATAACAAGAAATGGTCTCTAATTCATTGCATTATTGGCATCCCAATAAAAGTCAGTTTTATCTTGTATAAAAAATGACAGCCGTCTTTGAGAGTTAAGCTAGATTGATGAACCAAAGGCCATATTGTGGCGAAACCCATAGTTCGCCACGATATGGTTCCTCGTCCAACAAAGAGGTCCCGTAAAATCAAACAAATCACCGTTTCATCAAAGACATTCAGAGCACCATACAGAGGGGTAACAAAAAGAGGAACTGCTGTTAACTGGATAATACCGAACATGTTATTGTCATAAAATCCATACGATCTTCCATAAAACAGGGTCTTTTGTTGTGATGACAACGTGTCTGATTGTCTTTTTCTTTGAATTTCACCTCGTATAGTGTACTCTTACTTCCGCATCCAAAGGTTTCGTTTTTTTTTTTTTTCAAAAATGATAAATTACATTTGTTTGGTTATTGACGTGTTTGCAGCTGGCCAAGAATAATAAGTTTAAGGGTGAGAAAGTGGGGTAAGAAATATTAACATCCAATAGCCTACTAATCGCAGGAAAGCCATTCATGATTGATGATCATGGCGTGTGTGGACATATATCTTATTATAGGCCTATATGACACAGTAGGAAATGATCAAGACACTCATGCATCAGCCGCTATAACTTTAAATGACTTAACTAGGCTACTTGTAATGATCCGGTAAGTCAGATATTTACGCTGTAATGTAAAAACTGTGGGAAAGCCATCTATGCTCGCCCTGCCCTTTCCCCTGTCTACCTCTCCCCTTAAAATATCCTGCCAAACAGCAATGTGCCTTCGTGTCGCAAATTGTTTTTTTCCCATACCCTGCAAGCAACATCTACAGCCCTCACAAACGTGTCTTACTGAATGCACCCACATCTTCCACTTCACTTGGCATCAGACGGGAGACCCTCTGACTACATCACCATTCCTGACCTGGGTGGCGGATGGCAGAGACACAAGGGGCTTGCATGTCCTAAAAACCCAACAAAAACATTCGCTGCGAACTCGCACCTCCTACACAATTACATCTTACATCGAAATATTTAACGTCAAACAATTACAATTTAAAGGTATTAAGAAGTATCCAAGCTTAGTTAATCATAACGTAACGTAAATCTTCAATGATAAAAACCGAATAGCTGCTGTTCTACCAAGGGAAGGAGGGGAGCCAAACGCATAATACTGCAGGGAAGCGACAAAAGGACAACTGGAAAAAACAGAATCGACTAATGGGTTAAACTTGAGTCATACCCAACTTTGAGAAGTTGAAAATGAGAAAAAATTCCTCCGCCGTGGCAACAGAAAGAGAGGGAGATAGCTAGCTAGCTAGGTTTTGAGTGGTGATAGGTAGGCTACTGAATAGACTTTAAGATTAACATATCACAGTCTCTTTTGTTTTTAATGAGAGGATGTTTGGTAATGAACGATTTACGTTAATATAAAAAAACGCAGTTGCTAAATTATCAGGCACAATAAACACTTAAGTATTGATAGATCCATTCCTAACTTGTGCGGAAGAATACACCACACTACGCTACAGTGACCGAGTGAAAGGAGAGGAGTTCAGAAACTTAGAGCTCGGCTTAACTTTTTTCTTCAATACGCCGAGAAATAAGAAGAAACACAAAGGAAGGACACCACAACAATTTATTTAAAACCGAGACAACCTGTTTTTCTTATTATTGTCCTTTACCAAAAGCACTGTATAGTAAGAAGTTGTGAAGTTTAAGATCACCTAACCTGACGGAGCTCAGCCTCGCGCTGGAGACTCTATGTGGATTTTACAAAAAATATGGGCCAGCTACCCGGTTTCTCCTCGGGCAAAGTCGTTTTCTTCATCGCCTTATGCATCCGACTTTCGTGGGGTAAGTATAGTATCTGTATTTTGTTGTGGTTTTGCCCTTTCCATCCCTTTCCTGCAGCTCATGGCATCTGTCTGGGTGTTTGGGCACAGGGCGAAGCATCTGCACACGTTCCTGGACAGCCAGACTCGCTGCTGTTGTGATTTTTGTTGATTGACTTCAAACTTTTTAGATACGTCTCGATTTTGATTCAGTTTTTTTTTTTTCAAAGTTAAGATAATTGCGACATTGCTACTTTGTCGCTAGCTGTTTGTTTAGTTCGCTGTTAATTAGCGACTCGCTAGTCACATAGATACAATTAGCGACTATTTTGGTTGGAAATGGAATGCCGTGCGGTGAAAACGTCAAAGCTGCGGGGAGCCTGGCCTTAATCTTCGCTATCTGCGTTAGCTGTAACCAGTTCGAACGAGAAGGAATGTTCTCAGTTGTTCGAATGGATGGCCATAGCAATCGAAATCTAAGATGAACTTGCAGAGAAACAGTTTTGCGTTAGTACAATAATCAGAAAATGCGCGGAAGAGTTTGTAGTTAGCTACCATAATTCATTTTTCGCTTTTTTTTCACACAATCCTAACAATCCGTCCATGGAAATGGGTCGCACCGCTGCCCAGATGTGGGCTAGCTTGTGTATGGTAGGCGCGCTGGATACACTTTAGCGAGTTAGCGGGCGAGGGGAATCCAAAATGGATACTGAAAAGTTGAGTGAAGTTTTTTTTGTCTGAAATGAGGAGCAGTATAGTCCATTTCACATCCTTTACATATCGAGCTATGGTTGGGAACCACAAGTAGAGATAATTTAGCTAACTGTTGCTGAAATAAGCGGCCTTTGGTAATGTTTTCTGCGGGTGCATCTGTTTGTGTGATTATGACACGGTGAAGTTGCGCTTCGATCTGATAGGCTTTCGTACCAGGAATATGGGTTCAGAACCCAACGTTCTGTGGTCGGAAAACAGGAACTAAATGCACAAATAATGGATTCACGCGACTGAGAACACTTGACACATCGATTTGTTATTTTTGTAGTGAAGCATGTACAAAATAGGTGCTAAATGCTCAAATGACACTCGGTAACGCAAATTCCACTGCACTGTTCAGACTTTTATGATACGCTGGTGAGTGAATGTTTGTGTGTCTAAGATGGGCGCATGTGACTTAGTTTAACCGTTTTTAGGAAAATGTAGCGACTGTCTAGGTAGAGGATCGAGCAACACAAAGAAAACAATAGAACGTGACACTACTGCAGGCAGAAATAGAAATAAAGGGATTTTTTTCTGTTGGTGTTTTACAATACACACACACATGCACACATAAAAGTACATTTCACATATTCTTTTCAGAAGTGGACTGGATAGTGTCTTGTGAGCCGGTTGTCTGTTTCGCTGCACAGGACAATGTGCGGCTCAGTGTGCGTGGGCACCCTTCTGCCTGTATTTACCCAGCACAGACAGCGTGCGTGTGCACCGAAAAGCCCAGATATTAGGCCGATTGTTTAGCAGCCAGACCCATTACTGCGGCTTGGTGTGAAATGTGATTTATTGGCGACATGCTTCGCCCGCCGCGCAGAAAACAAGCGCCTGTTTATTGGCCTGCCCACTGCCTCGCATTGCTGAGCGCAGGCTCTTCCCACTGGCCCTCGTGGGCGCAGCGCGTTCGAAGGGGCAGTTGCAGGGATAGTGAAAACCTAATAAAAAAAGCGTTTTGTAGACTGTGGTGAAACACATGCATGGAGTCAGAAGAGCATGATGTCTGCACACTCTGTGCACACATTTATAATGGAGGAGACGCATTCTGTTGCCTTCACATTTGCTATATATTATTCCTTTTGTGAAAAAAATACATCATCATGATGCGATGATGAAATGTTTGTTGGAAACAGAGGCTAGTTACTAAGGGGGGGGGGGGGGGGAGGATAGTGAGAATGGGCTGGGGATGCAGATAGAATCTGAAACTGTGTCCTTTAATATACAATCAGCACTTCAACAGTTGCAGTATGTGGGTAAGACTTGGAGGCTGGAAATTGTTTAAAAGTCTTGAAACATCCCACTGCAGTGCTGGCCTCTAAATGAACTGGAAGTGTGAAAGGAACAAGGAATGAGATGGAGGGAGAGGGGAAAGAGAGTGAAATGGAAGTCAGAGGTGGAGTCAGACTGGGGTAGCACAGTGGAGTGGGGGTTACGGGGCAGGATTTTCGGCACTGGGGCCACACTGTTGAGCAGTTTAACGCATTAACAGGGAATTAAGATGTTCGGCATTCTTGCCACAGCAGAGCACAGTAATCCTGGGACCTGCAGAGTGAGGTCGGGGTTCCCATGTTCATGCAGGCCTGCTACACAAAGGGAACTGGCTCTCCGCTGAAGCCAGTACCTGAGTGGCCTGGAGGTCAGTGTGCACACGGACTCGGATTTCTGTGTGTGGGTAAGACGGGTGCTAACAGCAGCAGGCCGCTGTGAGAGGACCAGTTTCCGATTGCTGATTTGGCAGCTTTGCCCTGTGTTTCCATAGTAACTGTTAAATGAGTAGAGAACAGCCAGGGATAGAGCAATTCCAGGAAACCGGGTCACTTCCTGACTGAGTGCGAACAACTTCCTGCCCTGTCCATTACGGCTCTCAAGCCCGTGCGGAGGGAGTCCCCCTCACTTGGTCTCTTTGTTCAGCCATCTCATAATTACTTCCCCATCTCAGTACACACCCATTCCCTCCATGCCTCTCATTCACTCACCCGCTGTCTGTGAAGGAGCACACATCAGACGCAGCGCACTCCAGCGTGCGCACACCACATATGGGACACACCCTCCTGCGTTCATCATACTTGGCACACACACACGCACACCCCCACACACAAACAGCACACACACTCATCGGACACGCAGCGCATATGCTCCTCCGCCCTCCCACTCACATCTGGACAGTGCTGTCACAGCTGGCCCATCGCAGCCGGCTCTCCCACCCCCTGGAGGGAGCGTCTGGGAGCGACTGCACTGCACAGAGATTGGGGGGGGGGGGGGGGGCTCAGGTTTCTGCTCTCTGCTCCCACAGGATCTGCTTCACATTAGCGCCTCGCAGCTTCACGCTCTGATCAGCAGGGATCAGAGACCGCTCCCTCCCAGACACTGTAAATCTCATCCGTTCTGCCTTTCTTCCCCTTCACCCTCCCTCCATCTCCTTCCCTTTCTTTCCCTCCCTCGCCTGCCAGCCATCGGCCCCGCTCTGAGTAGCTGGGAAAAAAGAGAGGAGAGACGAGAGTGGGGCAGAGAGGGAGGTGACCGCTGGCTTTGCGTTTGCGCCTCGCGTGTGGAGTCAGTGCACTTTTGCTGCACCTCGCTCTGTCTCTCTCCCCTCTCCATTCCTCCCTCGCTTACTCAACTGTGCTGTCAGATTGCAGTTGAATGCAGTGATGCCAGCACTTTCAAGAAACCAATGAGACAAAACAGAAGAAATCTAAATGTATGAAGGAAAGGAAAATAAACAATATAGATTAGGAGCAACAGTCAATATAAACGCTGTTTAGAACAAACACTTACAATAGATCTGGGATAGAAACCTAGTCTTTATTGGCCAGCACAGTGGGTAATTCTTTGTTTGGTGCTGTTGGTTGGGGTGTGTGTTATATGGACCAGTGTAAACTCTTAACAGTCGTGTGTGTATTGGAGTCGAGAGTGTATCTATTCTTCTCCTGCGCATTAAGCAGTCCTCACCTGTGTTGCCCCAGTAAAGCTCCAAATGGTCACGGATTTTTTTTTAGGTTGTTTTGAACGGAAATGGAGTAATTAGTGGCAGTCAGTCCTGTATCCTGTGAGATCACCCCTTTTGGCAGAATGACAGTGAGTGTGGAGCTCGTCAGACTAGTTTGCAGAAAGCGCTTTCTCCTTCCCCTCCCCTCCAGCTCTGTGTCTTCCCCCCACTCCCTTCCTCAGCCTCTCCCCCGTCGTCTTAGTTTCATCTCCTGCCTTACTCCCTCCTTCACGCCCCTTTCTTAGATTTCTGTCTAAACACTTTTTTACAAGCCGAGGAAGTCTAATCCACTTTTCAGGAAGGTCTTTACTCTATTAGCGTTTACTTCATTGTCAAAAGAAGATTGCTATGGAGAACATTAGAAAAAGCTGCAAATGGCTGACCAAAGACTGTATGTGTATAGTTTGCTGTCCAGAATGCATAGTTGGCCTTTGTCACTTAAGTGTTCTCCTCATCTGCCTTTTCTGCTACCTAATTGTAGTTTTATTTTCTTGCAGCAGCAAGTAAGTAACAAGTAAAAATACTAAAATTTAAAGCATTGTGTTACAAATGAGATAACTGTGGTTAAACAGTAACATGCTGATGACAGGTATGACACATTTGTTGTAATAATGTCCGTGAGGATAATTCAATTAACCTTTATGGTTGACCTTCTGACACCAATGATAGTAAGATGTGGAACTGCAAAACTAGTACTGATTGGGGAGTGTGTTAGTGTGAATGATAACAAGAGTAAATGTAATTATATGACATATGGTCATATTGAAGAGCCTGATTGTGATAAGACCTGCTGTAGTGCTTGTATGACGAGCAGCAGAAGCCAGTGATTACGGCTTTTGGGCTTTGAGCTGACCGGTGTGAAGGGGCCTCTGCGTCATTCAGTAATGCTGAGAAGGCAGAGCTGATCCTTATACACAAGAAGTGAGGTCACGCTGATACCACATCCTCTCTTTTTGCTTTTTACTCTCACTAATACATGAAGCAGTTTTTTTGTTGTTAGCTTTTTATAGTAGTTGTGGAAGTCTGTGTGTTACTACTCTAATGTTCTAAAAATAGAGTTAAATTGCAGTTTTACAGCGCCTTTCAGGGATGTCAGAGCACCTTGTAGAAGGGGTGGTGGCTGATGGCAAGCGTTCATAGTATCAGTCCCGATGTCCTTCCAGTGTGGAGCAGTTTGGAGTCAATGTGCATGATATGCAGTGCTAGGGTGTCTTGTTTTCTCTCTTCATGCTATCAGTGTGTCAGTACACAGCATGTGATTCTCTTTTCATGGTATCAGTGAGTCAGTACACAGTGTGTCTTTCTGTCTTCATGGTATCAGTGGGTTAGTACACAGTATGTCTTTCTCTCTTCATGGTATCAGAGTGTGGTACACAGCACATCTTTCAGTTTAGATGCTTTCAGCTGGGTGAGATAACGTTGCTCTGGGACAGACGAGCAGCAGGAAGTAAGCTATTCTGCGCAGTGAATGTTCTCACTGTGTTATGTCTGCGTCCGTGTCACACAAATGTCAGTGCTGCTGTGGAGTCACCTGAACTGCTATATCGTGCTTCCAGGAAACACACCGTAGTGGCATCTGTGCCTCTCTGTCTGTTGGCCCCGCTGTGTCTTAACTGTATCGTAAGCCGAGAGTTTGAGAGTCTGTGTAGTCATGTCTGCCCTGTTTACATTAACCACAAACTCATGTGCCTGACTCTGAACAGCCTCCCCATTATTCAGTGGCTGTGCCTCAGTTTATCTCGTTAACAAGCAGATATTTTTAGCTATTTATCTATTTGCTGAAACGCTTACTCCAGAGGACTAGGGATTATTTACACTCCTAAATGCTACAGATTACCTCAGTCCATGACCTCCTGAACCTTCTTACAGCGGCGGTCTTCCTCTTGGTCAGCAGCAGCCTCCGCCCTGCACCACAGCCCTCAGAGTCATGGCTGCACTGGTGTGTGAAAGAGTTCAATGTGTCAAGGGTAACAAGGCCCAATAGTTTTGGTGCCACAGTGTTGTAAGAGAGCCTGACAGCTCGTCACCTCCGTCCGTCTGTGACCGCAGCCTGCCGGCCCAGAAGCATTCGGGTCTGTAGGTTCCCTCTGGACAACCTCCTCTGCCTTTGCGTTCATGCGTTGACTGTGGAGTCGGATTCTGTATAGGTGTGGAAGTTGGTGTGCGTGTGTGTGTGTGTGTGTGCGCACGTGCGCATGTGTGTGTGTGTGGTGGGGGTTGCACAGATTGGCAGTGCTAATTGGCCCTTGTGTCTAGATTCCACTCATGATACTGTGTTGTTTGTTACAGCTCTGCAGTGTCTGGATGCCACAAAGCCCTGTGTGAACAACGCCACCTGTGTCACATTCAACAACGGTACAGGATACTGCAGGTAGGTCACCTGGGCTGGTGTACAGCTCTCTGCAAGCAGCAATGCTGCTCTCACACACAGCCTGCTTAACTTACCCTGTCTGCACTTCCAGTAGTAATTGACAGTGAATGGTGAGCGTGAGTATGTGCGTGGTTTAATTTGATGTTAGATTTAAATAGAACAGATGACAGGGAAGTTTTCAGTCGCTTTTGCAAAACTCAGGAACAGTGCCATTCTAACAATTCTACAGTTATTTGCTTTTTACTTGATCTTCCTGAATTCATAGACAGAATGTCCTTCAGCCTCATTTTCACCCTGTGTAAACATCCTTCCATTTTGGGAGCACGGGATTGAAATAGGCTGCCAGTTTGCTGAACCAATGTAGCATGTGAAATACCATCAAACTGTAATGTGTTTTTAACATTGAAAATTTAAATGTAAGTATTCAGTTTCATCATGTCATCATGGCGCAGTCATCTCAGTATTAATCTGCAAACGCGTTATGAAGTCATTTACGTAGCAAGATGTTGGGAGAAGGAACCTGAGAAGGAAAACGTACCTTTCCTCCAGCATGAGGGAGTGGTAGGAGAGGTGCATTGGGACACCACAGACCGACTAAAGCAAGGAGATATGTTGAGAAATAGTGGTAGAGAGGGAAGAGCAGCAGATTTCAACATATAAATAAATGATAGGGATGAAATGATGAATCTTGTAAGCTGTGACCTAGAAGGGTGCCCACGCCCTGAAATGGCAGAACATGTGCTATAGTATCACCCAACCCACAGAGCACAGGTCGAAACACAATATAGGTTTCTCTCCTCCAAAACAAGATCCCACGGTAGGTGCAGGAGCGAGGGCTCCCCATTACCAGGAGATGATGAGCCCAAATGCCCAACAGGTGGGCCCAAAAGGGAAGGCGCGATGTGAGTGCTGTTATTATTTTAAGATGGCGGTGCGTTAGGTCGCAGCGGCCACTCTGGGTCCTAAACTTACTGTCTTATTGTCTTTTTGCACTGTGCCCATTGTGCTTTATGTTGTCTTTGTCTTGCACTGTCTAAATGTAGCACCATGGGTCGCAGGGAAATGTTATTCCAACCCTACTGTATACTTGTATATGGATGGGCTGACAATAAAGTTCTCTTGACTTGACTTGACTTGACTTGACTTGACCTGACTTGAGCTGGAAGAGGGGCGGGGGGAAGGAATGGCCCTCGGACACGTCTCCCCTCTACGTGTAACAATGTGTTGAGGATTCCCCCCCTCCCTTTAAGAGATCTCCTTTAAAACTGCAATCAGGTGACAGAGAGCAGGGCAACTGTTAGTCTGATTAAGCAGTCAGTCTGTGTGTCGTCATGTAATGCCCCAAATGAAAGGACCCTTTGTGAGAAAATCTCATTATGCGTGTATCAGAGTTTCAACATATTAAAGGCAAGTGGTGAAAAATAAACAGTGGAATCCCCCAAGACAAGTGTAATTATGGCGCAGATTTTAGCTCTTATTGTGTTAACATTCCTGTAAGTCAGGGAAGTTAATGATGATGACTGTGTTGTTGTGTTGACATGCTGTGCAGCACCCGCACCTCAGCACCGCCCAGTGGATCTCACGTTAGAATAAACCCGAAGAACGTCCCAAAGAGCTGTTCAGAAAGCACAGCAAACTGGAGGCGGAGGCAGAGTTTGCTTTCCGTGCTCCAGCGCTGCTTTAGGTGACACCTCGTGTGGGTCACGGAGAGAGTGCGCTGGAATTTCACTCTGCCGCTGAGAACGCGTTGCAGGAGGAATAGGCTGAGAGAGATCGGCAGGGTAGGGTGTGTTACAAGCTGTCAGACCGGTGAGACTGCAAGAGCTGTGCCAGGGTGTGAGAGTGCGTGAGTGTGTCATTGTTTGTCACCGTTTGCGTCCCACTCTGCGTCTCTGTTTCAGTGTCTCTTTGTGTGCGTCCCGTGTGTTGCGCAGCGCCAGGTGTGTGTTTGTGAATGGACGTTGGTCAGCTCAGGACGGTGTACCGCAGTGTGTCAGTGGCTCTGGTGAGGGGGCCGAGTGAAAGTGTGAAGTTAGGAGCGTGCGCACTGCTGTGGATCGCCCCTCCCCCACCCTCTACAGGAAGCTGAGAACTGCAGTCAAAGTGCATTGGGGCAGAAGGGACATTTAGGGCTCATACCTGAGCACATAGACCCTGAGGCAACAGCACTATGGTCAAAGGGCCTTTTTTCAGACAGGACCCTTTCTCTGCAAATGGATTCCTCTCACTCTCCTTCTTGCTCTCATACTCTCTCTCTCTTTCCTTCTTACTCACTCTCTCTCTCTCTCACACACACACACACACGGTCTCTTTCTCTCTCTCTGTTTTTCTCTCACCAGACAGAAGAGAGGAGATGGTGTGTGCTGTTGTTTGATCTGACAGGTAGAATTTGTCCTGGGGCAGACAGGGAAGAAAGAGGGAGGAAAAGAAAGGAGAATGTCTTTTAACAGTAAAGAGGGTGTAATTTGATAAGCGCGTCCCCTAACTTGCTGAGCACTGATGAGAGAGAGGGGGGGAGGGAGAGAGAAGGAGGGGGGTGTAGGAGAAAGGAGAGAAATTAACCTGTCACTACGCTTGCCTCATCACACTGTCAGTCATCCCTCACACTGTTATGGGAGATGCCCTTGGGCCTGACTCATCTGGCCTCTTAATCTCTCTCTCTCTCTCTCTCTCTCTCTCTCTCTCTCTCTCTCTCTCTCTCTCTCTCTCTCTCTCCCTCGCTCTGAGGGGTGCTGAGTGTCTGCCCTGGTTGGCCCCGCGGAAAGTTGCTTTTTACCTGGAGAAACCGTTGATCTGATTTCTTATTCAAATGAAGCCGTGATGTCCCAAGGGGCAGAGGCTGCCGAGCAGAAACTCCGGTGGCGGGAGGACGAGTGCCACCGAGCCCCAGCACGACTCGTGGAGCCGCGCCCCGAAAAAAAACCTGATCCCTCTGCGCCGCGGGGCCTGCGCCCTCCGCTCTCACCGTGGCTGCGCCAAACACGTGGGCATGACGCGCCCTCGCGGAGATCAAAACCGAAATCCGCAGGGCTCCGCCACGATAAGATGTGGAGTCTGAGCCCGGATTTTCCCCGGTGTGCGTGCGTGTGTGTGTGGATTGGGTGTCCCCGCACACCAGCGCAGTGATAGCGCGGAGCCACAGGGATAAGGCTGTCGACAGGGCGGCAGTGCACAGACGGGGACGGAGCGGGGGCAGGAGCGGGGGTGGAAGCCGGGCACCGTGGGCCGGGATGTGACCCGCATGTGAGGACTATGGGAGGGAGATGTAAAGAGCGCAGCCCGTCACTGCCAGCTCATGAGACAGGGGTCTGTCAACATGGGGGACTGTCATGCCATGCGGCCACACACACACACACACCATAGCACAGTCGCGTGGCATGCTCACACAGATGCCAAGGCCTGTGTCCACACACACACTCGCGCGCACACACACACAGTTATACGCGGGGGGATGCCTCGCGGGAAAGTGGGGAATGTTACGACGAGACTCTAAACCCACAACACACTGCACTGATAAGTGGTGCTGTGACACACAGATGTGCAGTTCTGATGATGACAATGATGAGGTTTTACTGCTATAATCGCTCTATTGGAAGGTAGCCTTGAGCTTGAGAATGTTTAATAACAGGTAGCTCCAAGGTACAGCAGGATAGTGCGAGGGGGGTGAGCGCAAGAGGAATCCCAGCACCGAGAGAGCAGATTAAAGCATAGGTGTAGATATATCCTGCCAAACGGCATTTAAAGCTCGAAGAGCCTGGCTTCGTTTGTCGTTACAAATACACAAGGAGTGCGTGAATGGAAAGGGTAGTGCATCTCGGCAAAATGGTTGCCTGAATTTTCATTGAAAATGGTAGTGAGTATGTGCTGGTTAGCGTGTGCATGGTGAGGCCACACAGTCCAACCCACAGCTCCACCCTCCTCAGACTCCCTCTCCTGTCTCCCCTCCTTCTGCGTCTCCTCCCTCTTCTTTCATTCCCTCTTTTTCGCCTCACTCTTCTCTCGCCACAATCCGCCCTTTTTTTCTGTTACTATTAATTTCTTTCCTCTGGCACCCCTCCCCCCTCCTACTAGTTCATGTTGTTTTAGTGGCTGCTCTCGCTTTTCTCTTATGAAAAGGAGCAAATGCTTAAGATGGAGAAGAGGGTGGGGGGTGTTTCTAAAAATAACATTTGAAAAAAAAACATTTAATGCGAACTTTGAAGGATGAAATGAGCGAGATCAAGTGAGAAAGAATGTTTTGAAAAAATAGCAAGAAGTAACCTTATTCCTTGGGCTTATGCAGCTTCAAGCTGTGTGTGTGTGTGTGTATGTGTGTGTGTGTGTGTTTGTGTGTGTGTGTGTGTTTGTGTTTGTGTGTGTGTGTGTGGGTGTGTGTGTGTGTGGGTGTGGGTGTGTGTGTGTGTGTGTGGGTGTGTGTGTGTGTGTGTGTGGGTGTGTGTGTGTGTTTGTGTGTGTGTGTTTGTGTGCATGGTTGCATGTGGGTGCGCATATTTGTTTTGTGTGGTTTGTGTGTGTGCTCACAACTCTAGGGTTTGCGAGTACAGATGGTGCTCTCAAAAGTTTGGCCTGGTGGCGAAATGTTTCTGACAGCAAAATTGTTGAAGGGCCACCTTTACCAGGCTGAAACCAAGCAAACGCACTGCTGTTGAGTTACACATGTGACCCGGGCCTTTTTAAGGTGTTTCAGAGGGACTTCCAGCTGGCACTGACCAGACTGTGAGAACAAGAGTAGATATGAAGGCACATGTACACCGGGGCTATCTGCAGAGAGAGAGCAAAACAGAAAAGCTGCCTGATGTGGCACAACCAAAGAGACAATGCACTCCCCCTGCCCTTTTGCTCCCCTCATGTCAGGACAGGGAGAGGTCAGAGATCTGAGTGCCAGAGAAGAGGAGCGGAGAGGTGGTGCTGGGGAAGGGGGGGGGGGCGCTAATGTGAACCAGCTGTGGAAACCTGACACCGCGGGAGAAGGGGGCTGTAGGGACCTGCACATGGAGGGAGTGGGAAGGAAAACTGCACAGAGAATAATAAAGAGCCCTATAGTCGAGCATTCGGGAGAAAACCTGAGATGCAGTATGTTTATGGTGGAAAGCAGATGGCTGCTTGAGGGCTAAGTTGCATCTCCAGACCCAGTCCTGTGTGTTGTTTGGTTAATGGTGATATTGCAAAGACAAGGTGCTGGGTGTGTTCAGGGGATTTTGTTATGGGGGGGGGGGGGTCTACACTCATACAGCACACGTGCACAAGAACAATGTTGGCACTTCACTAAACTGTGAAGATTTTAACCTCACTGAAGAGTTCAAGTTTAATTTATTGTTCCTTACCTTACAGTTCAGTGGGCATACACATTGAAAAGGAAGGAAGTGGTGTGCAGCGGAGAAATCTCCATTTTCTTACATTGTTGTTTTTCTGGTGTCATTACGTGACATTCCCTCACTCAAATGCACAAGCAGTGAATCAGCCCTCGAATCATTACTCCCTGTAAGTTTTTATTTATTTTTTTTTACAGTCTCTGAGTGAGCAAAACATGGCTGGTGTACAGATGGCTGTCCTGAAGTATTTATGGCACTTGTTTTGCATTGAAACGTTGATATTTCCCAAACTTGTAATCGAAAACGAGTATAATCTCCCTTTCTTCCTGTTTGCCTGTCTGCCAGCCCACAGACTGCAGTATGAAGCCGGTCGCACCCCTCCTGCCTGTTAGCACAGGGCTAGGGCACTGTTAAAACGGGTATAGATTAAAATTCCACACAGCAAGATACAAGCCAGCTTGGTGCACAAAGAGAAAGTAATCTACGGCTTAGCTAATTGTTTGGCATCTGTATTTATGCATTTAAGTGATCAAGAATTTTTATAAAGAAAGTGAACCACAACATTGCAATTTGCTAATGTGATTTGTGACAATCGGTGGAGAGAAGGGGAGGTGAAACAATGCATTTTTCACTTTTTTATGAAGATGGAGCCAGTACACGCATTAAGACTCTTGAAACCCCCCCACTGTGTGAACTGCGAGTTTACCTGGCGCACATTGTGTCTGCGCGATTACAGAATCGGAGAAGCTGGTGCTGACACACCACATAAGCTTCGAAATCAGGGAATAGTACAATGTGTCACCAGCCCAGGGTTCTGCAGCAATTTCTGAGCCATCAGGTGCCGCTTGCTGGTCACTGATGTTTCCTTATAAGGTTAAAAGTGCTCACAGTAAGTACAGGACGCATAAAGTCACCAAATAATTCTGTTGAGCAACCTGGCTATTTCTCTCCTCCCCTCATGCTACCATTGTTTGCAGTGGTAGCTGTTTGTGGATGGATTAAACAACATGCATGGTCTTGCTACAGCTTAAATGCAGCTCCACCACCGTTTTATAAATATATTTAATTACTTGAATTAATTTGTTAAGTACATGAATTCAAATTAGGGTTTGAAAGCTCCGTCAGACTCTGCTTCACTGGCAAATATATTTGTTCCTCCTCATTAAAGTACTTACTCAAGTGAGAATACACACAGAACACTATTTTTTTTGACAAATTAATAAAAGCAGCTAATTTGAAATTGTTTCATGGTTCTGTAAACTATGAGTGCAAGTAAAGCTTCATACAGTCTTCAGATATTTTTCAATTTTGTCTTTCTAGGCTGAACAGCCTTTATGTGGATGCTAGGGCCTAACCGGGATGCTAGGGATAACCGTCTGCTTGACCTGATCTTGAGGAGTAACAGCCCTTCATACTGAGATTTTGCAGATGACTGATGTGTTCCAGGGAATCTAAAATGATGTATCCAGTCCCTTCTCTGTAATTCACAGGAGCTGTGGTGCAGAACATCAGTGCGAGAAACATTTCAGAAACGTTAAATGACATTCAGGTTGATGTACACCTTTTAGATCACCACTGAATTTTATGGTAAGAAAGAACATACCGATATATTTTGGTAGTATAGCATGTCTGTAATGAATTCCTTATCTTTGGCATGTATTTAAAGCTTGGTGACCCCTCTTTTGCTTTTCATTTGTCTTGCTCAATGGATCTAATGCAGCTCGTTGCTGCGCTTCAACAGGAAACAGCTTGCATAGAACAGAGGCTGCTTTTTTCCCTTTGGCACATTACATTATTATGGTTATTTCTGTTAGCAGTTGTTTCGGTACTGGCAGTACCTTGTTGTTAGTGAAACGCTAATCTGAACAGGAAAATACCAGGGTAAAAGAACAAAGACTGTGTGATATCCACATGCAGCTCGTAAGGTGCTTGAAAGAGCAGTTATTATCAGTCTCAGGACCTGGCGCATTCCAAGGTGTCAAGCCAAAGTGTGCCTTTAGTGGTCATCAGGTTTCCCCAAGTGTCATGGCTTGTGGCAAACAAAGGCAAAGTAAAAGAGTTAAATTGGCTACAATTGCCAAAAAAAGCAATTTTTACATTTCAGAGATACAGTTCTTCAGTAACCTCATCACTCAGACCAAGCAAGGATGCTTTGGAATACATTTGATAAATTTAGTCATTGAAACAAACACCAGAGTGTGGCTGGAAGACTGGACACATTTGTGCCAAAGGTAATACACCAATATTTTATAAAACGGCAGATGGCAGATCATATAAGGACCTTAGTGTGCACCTCACACCTTTGACTTCGCTGGTAAATCTCCCTTTCCAGCAGTGACACCTTTTGTTGATGTCCAAAAAGCATTCAATCATATAGTTACTGTTTGTCAGTTTGTTGTTTGTCTTCACAAAAGCAAAGCTGTTTACAAATGGTATGATGTAGGACTCTTTCCCAACGCATTACAGATCCTGGCAGAATTTCCCCCATCACATCAGTTTTTGTAATATTGCTTGAATCACTAGATTGTTGTATAAGATCTGATTTTAACATCAAAAGGATCCAGATACTCATCTCTGCTGTGAAGATTAATTTATATGCAGATGACATACTGTTGACAATTTTAGAGTATCAAACTAAATTAAAAGATTTAATTATCCAATTATTTCAGTAGTCTTTCAGGACACAAGCTCAACTGGGTATAATCAGAAAATATTCCATTAACTGTATGTCTTTGCAAAGGTACCATAAGCTCAGTACCATTAAATAGTCCCTAGATGGGCTGAAGTATTTGGGAGTGGCATCAAGACCATGCATTAGAAATAGTTCCTTACTATATGTAATATATAATATTTAGCCACAAATTAGCTTTCTCCCAGAATAATCTAATCAGTGCCATCCACTTCCCTTTAAGAAGATGAATGCAGTGTTTCATAAATTCCTCTGGATGGGAGAACACCAAAATTTAGCTGAAATTGTCATCAGATGGGAGGCCTGGAGCTAGATACCCAAAAATATAAAATTGGTCTCAAGCAAGCCAAGCTCACTCTGTACCTTACATAAAACCTTGAGATCTGAAGGAACCAAATCCCCTAGTGCTCCTGAATGGGTAAACGGCAGCTACATAAATCAAGGAGAGCCACAGGACAACAATGGACCAGGTTAACATGCTATTAAAGACAGTAACAATGGATTTTAAGTAACTGAAAAACAAAATGAAAATACAGAGTTCTTCATTCACCTGCCTGGTCAGATAACAGCTTAGATGTTGGCTGTTTCCAACAAACAGATGAAAAATAACTTGAAATCACTGAGTAATTACCCATATTCCAAGTAAAACATGGAAGACACTCACTCAGGAATGCATCACGCAATGCAGTGCATCAGTACAGTCAATGTGGGAGGGACACTGACGCTGGCCCCCAACGGCTGCTGTTCAGGCAGGTTAGCACAACATCGCAGTCTAAGAAATATATTGGTGAACTTTACGTTTGACTGCAGGGTGTATGTCACACAGAGATAACAGAAATTTATGGAGGCAAATGAAACTGACATGTGCTGGCAAGAAAGGAACAGGACAATTTTATGTATAATTTGAAACTCACAAATTATGATATTGATGAATTCTAATGATTGAGCTGTCACAGGTAGAGAAGAGACACTGACTCCTAAAATACACGTCTTCATTTACCTGGATAATGGAATAGGTTGTAGAACAGAAATAAAACAGTAACATCTGTGGTTTCTATGACTGCATAACATCTTTTGGCTATTGGAAAAGTGTGTACTGTATTAGTGGAGAGACGTGCCTTCCGTTGACTGCTTGATGTGTTGATGCTCAATGAAATATCGTGCAGCTTGGCAGAAGTATATGCGCGGGAGCGTCAGATCTGGAGACAAACAGCTAAAATGAATAATGCAGTGAACTTTATTACCTTGAATGGAGCCCAGAGTGCCTCACAGATCATGTCAGACAAGCATAACACTTAAAAATGAAGACATAGAGAAAACAAACTGTCATTAGAATGTAGGTTAAATACAATAAATGACTACATTAATCATTTAATGTAAAATAAATACAATAAATGGGTAGATTAATCATTTAGTGTCTCCGCCTTTGGAATGAAATGTGAAAATTGATGCCATAAAATAAATGATTGCAGGTTTACATTTCAAGAATGAGAATCAAAAACAAGCAAAACATTCAGTCATGCGTAAATAATGGAATAATGCTATCGATTAAGTGTATATTTTTCTCTCCTGCAAAGTCCTTTCTTATGATATCTTTTATTTTTATCTTTCATTTATCATGATGTGCATCATTGTATTAGTTCTGAGTAATGCTTGCAGATACGTGATGGGGTATAAAACCTCAGGAAGAAAATTGAAAAAAAAGTTGACAAAAATATTTGTACAGGTAATGCATGTTAAAATGAACAGTGAAAACTTGAGGACTTAAAAAAAAAAGAGAGACTTCAGAAATGTACATGTAGCTGTCAACACAGCAACAAACAAGAATTTAATCACTAAGATTTGCAAAGGGGAATAGCTTTGAAAGAAGGAATGTTAAACAGGTGTGCATAATAATGATCTGGCACTGCTGAACTGACTAGCTTGTGACAATTGTGCATTATGTTGTAAATTGAAAACATACACACATAACACACACACACTGTATGGCAAAATATGGCAGTATGGTAACAATAAAGTATTAATAAATGTTACGTTTTAATAATGAGAAGTAGCCGTTTTAACTTCATTGAGGACAGATGAGCTCACGTCAGAAGTGTGTAAGTATCTCTGCTTGGGATTTTGGTGGTTTATGAATAGAATTTCTCCCTCTACTTTCTGCCATGTTTTCTCATTTTCAGTCTGCTTTTGGGTGGAGTGAGGTTAAATTATAGATATGAGGCAGAGTTTGAAGTCCACACACACACACACACACACACACACACACACACACACACACACAAATAGAACACACGCTCACATACACGCACAGTGGCATGCCAGTGCTTCTCCTTTATGTCACCTGAGCCCCCCTGTGGGAGGCAGGTAAAGAGGCCTGCAGGTGCGTGGCAGCAGGCAGGAGTATCACTGTGTGTCCCTGGACAGCGTGTCGGCACAGTGCTGGCCGCAGCGCCACGCTGCTCGGGGACTCTGACGCACAGACCAGAGCCGGAGCTCTCTGCTCCACTGTTTCTTCTGTTCTCTGCTATCTGCAAATGACCTCAGCAGGCGTGGAGTATTCCAGAGGAAATAATGAGATCAGAATATCAGACCTGCACACACAGCCACACACAAACCTAAATGGATGTGCAGCAGCACAAAAACTCCAACTGAAAGGGTGAGGGAAGGGGGGAGGAAGGGAAGGAGAGAGGGAGGAGAGTGCCTTTTTTCAGTATTCTTTCGCAGTGCTGTAATCTGTTCTCTGTAATTTGTCATGTGCATAACTCACTTGAGAGAGAGACCGAGATCAGCATGCCCTCGTGCTTTGTGACCTGGCATGGCCTTGCCACATCCTGTCTCTCAGCTTAACAAACGCACACACAGCTTAACAGACACACACACATTCACGCATATTCAGTTGGACACAGTCAAAATGTATTGTTTTGCCAGTTGATGTTTTATTGTGTGTGTCTGTGTGTGTGTGTGCGCGCGTGTGTGTCTCTGTGTCTGTGTGTGCGCATGCTTGCACATGCACAATTGTGGGGCTGTGTGTGTGTGTGTGTGTGTGTGTGTGTGTGTGTGTGTGTGTGTGTGTATGCCCATGCAGCAGTACTTTTTTTTCTTCTAAAGATTTAAAGACAGGAAGGCATGTGGCTTCAGTCTCTCATCTTTTGACCCCGTGTTGCTCCCTGTCCCTGACGCCCCACTTTTGCGCATTCAGTTTGAATTTAAACCAAAAAGCACCCTCCATTCCCCTTTGTGCTAGTATTCAAGTTGCTCAAACTTAATTAACTTGACAAGTTCAACAGGTATTGCTCAATCCCAGTTCTCCTGTGTCTCGCTGTTGCTCTCAGGTCCAGGATATCATTGCATTGATGTGTTGTGTAATCTGTTGTTGTCTGTTTGGATGGCTCTCTGTTTTTGTTTCTGCAGGTTTTCCTATTGTGTTGTTTGGACATGTGTGAAAACATAATATCCCTTTGTTGTCTGTGTATAGGTGCGCTCCTGGCTTCCTGGGTGAGTACTGTCATCACAGAGACCCCTGTCGCCCGGGTTACTGCCTGAATGGGGGAAACTGCACTGTCAGCGTGTCTGGGGTGCCAGGCAACCCCACCTGCTCCTGTCCCCTGGGCTTCACTGGTCAGAACTGCCAGACGCCCCAGAACTCTACCTGCTACCCCAAGAACCCCTGCGCCAACAAGGGCGTATGCACCCTGCTCTCCCTGGACAAGTACGAGTGTCACTGTGCCCGCGGCTGGACAGGTCAGTAGCACTTGCGTTCAGACTCCCTGACACTGAGTGACTGCAGATGAAAATTAGCTTTAGGCTAACTCTGGTACAATGCATCAGATGGTAACGTTTATGTTTAATATTGTACATGGTTCGTTATAAATAAATTAAATAAATAAAACTGAACAGCTCTCCCCGGGTGGAGCAGTGAACCGCACTCCCAGCGCTCTGCTCTCTCCTGCCAGGCCCGCGCTGCAACCGCGAGGACAGCTGTGTGTCCAGCCCCTGTGCCAACGGGGGAACCTGCAGCTCTCTGCCGGGGGGCAAGTTCAGCTGCAGCTGCCCGTCGGGGTACGGGGGCCCGCGCTGCCTCAACGACACCGACGAGTGCGCCACGCCGTCCCTGTGTCAGAACGGGGGAGTCTGCGTGAACACGCCGGGGTCCTACCACTGCAGCTGCGCCCCGGGCTTCACCGGACGCCACTGCGAGACCCCTTACGTGCCCTGCTCCCCCTCGCCCTGCGTGAATGGCGGCACCTGCCGGCAAACCTCTGAAACCAGCTACTGGTGCCACTGTCTGCCAGGTGAGAGAGAGAGAGAGAGAGAGAGAGAGAGAGGGTGTGGTGAGAAGAGAGGAGGGTTCAGCACGCAGGTGTGTGAGCCAAGCAGTAAATTACTCCTCACTGTGTCTGTGGGCTGTTTGAGGGGCAAACACTGCAACCACGGTCACACAGGACTCACCCCCGCTGTTACACTCTGCATCCTCTTACCGATTCAAATTCAAAGACGCTTTGTTGACAGAACAGGCGAGGAGCTGTTGCCAAATTGGTTTCCTAAGAAAAGTAGCAAAAGTCAGAACAAACAGATAAAAAAATGCTTACTGTAAAGTAAATCACATATTTTGGCTGTTACATATAGTATTAATAATGAGAAAGTATCTCACAAAGAGGAAGCAGTGAATTTAAATGTCTAATTTCCTGCCTGCAGGCTTCAATGGGACAAACTGTGAGATTAACATTGATGACTGTCCTGACCATCGCTGTCAGAATGGCGGTACCTGCATGGATGGGGTCAATACGTACAACTGCCAGTGCCCACCTGAGTGGACAGGTAAGGATAACTTTGTGTGTGTGTGTGTCTGTGTGCGTATGTATGTATGTAAGTGTATGTTTCTGTGTAAGTGTGTGTGTATCCGTCCCTCACACACCGCTGCCCCCTCTGTCTCTCTCTCTCTCAGGTCAGTTCTGCACGGAGGACGTGGATGAGTGTCGTCTGCAGCCCAACACCTGCCAGAACGGGGGCACCTGCAGCAACAGGCAGGGCGGCTACAACTGCGTCTGCGTCAACGGCTGGAGCGGCCCCGACTGCGCGGAGAACATCGACGACTGCGCCACGGCCTCCTGCACCGCCGGCTCCACCTGCATCGACCGCGTCGCCTCCTTCATATGCACCTGCCCCTTCGGAAAGACAGGTGCGCTGTTAGCCCTGTTGACATCAGCTGTTAACATTCATATTCAAGGCTCCGTAGTGGCTTGGTGGTGAAGGCGCTCGCTCTGAGTGCAGGCTGAGCTCCGCATGTTGGGTCCCAGCCGTGTGATCAGCCAGCAATGATCAGACGCCCACAGTGGGCGGAGCAAGCTGGCTTGGTTCACCAGGGATAGGGGTGGGTAGCTGGGCTAGGGTTTCCTCGTCTCGCCGCTCTCAGGCACCCCGCGATTCCCCAGGCGCCTGTGAGTTGCTGAGATGATGTCAGCTGAGTAGCAGTTAGCCTCGAATGAGCGCACACTCCGCTGTAGCACAGTGGGTAACTCGCAGTGTAAAAAATGGCCATTGGCTACATTTGAGGATATGATGCGATTGCAGCTGTCTCACTTCAGTGCTCCTGTGTGAGTGTAGTGGTTGTAGTGGTGTGACAAGCCTAGTGTACAATTGGAGATTCCAGAAAGGAGGGGCTTGCATAAAGGGGTAAAATGCATAGGGAAAAAAAACATGCATATTCTAACAGGCCAATACAGTCAGTGATCTGCACAGACATGAAACCTAATGTGATAGAACCTTACTTGTAATACAGCGCATTATGTTGAGATAATGATTGCTTAACACACAGGTTACGTTACTTTTAAATACATACAAAGTCTGTAATCTTCTTCATGCCAGTGAGATTTCAGATGAACATTTCCAGACAGTCTTAAGGGCGCATAAGAAATGTCCCGCTATGGGTGTTTCCTGTCTAATTCCGTGGTTTGTGGTGCGCTTAACAGTGGATTACAGAAACAATGGCCAGCTGTCAGTGCTGGTGTTCTGGCGATGGTAATGTTAACCTTGCTGCTTCCTTGTGTGCCAGGCCTGCTCTGTCATGTGGACGATGCTTGCATCAGTAACCCGTGTCGCGAGGGAGCGCAGTGTGACACCAACCCCATCAACGGCAAATTCAACTGCAACTGTCCCCCTGGCTACGTGGGCAACACCTGCAATGACGACATCGACGAGTGCATCATTGGTGAGGGCTAGACCGAAACCGGCTTAAGTCTCTCCCTTTTGATGCCGCAACCAAATACCCCCTGTTCGACGTACCACCTCTCTCCATTGCCGTGTTACCATGTCTCTGTGGAATGGCTTCTCTTCAGCTCTCTCTCTCTCTTTCTGCTCATCCACCATCCTCCATGTCACCAGCGCCACACCACTCTCTTGGTGCTTCTCTGTTTTAGTGTCTCTCGTTGTCTTTATCCGTCTTTCTCAGAAGTTAAATTCAAGGCACGACAAACATGCATTCTGTTGCAGAAGAATACAACCAGGTATTAATCTACCCATGTTCTTTATGGGGATACCTATTGTGGACAGAGTTGCTAGTTTTGGGAAGTAGGTTTCCATCGCCTTGCTGAATTTTTCATATTTTGTCGTCGGATGTACTTCTCTCAGTCTTTTCCCCCCATCCCGTTCTCTCTTCCTCTTCTGTCTTCCCTCTTGTCTCCCCTGCTCTCCATCTCTCTCTCTCTTTCCATTTCTCTTGCTCCCCGTCTGCCTCCCTCTCCATGTGAGCTTATCTGATTGTGTGTGTGTGTGTGTGTGTCCCTCTCTCAGGGCCAAACCCTTGTGAGCATGGTGGCCAGTGTGTGAATACCGAGGGCTCCTTCACCTGTAACTGTGCCCCGGGCTACGCGGGCCCGCGCTGCGAGCAGGACCTCAACGAGTGTGCGTCCAACCCCTGCCGCAATGACGCCACCTGCCTGGACCAGATCGGGTCCTACACCTGCATCTGCATGCCAGGTACTGCGCGCCAGCCCCTACTGCACACCTGCGTGAGCACCTCTGTGTGTTGGAATTTTATATTCTAAATGTTGCCTCTCTCTTTCCCCTCTTTTGTGTCCAGGGTTCGATGGACAGCACTGTGAGAACGATATTAATGAATGTATCAGTTCCCCCTGCTTGAACAATGGGAAGTGCCTGGACCAGGTCAACCGCTTTGTGTGCCAGTGCCCACCAGGTGTGTCTGTTTGTCTATGTAGACATGGGTCTGGTTCATTGTTTCAGTCAGTTTGGTTCGATTACTTGGTTGTGGCGGCCTGCCTCATGTGTAAAAGAGATTCTTTGCCTGCGTGAGGCTTCTCTCCGGCGAGTTCTGAGATAAACAGTGTGTTGATTCTTTTTCTCCTTGACTGCCTGAGATTTTTGTGAATACAGTTACACCTCTACACTTCATGCCCTCTTTACACATCTGGTCATACATGACAGTTGATGTGATTGTTGCATGTTTGTAACTGTCTGTATATGCATTGGAGACCGAGCCTTGTGTCTGTCCTCAGGCTTCAGTGGAGAGATGTGCCAGGTGGACATTGACGAGTGTGCAAGCACACCCTGCCACAACGGTGCCAAGTGCGTCGACCGACCCAACGGCTACGAGTGCGAATGTGCTGAAGGTACTGCGTCTGCTCACAGACACGGCCTCACCTTTCACCTTTCCTCAGTCCCTGGTGTGGAGTTAAGGAGCACTTGCAAGGCCACCCCTAATTATATACCCTCCTCTTGCCCCCTCTGTCCCCTCCCAGGCTTCACCGGGCCCCTGTGCATGGAGAACATCAACGACTGTGACCCAGAACCCTGCCATCACGGCGTGTGCAAGGACGGCATCGCCACCTTTTTCTGCGAGTGCAATCCAGGTTACACCGGCTCCATCTGCAACCAGCAGGTCCAGGAGTGTCACAGCAACCCCTGCCAGAACCGCGGCCGCTGCATCGACCTGGTCAACAAGTACCAGTGCAACTGCCTGGCTGGCACCGCTGGTGAGCCGGGGAGGGGCATCTAGATCTGACCTGCCGGCCGAAAGCAGGGCTCGCTGGGGGCTCGGCAAACACGGCAAATTTAAAACACGCTGAACCGCGCGCTCCCAGATGTCTCTCAATGCATGCCTGACTGTCCACCATAATTACAGCAGCGCGCTCCGTACACAGCTAGATATTTTGAGTTACGTGGAGTCAACGTGTTGTTTTTGGTTTAGCCTTAGTGCGTTTCCTGGCCGTGAGTGCACACTCAGGCAGGCCGGGGCGTCTGTGCTCTCTGAAGCGGAAGAGGCCTTGCGCGGCGCACACAGGCATGCAGTAATAAGGTCTGGCCCTGGCTCTGCCCAGCAGGCCACACTGTGGATTAAAGAGGCCCAGAGCGACGCTACCCACACAAGAGTCAGCTCAGGTCAGCCTTGTGGCGCCTCCACTCCTCCGAGTGGCTGCCACGGGCAGCGTTCCCTGAGCCCTGCCACCCCCTAGTGGACGTGGTGTGAGTTGCAGCACAGGGCAGAACTAGTGGGCCTTAGTTGCTTTCTTGAGCGTAACTGACGGCTTTCTTGCATCTTTGTTGCCAGGAGTGAACTGTGAGATAAATTACGATGACTGCGCCAGTAACCCGTGCGAGTACGGAGTGTGCCAGGACGGAATCAACGAGTACAAGTGTGTCTGCAACCCGGGATACACAGGTACCTGGGAACAGTAGCATACAGTGACTTCTTTCACCTGCATGGCAATCACACCTGTGTAATACGTCATGCAGTCAGTATGTAAGCATTCAGAGACAATGATTCTCTTGTGTCAGCGTCTGGCATTGAAACTTACATAGTTCGTTCTTATTATTCTGCCAGGTTGAAAAAAAAAAAACAATGAAAACAATGAAATGCAGGTGTTACTGTAATGTAGCTAGTGGAACTCTGTCATCCTGCTGATGTCAATCTGTCTTTTCTGTGTAATTTATGGTAGTCACCCCAGTTCCCTCTAGTCATGTCAGATGATTCATAGCCCCAATTTATTTTGTGTTCGGTGGGTGAACTGACAGTGCGTGTCCCCGTGTGTCTCTCAGGGGAGAGGTGTGATGTTGAAATTAACGAGTGCAACTCGAACCCGTGTCTGAGCGGGGGCACGTGCGAGGACAGGGTGAACGGGTTCCACTGCCTGTGCCCCCCCGGCACCCACGGGCCCATGTGCCACTCGGGGGCAGACCACTGTGCCCCTCAGCCCTGCGTGCACGGGAGCTGCGTGGAGCTGCAGGACGGGTATGTGTCACTCTCTCTCCCTCGCTCTCTCTCACTCTCACTCTCTTCTTCTCTTCTTCTCATTCGGTGTTCAGCCACGTTAACCCCGTCCCGTCCTCCACGCTCTCGGCTGTGTTCTGCACGCCTCGTGGCCGCTGCAGTGGTGCAGGAGTGTTCTCTGATTGAACAGTCTGACTGATGTCACACTGCTTAGCGCTGGTCTGGAAGGGACATTGGGCGGTGGGTCTCATGGGCGCTGCCATCGCCGGTGTGGTTGAGCGTCCCTCCCCTCTGCCCCCGCTCCAGGTACCGGTGTGACTGCGAGTCGGGCTGGGTGGGGCAGCACTGCGAGCAGGAGCAGGACGAGTGCCAGTCCAACCCCTGCCAGCACGGGGGCAGCTGCACAGACCGCCACAACGGCTACACCTGCAAGTGCAGCCGCGGATTCTCAGGTGCGTGGCACCACCTCTTAAATCGTCGGGGCTATTCATATCGCCGCAGGCAGACACAAGGTTCCCCCACCCCTGCTTTTATGCCTTCTTGACGGAGGTCCACCTTTTTTCCCCTCCTCAGGTGTGAACTGTGAGATCAATGTCAATGAGTGCGAGTCCAGTCCCTGCAGGAACCAGGGCACCTGTGTGGATGGAGTCAACAGCTACACCTGCAGCTGTGCCCTGCCCTATACAGGTAACACTGTAATCCAGTGAGGCCTGTTGTCTCAGTTCATGGACACAGTGAGCGGGACGCTCTGTTGAAGCTGTGCTGAAGTGTAAGGTGGCCTCTGTTCTGTGTGTGTGTGTAGGAGTGCACTGTGAGGTGGAGCTGGTCCCCTGTGCCTCACAGCCCTGTGAGAGAGGCGGTGTGTGCCAGCCGTCCCTTGACTACACTTCATACACCTGCCGCTGTGCTAGTGGGTGGCAAGGTGGGTATCCTGCTTGGGGGGGGGGATTGTGGTACCTTGTTTTGTAAATAAATGACTTCTTATGTTACACATAGTATACATGTAGCTGTACATTGTATGGGCTGTATGAAGCAACAAAGTGAAAGCTACTAGACATCCTTATTCAGTATGTATAGTATACGTAGTATATGTCAGTATGTGTATGTAAATATGGCTCTTATGTGGCATTATGTTCCTGGGCAGGTCCGCGGTGCACTGAAGATGTGGACGAGTGCAGGACCAGCCCCTGCCAGAACAGGGCGCTCTGCATCAACAGTCAGGGCAGCTACACCTGCAAGTGCCAGCCGGGATACAGCGGCCACAACTGCCAGACCAACATCGACGACTGCTCTCCCAGTGAGCTGCTACTCACTTGCATTTCACATACGCACTGTCTTACTCATTCACACACTGCATATGCACACTTGTACTAACTCACATACTGCATGTGTGCACGCTTGTATGTGCTGACTTATGTGTTCGCAGGCAGCCTGACACACCCGGTTATCAAGCATACACACCAAAATGTGAGCAAGCTACTGCTAGGAAAACAAGAGCAGTCACGGTGTGACAGTGGTGCATAAGATTTACATTTATTCACACTGAACAGACAAGTACACACACACACACACACACACAGTTTCATCGTGTCCTTTCCACCCTGCCTGATCTCCATCCCTCCTCTGCCCTCCCTCAGACCCCTGTCTGAACGGCGGCTCCCATGTGGATGGGGTGGGGGGCTTCTCCTGTGACTGAACAGACACGTACACACACACACACACACACACACACTTTCATCATGTCCCTTCCACCCTGCCTGATCTCCATCCCTCCTCTGCCCTCCCTCAGACCCCTGTCTGAACGGCGGCTCCTGTGTGGATGGCGTGGGGGGCTTCTCCTATGACTGAACAGACACGTACACACACACACACACACACACACACTCTTTCATCGTGTCCCTTCCTCCCTGCCTGATCTCCGCCCCTCCTCTGCCCTCCCTCAGACCCCTGTCTGAACGGCGGCTCCTGTGTGGATGGTGTGGGGGGCTTCTCCTGTGACTGCCGGCCCGGGTTCAAAGGGGAGCGCTGCGAGGCGGAGGTGGACGAGTGCGCCAGCCAGCCCTGCCGCAACGGCGCCAAATGCACGGACTACGTGAACAGCTACGTGTGCGAGTGCCCGCCGGGCTTCGACGGCATCCACTGCGAGCACAACATCCCCGAATGCACAGAGAGGTAGGCCACCAATATGCCCTCCGCCTCACCTCCTCAGACTCATCGCTGGCCTGCGTGTCTCTGATGCGCCTCTCTCGCTGACCCCCCTCAGCTCCTGCCTGAACAACGGCACCTGTGTGGACGGAATAAACACCTTCTCCTGCCGCTGCCGGCCCGGCTTCACTGGAGCGTTCTGTCAGTATGAGATCAACGAGTGCGACTCGCAGCCCTGCAAGAACGGGGGCACCTGCGCAGACGGCCTGGGGACCTACCGCTGCTCCTGCCCCGTGGAGTACACCGGGCAAAACTGCCAGGTACCCGGCGGTGCTCTGTTACTGTGCCTGCGTGTCACCGTGTTGCTGTGCTCCTCTGCGTCTGTGCCTTTCTGTTCCCGTGGCACCGTGTTCCTCCCTTTCTGTTTTTGCACCTTTCTGTTCCTTTATCATTGCAGCTCTGTTGCTCTGACATTGTGTCTCTTCCTGCTTGTGACCTTGCTGCAGCGTAAGGCGTTCATTAGGCCTTCGTACTGTCTGCTGTCGTGTCCCGAATGAACCGTATCTCTCCGTTTCTGTCTCCACATCTCCCTGTGCAGGTGATGGCAGACCTGTGCATCCGGAACATGTGCCTCAACGGAGGGACCTGCGCCCAGAGCGGGACGTCCTGGATGTGCCACTGTCCCGTGGGCTGGACCGGGCTGTACTGCGATGTCCCCAACATGTCCTGCCAGGCCATCGCTGCCGCCAGACGTAAGAGGAGCACACAGTGCAGACGCAGAGCTTAGCTCCCTCCCGCTCCGCTGTAATTACCCTCAGGTTATGGACGTGCTGGGTGATGACTCTCCGAGTAATAGGTGTGGGTGTGTGTTCTTGACAGGCGTGTCGGTGGATATGGTGTGCCAGCACGCGGGCCGCTGTTTCGACACCGGGAACACTCACCGCTGCCAGTGCCAGGCAGGATACACAGGCAGCTACTGTGAGAAGGAGGTGGACGAGTGTCTGTCTAACCCCTGTCGCAACGGCGCCACCTGCGTGGACTACCAGGGCGGGTACGAGTGCCAGGTACGTGCCTCTGCCCCCGCACCCCGCTGTGCGCACACTGCTCCCAGAGCTGGCCGGCGCTGAGCCTCTGCCCCCTCCCCTTCTCCCCTCTGTCTCAGTGCAAGGCGGGCTACCAGGGGGTCAACTGCCAGTACGATGTGGACGAGTGCCAGTCCCAGCCGTGCCTCCACGGAGGCACCTGCATCAACCTGGTCAACCGCTACTCCTGCTCCTGCCCGCCAGGGACACACGGTGAGCACTGAGGGCAAGGGGAGGGAAGGAGTGTGTGTGTGTGTGTGTGTGTGTGTGTGCGCGCGCGTGTGTGTGTGTGTGTGTGTGTGTGTGTGTGTGTGTGTGTGTGTGTGTGTGTGTGTGTGTGCGCGCGTGTGTGTGTGTGTGTGTGTGTGTCTGTGTGTGTGTGTGTCTGTATGTGTCTGTGTGTGTGTGTGTGTGTGTGTGTGTGTGTGTGTGTGTCTGTGTGTGCGTGTGTGCGTGTGTGTGTGTGTGTCTGTGTGCATGTGTGTGTGTGTGTGTGTGCGTGTGTGCATGTGTTTGTCAGTGGCTCACATGGTGCGTACATGCGTGCTTATATCTGTGAATGTGTGCTTATTCTCTTAATGCTTGTCTATACATATGAATAAATCACAAAAAAACACTGTGCTCTTCCTCTGTTGAGTTTTTCAGTTTGCTGTGTTATTTCAGCACTAGGCTAGAATCTGCCCATGTGTCTGTCTGTCTGCAGCAGCTTCTACAGGAGGCAATAGCACCCATTCCCCTGCCTGTCTCACGCATGTCCTTTCTACACACGCTGTCCTGCAGGTTTGCGCTGCGAGGTGGATGTGGACGACTGTGAGCCGGAGCCTGGCTCCAGGGCGCCGCGCTGTCTGAATGGGGGTCAGTGCATGGATGGGGTGGGGCGCTACACCTGCTCCTGCCCCCCAGGCTTTGCGGGCGAGCACTGCGAGGGCGATGTGAACGAGTGCCTGTCTGCGCCCTGCCACGCCCCCGGCAGCCTGGACTGTGTGCAGCTGGCCAATGACTACCAGTGCCGCTGTCGCCTAGGCTACACAGGTACACACCTCGCACACTGCACCCTGCTCTCTGTGTGACAGGGCTACACAACTGCACAAACACACTACACACTCTGGACCGCTCTCTGTGTGGCAGGGGTACGTAGGTACTCTGGAAATCATGTAGGTCGTTCCTTATGAGTTTTCACATTTCAGACATGGTCACCATAGCCCGCACCCCTCCCTCACTGGGCTTCGACGTCCCTTGGAGGTGGAGGGGGACCATCCAAGCAAGATGTCTTTAGTTCAGTAACCTCATGACTCCATCTCTGTCTCTTCCTCTCTCTCTGTCAGGACGGCACTGTGAGTCTATGGTGGATCTGTGTCTGTCCAAACCATGTCACAACGGGGGAACCTGTTCAATGAACATGAGCTCAGTCCATGGATACACCTGCAGCTGCCAGCTAGTAAGACCCGCCTTCCCTCTGCACACCCTGCTGGTCTTTAATAATGGCCTCAGTCTCACCAGTCGCACACACTTCTCACTCTATGGACCCTGCTGTCTCTGCTTCTCCCTGCGGTCTCACTCCGGTTTCCAGGTTCACCTTCTCAGCGCTGTGGGATCGCACTGTATTCCCACTCTGTCCTCTTCCTCCTCACCCGCAGTGCAGCCACAGAGATAAACCTTTGCTGATACTTTATTCAGAGCCACTGCCTTATACCGAGTGCTCCTGTCCCTCTTAACCACTGCTTAGTCTTGCCTCTTCTTCCTGTTTTCATGCTGGCAACAGAGAGGGTGAAACTACACAGTCCAGGTATGGCTCAAAGAATGAGAGAGCTTAGCTGGAAAAGTGAAATTTAAATAATCTATATATTGGATACTAATAATATTCATCCAGATATTTATATGTCAGACTGAAGAATATTTGACGCTTTAAAATTAAGCCATAATTTATGTGCATAGACTTATGTGTAGCTGCTTTTATTGCTGTTTGTTTGCATAGCAGATTAGCAGGCTTAATAAATGATGCATCACCATCTAATCGCTGCTGTCTCTCCTCCCTGTGTTCAGGGTTTCTCTGGGTTCAGCTGTGGCGAGGTGGAGGGGTACAGCTGTGCCAACCTGCGCTGTCAGAATGGCGGGCGCTGCCAGCCGTCCCAGGACGGGAGGCTCCAGTGTCGCTGCCCGCCTGGCTTCAGCGGCCCGCGCTGCGAGACCATCCAGGGCTGCCACGCCCGCCCCTGCCAGAACGGAGGCACCTGCGTCAAGGACCCCCGCAGTCCCCACCAGTTCACCTGCCACTGCCCCGCCCACTACTCGGGCAAGCGCTGTGAGACCATGGTGTTCGACCCCCGCCTGGCCCCCGAGCCGCACTGTCCCTACGACCAGTGCGCGTCCCGGGCCGGGGACATGGTGTGCGACCCGCAGTGCAACCAGCACGAGTGCGAGTGGGACGGCGGCGACTGCTCCCTGAACCGCCAGCGGCCCTGGGAGAACTGCACGGCCAGCGTGCGCTGCTGGGAGCTCTTCCGCAATGGCCACTGCGACCCCGAGTGCAACAACCCCGGCTGCCTCTTCGACAGCTTCGAATGCCAGACCGTGCCCAGCTCCTGCAAGTACGTCACAGCGCTCAGGCCACAGCGTTCACGCTGCTGATACATTCATCTGAGTCGCTGATTTATACACAGTGATGATTATCTTGATGGAGGGATCATTGGATGGGTGATGCAGATTTAGGTTATGCATGGACACTTGAATGAGCGTATGAGGAGACAGAAGATCTACACGTAGATTATTCTGCACATTTTCATGTTCTCATTATTGGTAAAAACATGGACTAACAATAAAACCAAATTGACACATGTACGTTTTATCTTACGATGGGTCTTGAGGCCCATCGTAACCGGTCTTCTCGGTCTCAGGCGGCTCCCTCTCATTGGCTCTCCGCAGGTACGACAAGTACTGCGCGGACCACTACGCCAACGGCCACTGCAACCAGGGCTGCAACACGGAGGAGTGTGGCTGGGACGGGCTGGACTGCTCCGGGGACACGCCGCCGCAGGTGGCCGACGGCACGCTGGTGGTGGTGGTGCTGCTGCAGCCGGAGGAGCTGCTGGGAGACCTGCGGGCCTTCCTGCGCGCCCTTGGCACCCTGCTGCACACCAACCTCCGCGTCAAGATGGACGCCCAGCAGAGGCCCATGGTCTTCCCCTACTACGGCACGGAGCAGGAGGGGGACAGCGGGGGCTGGGAGAAGCGCAGGGGCAAGCGCGAGCTGGGGAAGGAGGTCATCGGGTAAGAGCGCACGGGCCACTCCCGTTTCCCCCGCATCTCTCATCCGCGCACGCTCCTCAGGCCTCCTCTGTCCATTCCGTTTCCATTTGGCTAAGAGAGTGTTCCTGTGCCTAAACCCCTCCATACTCCCCAATCCAGGTCCAGGGTGTTCCTGGAGATCGACAACCGGCAGTGCGCCCAGAGCTCTGAGGACTGCTTCTCCAGCACAGACCTGGCCGCCTCCTACATCGCCGCTGAGAGCCTGAGTCGAGGGGGCAGAGTCGAGCTGCCCTACCCACTGGTGTCTGTCAGCAGTGAGTTCCAATGCCGCCTTTCCAACTCGCACAAACCGGCCTCAAATACCGTTCCCTTCTCTGTCAATACAGATTGTGTCTGTTTGGCAGTGTGCCTGTGGGAGACTCTGTGTTCAGCTGTGTATGTTCTAAGCGCCTCCCTGTGCGTCATCCGCTCTGTAGGCGAGCACCTGGACCATCCGCCACCCCCTCCCCTGCTGTATTTGGTTGCCGTGGCGGTGGGCATCATTCTGCTGATTGTGGTTTTGGGAGTGCTGGCAGCCAAGCGCAAGCGCAAGCATGGCATTCTGTGGCTCCCTGATGGATTCCTCACCAAGAAGGACGGCAAGCGGCGGGAGCCCGTGGGCCAGGATGACTTCGGCATGAAGTACGTGACCGACACGCTGCTCACCTGCACCAAGAGCCACAGTCATGCCTGGGTCCCTGGCGCTGAGTCAGCCGGCACCTCTCTGCTCAGAAACAACAGTCCAGCATTTGCAGTTCTTTACTCTGACACTGTCTGTCCCCGTGTCTCACAGGAACATGGTGAAACCTCAGGATGGAGGGATGATCGATGCCAACCAGAACCAGCGCTGGCTGGAAGAGGGCCCGCAGCCGAAGAAACCCAGGGTAAGAAACAGGGAGAAAGACGGGGCCTCTTTCCCCAGCTCTCTCTGTGGCTGTGTTCAGTGCCTGACCATCCCCTCTGCCCTGTGTGCCTTCTACCCTAGACGGAGGACAAGCCCCTGCTGCCAGTCGGAGTGGAGGGGGGCGGCGTGGACCGTCGGGAGTGGACGCTGCAGCACCACAAAGCGGCCGACATCACTCTCACTCCCCCCCAGGCTGAGATGGATGTTGACTGCCTGGATGTGAACGTCAAAGGCCCAGGTACTGAGATTCCTAACACTGTGCTGACAGTTACAATGCAGAGTTTGAGCCCTATGCATGTGTGTTGATTTACAGCACTGAAGCACCCTCCAGGAATCAGAATCCTGCTGTCCAGGGGCCTGTGTTGGAGCTGGAGCCTCATGGCTTATTGCACTGACGCTGTGCTTGAACTGTGTCTCCCTAGACGGCTTTACCCCGCTGATGCTGGCATCGCTGCGTAACGGCGGGGCGGAGTGCAGCAGCCTGCTGGGGGAGGACGGGGAGGAGAGCGGCGGGGACGAGCCGGGGGCCAACATCATCACGGAGCTCATCGACCAGGGCGCCACGCTCATGGCGCAGACCGATCGCACGGGCGAGACAGCGCTGCACCTGGCCGCGCGCTACGCCCGCGCCGACGCCGCCAAGAGGCTGCTGGACGCCGGGGCTGATGCCAACGCGCACGACAACATGGGCCGCACCCCTCTGCACGCTGCCGTCGCTGCTGACGCCCAGGGCGTGTTCCAGGTGAGCGCTGACCGGACCCGTCTGCACCGACACAAAGCCCATAGACGGACAGTCTGCTGTAATAGTGGCCTGGGACTCTGCTGTGCTCATTACACTGTTTCTGGCTCTGTATTCGTTAACTCGCACTGCTGTGTTATGCTGGATCTGTGTTGTACGACAGCGCAGCCCCTCTCGTCTCAGACCTCCCATCTCTCACCCTTCAGATCCTGATCCGTAACCGGGCCACGGAGCTGGACGCCCGGATGAACGACGGCACCACGCCCCTGATCCTGGCAGCTCGTCTGGCTGTGGAGGGCATGGTCGAGGAGCTGGTGCACTGCCACGCTGATGTCAACGCCGTGGACGACCATGGTGAGCACTGTGCAGAGACTGTATCGCTGAAAGCGGTTCCCTGAGCTGCAGGGACAGACACCGAGACCAACACTGGAACTTTAAACTGGGGCCATGCGCTTTATGTGGGCGCAGTGACACTTGGCTCTTACAGTGTCATTGGCACTCGTACCCTGGGAGACTGAGACATTCCTCTCCGCTCACATATTGCCTGAGTCATTGTTAAACGGAGGAGCTTCCACACAGTGCTCAGACTCGCACGCTGACTCCTCGTCTCTCTCCGTCCTCAGGCAAGTCAGCTCTGCACTGGGCAGCTGCTGTCAACAACGTGGAGGCCACTCTGGTGCTACTGAAGAACGGAGCCAACAGAGACATGCAGGACAACAAGGTGCGCGCCTCGCTCCTTCTCCGTGTCCCTCCAGGGTTTTCTTTCCTGTCCCCACCCTCTCCCCATTTCCTTCCCATCTTTTCATTCGTATTCAGTGTCTGGTTCAAGTTCTCCCTAGTCTGGCGGTGAATTTCCTTGTGTCTGCCTTTACTGGCTTCCTCCACTCAGACGTTTTTGTTCTACCCTGCCTTCCTGCAGGAGGAGACTCCCTTGTTCCTGGCGGCTCGGGAGGGCAGCTTTGAAGCGGCCCAGGTTCTGCTAGACCACTACTCCAACAGGGACATCACCGATCACCTGGACCGGCTGCCCCGGGACACGGCGCAGGAGCGCAAGCACCACGACATCGTGCGCCTGCTGGACCAGTATAACCTGGTCCACAGCCCACACGCCGGCCCCAACCACCTGGGCGGGGGCACGGCGCACTCCTCCCTCGTCTGCGCAGGCAACGGGGGCGGCTTCATCGGGCTGCGCCCCGGGCCGCAGGGCAAGAAGAGCAGGCGGGGCGGGGGTAAGGTCGGAGGGGTGGCGGGGGGCACAGCCAAGGAGCTGAAGGCAAAGAGGAGGAAGAAGCCGGCAGGAGGGGAGGCGCCCGCGGGTGGGGCGACGGGAGGGGGCAGTAGTAACAGCACCAAGGCTGGAGGAGGGCTTTCAGAGAGCTCCGTCACCCTGTCTCCTGTCGACTCGCTGGAGTCGCCGCATTCGTACGCTGGAGACGCCGCCAGCACGGCTAACACGGCCACCTCGCCACCGCTGCTGGGCAGCCCCTCAGCCAGGCCTCTCCTGCCCCCTGTCAGCCACATGCTGGGGCAGCAGCAGCAGCAGGGCTGGGTCGGCCTGGCCAAGCACGGCTACGGGGGCCACATGTTTGGGCTTCTGCCCCACCAGCTGGGTGCCTCGCACACTGGCCTGTCCCAGCACCATCCTACCAGCCTGCTCACCCCCATGAATGTCACCATGAGCCGCGAGCAGCTGCCTCCTATTGTCACCTTCCAGATGATGGCGCCGGGGGGCGGGCAGGCCCTGCTGAAGCAGCCCCAGCCTGGGCAGGTGCAGGCACAGGGGCAGAACCAGGGCCAATCCCACTCTCAGCAGGGCCCTTCTCACCTGCACTGCACGCAAGGCATGATGTACCAACTGCCGGAGGTGGGCCTTCAGCACTCGCTGCCCCACACTCTCCCGCACCCCCACTCCCATAACCACTCTCTCCCCCACGGCCACGGACTGGCAGACGCCCAGTCCCGCCAGCTCCCACCCTACCAGCCCCTGCAGAGCCCTGTGGATAAGTACCCCACCCCCCCATCCCAGCACAGCTACGCCACCGCCGGATCAGAGGGCACCACCCCCGGGCACCCTGCCCATCCACCCAGCGAGCACCCCTACCTCACCCCCTCGCCAGAATCCCCCGACCCCTGGTCCTCCTCCTCCCCTCACTCCAACTCAGACTGGTCTGATGTCACCACTAGCCCCACCCCTCTGGGGAGTGTGCGTGCCCTGCCGCCTCCCTGCCACACACACATCCTGGAGCAGGCGCAGCTGCAGCCGCAGCAGCAGCAGACCCAGGCGCAGCAGCCCCAGCGCAGCAGCATGCAGGTGTACGCGTAGATACGGACCCTCCGCCCTGCCCCTCCCCCTCTGCCCTCACGTCCCGGCCTCCGTTTCCCTACATCCTCACTAAGACATGTAGCTTTTCCCATTTTCCCTCCTGCACTTTTCCCTTTCATCCTGGGATATTTTTCCTCCTCCTATCCCTGCAGTTACACTAATCATCTTATCATGTTCTCCTCCCATACTCTCTTCTCTGCACTTCAGCACTCTTACTGTGTATATATATGCTGCCTGTTGTAACTTCTGACATTGCCTTCACGTGTCTACGCATTGCTAACTTTACAAAGATCCAAACCAAAAAGTGCTGTGTTGACTGGTTACATTTATAAGAAGGATCTTAAAACATCTCCACTGTTACCTGTATTTACCCTCTGTACACGTTATGGGACAAGTTATCTCTACTTTGGAAATGAAGATCCAGGACTTGGAGAAAAGGCGGTGGGTTTACGAAAAGAAAAGGCTCAGACATCTTCAAATGACTCAGACCGTCAGAAATCAAGTAATGAGTGATGGACATAAAGTGGTGATGATGTTCTTTGAGATAACAGAAGAAGGAGGTGAAATGCAACAGAGCAGACAGGGGACAGTTTGATGAGTGGACTCTGATGTTCCCCTTACAGAACCCTTTTGGGTTATTTTCACTTTCTTTTGAGTCTTCACTATCACTTTTTGAAGGATGTATGCTTATATAATTTACAGTTTATCCCTGTGTTTATCTTTCTGTGCCCAATGCAGTGTAGAGTTGTAGGGAGGTACTTTTGATTCATACCCACTTTAATTGTTAGTATGTTAGTATATTAACTTAATCTTTTTTTTCCACAATGGGTAGTTGCGAAGTTGTGATAAGCTGTCATCTTTATGTTCCAAAAAGATAAGCCAAAAACTGTCTATTTTTGTGTTACTGGGATGTTTCTGACTATAATTATGCAGTCATGAGACAGCTTACTGTGATGTGTCAATGATTGTCAGTGGAGCTTTTGTGTGATTTATTAAGTACACACAAACTAAAACACACGGATACATCTCTTTGATGTGTGGTTCTAAGCCGAACTGTGGTGTAAATAGGTCTGATTTTAAGTTGTTACATAATTTTTCCAAGGTACCTTGCCCTTGTTTCAGTCTGACCTTACTGTCCTGCATGTGGAGGATGACAAGCAGGGTGAGGGTAAATGGTCATGGCTGCCCATGTCTGTAAAAGTTGGTGGCCAAGAAAATCTGTGTTACTGAGAACCTCAAGTGAGAGCTTAGCTATATAGATACTCTAAAGAAGACAGGCAAAAGGAGGAAAACCTGTTGGGTGCCAATGCTACACTGAGTTACTGACCTGAGTCTTCCCTGTTTATCTTGGCCATTACACTGTGGTACATTGGAAAAATGAGACTGGCACAGCCTGGAGAGGGCAGGGGGTGACACCTGTGAAGCTCCTGCCCCCGTTGGTACAGGAGAGGAGGTTGGACTAGGAAAACCTTTATCAACGTTATTATTATTGTTATTCCTGACGTATTTTCCAAGAATATCATTGTATATTATTATTGCTCTCATCAGTGTAACTGGATCGGAAGTTTTTCTATTTTAAGAACAGCTTTTAAACAGCAAAATATTTTTGTTTTTTAAATCACATTTAATCACTTTTACTTAATTACAACCAATCTTTTGTGTCGCTCTTTTAATTGCCTTGTGATTTAAAAACCAAGTCTGAAAATGTTTATGATGCTATGTGACTTTTATTTCTGTCTTCCTGATGTTTGAATTATTGTGAGCACATCTTTATGTGACAGCTCTGTCCCTACAGACAATCATTGAAAAGTTACTTATTGCACAGTGGGTTGTTTCTGATGGCCCTGAGACCAAATCTAAACTCTGATCACAAGATTGACTGCAAAGCCTCACAATTCCACAACATCAGTACTTGCTCACTACTTACTGTATTAGTGAGTGCTTCTTTGCCTCATTACTTCTTTATGAGTGGAGAGGAAAAAATGTTGGTGGTGTAGTTAAGTCAGTGAATTAAAGGCTCAGGGTTCAGATTTGGTCATGGCTTAGGTAGAACTGTGTGAGTTTAAGAGAGAAGGCAAGACACACACACTGAGGTACAAGGTGTACATGGTGGCCCCAAAGTTGCATTCCGTTGAGATTTAAGTAGCACTAGAATAAAAATAACAATAAATGTGTGGATAGTTCATTCTGCAGTTCTATGACCAGTTGATGACCGTCTTGGATTTTATTCATGGAATTATACAGCCAGTGATTGATATGACATACCATATCTTCGGTACATAAAACCTATCTTCACTCTGTGCTTATTTTGGTAGCCATCTCTTACCTTAATACTTTCTTCTGTTAACCATGTAGAATCTCTACAGGTGTGACTTTGGGACATCATGTGTATATTTTAATTTTTGATATTCAGAGAGAGGACAGACACTCAAACATGCAGACAGACAGAATCAATTATACACAAGTGTGTCAAGGTAGACCCAGAAGCAGGATGAGGCTGGCTGGGCCTGTCCATCTGAAGCGGCCAAGAATTCTCAAAGTCCACTATCCCTGTTTTATAGAACTGCCAACACCAAACGTTGAGGAATGACATTATTTTTGCTCTGCCCTAGACTGAAGTCTGGGATTTGCTAACTTGTGGCCTCATGTGCTTGTGTTGTTTCACAGTGAATGCTCTATGCCTACAAATGTGCTTCCAAAAACATATGTTAACAAAACAGCCTATCACCTGCTATGAGCCGATGGTTAGTGAGCAAAACAGCAGAAGATTCATATTTGGGTTTGATCTTGTTAGGCTATACACACCACCCTTTTTGACAAAGATAAATACTCTGTGTCCTTAAAACATTTCCATTCTCTGGCACTTAACAGTCCTTTCAGTATGATTTTCACTGTTCTGGTTGCCTGCTTTGTCCCGTGTGTCTGTACCTCTTGGGGTTGTTATAGTCAACCACGATCAAATCTACAATACTCTTTGAGCCTGGTATTCTCATGTAATGTTTCTTGTTATGCAAGGCTATTTTGGTATGTATATAAACTATGTGTATTGTTCTTTAATTTTTTGTCTGTACCAAATATATATTCATGTTATATGAAGTAGCTTTTCCGCCTGTTTTACACCATAGAAGGAACTCGTGAATAAAGAACAAAGGTGTTTAATTAAAGACAAAAAACAAGTGAGTACCGGAACACAGGAATAAAGATAAACTTTTGTTCGGATGAGTGATTGATCTCTGAATGCATTTATTGTTTTTGCTATATTTATTCAGAATAATATCAGTTGCCCTAAAGGTAACTAATCCAGATACTCGTAAACGAAAACTGCAGGAATTGAAATTAAAACCGGAACTTGAAGTTATTGCAATCGACATTTATGTGATTTTGTTTTCTTTTATATAGAAGTCGACACAAAATACATGTTAAATTTTCACGATCCATTGTAGGCCTACGCCACATGGTGGTTCTATATTAGATGTACGTGGTACTCGCGTTTTTGGTCTCCTGTATTGTAAAAGGAGATACACCGCACACCGGACTAATTTTAGCTAAGGTGTTTGAGGTAAATAGTAGGCCTAAGGAAAGAAACATTCACACGCTTACAATGCAAGTTTCAGATTTTCGGTTGCTCTGGATAAAAGCATCTGAAATGCTAAATGTATACAGTATAGTAGTATGTAATTACACATAGCATATGAGAACACCGTTTTCCCCGTACATACATAATCAAATGCATTGTTTCTTACTGATGAACGATCACGGTCAGATCATGAAACCATGAAAAATCCATCTGCGGTACTGCGCCATCTGTTGGTAGATTCGCAATCGACGGTGGTCAAACTGAAGCCGGAAAAAGTTATGGTTGGTTTGTCACTTTGCGCATGCGTATTAGAAGTGCTCAGCGGAAGTAATGGGACGTTATGCATAGCTATTCGTTTTGTGAAAACATGGAATTCTTCTGTGAAACTGTTTTAAATCTTTAAGCTTTTTGAAGGATTGACGTTCGTCGTGCACTGCATATCACGTGCCACAGACTGAATCTTCATTTAGATTCTGGAGGTTGACGAGACCAGGCAAAGGAGAGCATGTGTGTGAAGTTCGGTCATGTGCTTTGGCTTCTGATTGGACCTCGTTTGCACGGCCCCCTTGACCACCAGTAATGTTGAAACCGCAGGAACACACCGCCTTCGTTACCCCCCACGAGGCAGAACACGGAAGTACTGTAGAGCGTATCGGGAAAAATCCAAGTATCTGTGTGGTGCTTGGGCTGTGATATTGTGAAGGGAGAACGACCTGGATTCAGAATAGGCGTTAAGAAATCATACTAGACGTAACTATGAAAGAGACCGCTGACACATGGGCGAAAGTGGGGCTTGGAAAAGAATGACGGAAGCCCATCATCGCTTGACTCGGACCTGGAAGTGTAGCTTGATGGCTACTTTGGCTAGCTAGCTCGCTATCTCGGTGCTCTTCATCTGTCTGCAGTTTCGGGTTATTTTAGCGCAGTCGCCAATAATTTATACCTTGCTAACATCCACTGCAAATAGCGGTATCGCCAGAGAATCGACGAGGGATATTTCGAGCAGGTAAGCGTGATAGTCTAGCAAACTACTAGCTAAAAAGGGAATCAGTTGACTCGCCGCAGCTATCTGGCTAATTTAGTTAACCTTAACCTAGTTTGATCACCGTTCCATGTAGCTGGCTAACGTGAGCTAAATACAATATATTCCCAGTTAGCAGTGTCATGTTAGGACGGTGGAAGCAACCTTGTCTTTACAATTGTGTTATTGCGCAGGCAGGGTAGTTGGCTTATGTTGTTACTGAGCTGATTAGTTAGCAAAGAAGTTTTGTCATACTTGCATGGCGTATTTGGCTTGCCAGCTAGCCAACCAGTGTTGTTATACGCAAAATGCAAGACTGTTGGGATGAAATTGCCTCCGAAAATTTCAAACTGTGAACCGTAACCTGTGAAACCGGTCAAGATTGTCTTTGTTACCTGCTTACCACTTTGGCGAACTCAGTCACCAACGGAGGTTGTGGGAAGTTTTACCTGACCTTAATGCCGATTTATTGTAGTCCACTCCCATTTCAAAACGAGCCCACGCACTGAAAAAATCTCTACCAGCCAGTTTGCTAAGTAAATCAACAACTAGGTTTAACACCTTTATTACAAATCAACGTCTCTGAGGGAACTTCATTACATTGCATTGTCATTTAGCAAATGCTCTTATCCAGAGCAACTTACTTAGGTTACATTTTTTACATGTTACCCATTTATACAGATGGAGATATACTGACGCAAATCTGTATTAGATACCTTGACCAAGGGTGCAGCAGCAGCAGTGCCTTTGCGGGGAATCGAACCAGCTGCCCTTCGGTGACGCGCCCTGCCCCATACCACTATGCTGTATTGCCGTCCAGTTAAGGTTAAGGTCCAGACCAAGGTTAAAGTTTTGTCAGTTCGCATAGCTAGATATTTACTGAGGCAGTTCTAGGTTAAGTAGCTTGCAGGAATTGAACCAGCAACCTTTCTGTTAATCAGTACTGCTCCTTACCACTATGGCACACTGCTACTGCTAATCTACTTCAAATCTTGCTTACAAGATAATTGCCTATTTGAATGTTTCAAGATTAGAAGTAGCCACACATATTTTAAGTATTAGTCACAAACATGGTAGTGTATTCATGTCCTCATTAAAAATACACCAGTTACTTTTTAGTTACCCCTTTTCATGATCTGTCACCATCCAGGGTTTGTCCTGGCAAATAGAGCCATTTACTGCCACACCTGTGTTTCAAGTCACTGGAAATACAAACTCACTTGGATTGATGTTTAACCCGGACAGCAGTGTGTTTAGTCAGAGGCCACATCCGGTGTGTGTAAACTGTAAAGCAGCGAGGGGGAAGGGAGTCCTTATTTTTGAAGCAAAGAATGACACACTTCACCCCCTCCCCTCCCATTACATACACTTCAAGGTGTACCAGTTTCACTGCATTGTGTGAACACTTTGCTTTGTGAGGGCGGCTGCTGGGAGTTGCTGGCTGTAGCTGGTCCCTCACCCGGCATGCTGAAAAGGACCTGTGTTGCAATCACAGCAGACAAGCAGTGGAACAGATGCACATATGCAAACTCTTCAAATGTTTCAAAATATTAGCATCCAGAGTTGGATTTGGTATGGGAAGTAACAAACCATTCCAGTGGAAGAGTGGTGGTGTGACAGCAGATGAATGCAGCAAGCAATTTTAAACCCATAGTGTGTTCTTATAATGTGTGTGTGTGTGTGTGTGTGTGTGCGCGCGCGCGCGCGCGTGTGTGTGTGCATGTGTGTGTAAGGCGTGGTGGATCGTGTCGCTTATATCCCACTGCTGGTGCCCTGGTCTTTGTCTGGCTGTGAGTGATGAAGGAGAGTCTGCACATTTCCATCCTCCCTGTGAGATTAAGAGCCATTTTCTTTTAGTTTTTATTGAGAAAATTAGGGGAGAAATTAGTATTAGGTTAGTATATAGCCTTCTATTACTGAGCTTTAATCAAGTCCCATTTTTACATGGTGTTTGTTGATGTCTTCATTCAGTAGATATTCTACTGCTGACTGTAATGCAGATTTAAAATGGCCATCTTTTTAACTGAGAGTGAGTGTGCCTGTGAACCAGGGCTGGGCTCCATATATGGAGTGAGAACAGGTGGCTGGCTGGTGGGGTGTGAAGGAACAGGGGAGAGAGGAGCAGCAAGGCAGTGGAAGAATTTAGTGTGAATGTTTTTTCCCTTGTAATTTGCTTTACTCACAGGTGCCGTTGTATTCAGCTTTTTTTGTTCTCTCATTAGGACAGTAAGTGTAGGATTTTACAAGTTTAATTGGCCTCTCTGCAACAGAAGAAAGTGTGAAAGTATAAATTTGGCCTCATTTAGTTTGCATAAATCCGACTCCCTCTGGTTTCGGTGGACTGGAATCAGGTGTTAGTCACTGAGTGTCATCTTGTCATAGGATGTGCTTGTGAATTACTGCAGGAGGGCAAAATGTATCTGCGGCGTTTATCTGAGTTTTCCCTTAATTGTGTTACTTCTCACACCAGCTGATGATTTGTCTCATCTTGTGTCCTCCCCTTGCTTGTCTCCCCCCCCCACCCCCCGCAGCCTGCCTTGCCTGCTCGTCCCGCTGTGGTCGAGGCACGCTCCTCCTCGATGTCGTCCTCGCGGCTAAAGTATTTGTCCCTGGGCGTGCTGGTGTTCCAGACGACCTCGCTGGTGCTGACCATGCGCTACTCGCGCACGCTTCAGGAGGACGGCCCGCGCTACCTCGCCTCGTCTGCCGTGGTGACCGCCGAGCTGCTCAAGATTCTCACCTGCGTGATGCTCGTCTTCAGGGACCACAGTGAGTCGCCCCGGACTTCTTGCACCCTCTTCTATTGTAGCACCTCCTTTCATGTTTTCAGTTATTCAAGCCAGTGGGATGGGTTACTTGTATTTTTTTTCAAGCTCTTAAGATGCAGTTTAAATAACAAAGCTGTTAGATCGTAGCACATTTGATGATTGTAGCTGTAGCATGCCTTTTAAATGGATGTAAATGAGGGTGAGGTCACCAATGCATTTTTTAAAAGCAAAGCTTTTTATTATGTGTACAATATGTGCTTAATTCATCTAGTTGTAAAATACACTTTCTTTTACTAGATAGCACTGTAGAAAGCAGAATTTAACACCTCCCCAGAATCTGTGTCCTGCTTAATTGTCAGGTCAACTTGTACTTTGACATTCACTGCTAAGTAAACAAAGACTGTCATGTCTCCAGCAGTGGCCTTGTCATGTTTTCGTTCGTGCAGTGCGATGAAGTGTCAGGGTTTGGTTTGAACTTTATCTGTTCTACCAAGGTTTTGGACAAAGACTATTCATACAGCTCATCTTTACGGTTTCTATAAATTTAGACCGCAATGTTTCCCAACCCTGGTTCTGGAGACATGCTATGCATGCTGGGGGTCAATAACTTTTGGTTGATTAGGTTTGATTTTGCTTCTAACTAAATACTGACCTTTACTGAGCTTCTTTTTACAGTTCATCTGTTTTTGAAGGAAATTGAATAAGCACTTGTGATAACGAAACAACACTGGTTTATTCAGAAGTTTTTTTTTTATTATTAGTTTTCCATCAAAAAGAATTGGGGCCGCTGTCTCAATGAAGCCTAATACATAGGCCCTGTTCACACCTGGCATTAACATGCGTCTTGGGTGATCCGATCACAAATGGACAGCTCTAAGTACGTCAGTTCACACCTGGCATTAGAATGCGTCTTCACATGCGTCTCGAGTGACCACTTAGTGTGACGGAGTGCCGTCACTACGGTTGAGTATGCGCTCTGACTGCCATACCAATGAGCCTGGCTCTTTGGCGTCGCGGTCAAAGTCGCATGTTTGGTACCCCGTAGACCCGGGTTCGAGGCTGGGCGGGGTGACTGCTCTCGCCCTTCGCTACAAATGGTGTCAGAAGTGGGATGGCTTGCCGCAAGGCCATCGGAGGCGTGCCCTGTGTGTGAGCCGTATGAGGGACCCCCAGGTTCAGTTGACCCCGGCGTGTGAGGGACCCCAGAGATGGGTGAAGCACGGTGTGAGGGACCCCAGAGATGGGTGAAGCACTGATGAGTGGGGCACCCTGGGATGGGAGAAGTACGGCAAGAGAATGCGTGAGGGACGCCATGGTGCGTGAAGCGCATGGGCGCGCTTCCCGAAGGAGAGGGCAGTGTGACGAGGTGCCGCCACTACTGTTGAGTATGCGCTCTGACTGCTGTGCCAACGAGCCTGGCTCTTTGGCGTCGTGGTCAAAGTCGCATGTTTGGTACCCTGTAGACCCGGGTTCGAGGCTGGGTGGGGTGACTGCTCTCGCCCTTCGCTACAGATCGGATCTCACTTCCCCGCTCTGTATGCAAATAAACACAAATGTGTTGTTGCTTTTTATCTGGCGGGAGGCAGCAATGCACTTCCTGTGCCTAGTCTGCTAGAAATTAAAAGAAGAAAAAGAATAAATCAAAAATGGAAATCAGACAGTGTGTTTTGTGTGTACTCCATCCATGAGAATCCATTTTGCCTGTTGTTGTTGCCTGTTGTGGCACTTCCATATGATGCCGTTGGCATGCGAATGAGTACACACTTCCGCTTACACAGAGGAGGTCAGTTGAGTAGGCGGTCCTTCAGAGCGGCCCAGCACACATTTGCGTACACACTGCTAAAAGAATGTGGCCATATGCGGCCCAGACCACCTTCGAATGTGGTCTGAGAGATCGGATCTCAATGCGTCCTCAATGCGTCTTGGGTGTATTCACACCTGTACTTAGAGCTCTCCACTTGTGTTCGGATCACCCAAGAAGCATGTTAATGGCAGGTGTGTGGGAAAAAATATTTCTAACAACCAAAACACTTCATTGAAGCACTAATTAATCTCTGTTAAGCACTAATCTGTATTAGTATTTTTGTTAAAATAGGCACAAGTTGATAATCTCTACCTGTACCTTGCTGTTTGCACAAACACCAAATGCACATACCTGATGTGTGGCTAATCTCCGATTAGCATTGATTTAACATTTTGTCAGATTCGACTAATGAATATCTCAGCTTTAGCAAAAGCCTGCATACACACTGTACCAAATCTCCAAAGTTGTAAAACGTTTAAATAGGCAAGCTTTTATTCAGACCACTGCTACATTTTTACATGATCTTATGAAATGTGATGTAAGGTGCTACAAAACACTGTGATTGCTGTGCCTTACAGCATGGCCTTTGTCCCCCACCACCACGACCACACGCATTCAGAGAATTGGGTCATATGGCAAAAGGTGTCTGAGATCGCACTCTGAAATTTTCTGTGCTGAAATAATACAGTCTGCAAAGTAATATATCAAAAATGAAAGTTATAAGTGGTATTTTTGAAATTATACAAAAGTCACAAGTCAACAAACCCCAAATTGTACTCATGTTTTGAACACAAAATGAGGATGAATATGACACCATCATTGTGCCTAGAGCATGTATGGATCAAAAGTTGTGTTTTAGGTGGCCTGGGTATGTACAAAAATTCATAAATATTCCTACTTCCATATTACCTACATGTTTCAAAAACTGTTTTAGATCCAAATGTGAAATGCCAAACAGCTTCTTAGGAAGGTTCAGGACAAACAGAGAAGGTCGTGCCAATTTCATGTTCAGTTTTTACAGAATTACACTATAATTTAAAAGTTAGGGTTAAGGTCCTATGTGGCCTTTGCAGGCTAGCTTCATAGGCTTCAGATTCTTTAATGTACAAAGGTACACCATACAATACAGCCTCTTGTCTTCACATAAGCGTTGTGGCAAAACTGTGAGGGGAAGTAGGATGGTAGAATGGATGATCTGGGCTTGTGACCAAATGTGTCCTCAGTCAAACGTGTGGATTTATCACATCCTTGAGCAGAGTACTTAACCTTAATTGCTAATAGATGTCTAGCTGTACAAAAGGATGAGATATAAAGTGCAAGATATTTAAGTAGTCCTGGATAAGCAAACAAATAACAATAAACGCAAACCCATAGTTTTGACTTGTAGTGAGACGTAATTCAACCTTCAGCCTGAGCAAGCTGTGCTTTTTATAGAGCACAGTGTCTGTTTAGCATGACTGTCATTAACACTAGCCTTTGTTTCCATCTTAACACCCAAGGAAGATCTTCAGGCTATATCCTAACCTTCCTTGCTTTGTCTCCTGCTTTGTCTCTCCCTCTCTGTCTTTCCATCTCCCCTTCTTTCACTCAGGCTGCAGTGTTAGAGCACTGAACAGTGTGCTCACCCAGGAGATCGTGAACAAACCAATGGAGACTCTGAAGCTGGCCATCCCCTCTGGCATCTACACTCTGCAGAACAACCTGCTCTATGTTGCACTGTCCAACCTGGATGCAGCCACCTATCAGGTGTGGAGAGCCACAGGATGGAAGATGGAGATGTCAGAATGGGACTGAGAGAAACTAGGGTCACTCGAGATGTTTTCAGGACTGTTTTCGAGCTGTTTCGATGTATGCGTTCCCTTTATGCTGTCTGTGTGTCTGCACGTGCGCTTTCTGTCTAACACTCTGCTCCCTTTAGGTGACCTACCAGCTGAAAATCTTGACCACGGCCCTGTTCTCGGTGTCCATGCTGGGGCGAAGGCTTGGGGTGTATCAGTGGCTCTCTCTGCTCATCCTCATGGCTGGAGTGGCGCTCGTGCAGGTAGGGCTCCCTCTGGTCGTCTCCGTCGGTCTGAGCTGCAGGTGCCCGTGTCTCTCTCTGACTGTGCGACCTGGCGTGCTTTGTCTCCCATTGTGCAGTGGCCCTCGGAGTCCCCTGGCACTCCGGAGCAGGAGCACCTTTCCGCGGGCTCCCAGTTTGTGGGCGTGGTGGCAGTGCTGGTGGCCTGCTGCTCCAGTGGCTTCGCGGGCGTATACTTTGAGAAGATCCTCAAAGAGACCAAACAGAGCGTCTGGGTCCGGAACATCCAGCTCGGTGTGTTTCCCTGCCTCGTTCATCTTTGTGCGACTGTGTGCGTTACTGCGTTAATCTTTCTGCAGCCATGTTGCTGTCATCACCTTTTTGTGACTTTTGTGCGTTATCTTTTTACTACATCTATCTTTGCATGGCTGCTTAAAACCATATGGTCGTGTGTAAAAATACGCATCTTTGTGTGACTGTGTAAGAGCATATGATTCTATGTTGCTGCATCTATGCCTAATCCTATAATGCTGAGTTCAGAATCTGCGTGTTCCTGTGCCCTGTGTTACTATTACACGCATGTGCTGGTGCATATCTTTGTTTCAGTTTGCGGGTCGCTTTGATCCTGTTTGGCGCTGTGTGGATGGCTGTGATTAATTTCTCCTCCTTCGTCATCAAGTTATCTTATTCCATTGTTCCCGTATCACCTGTCTCTGCTGTCTCTCTCATTCCCTGCATCTCTGCTTAATTTCCTGGGTCTTCCCCTCTCGTTTCACATCATAAGGATTTGACTGAATGTGAGAACTCATTCTCATTACCAGGGCATAGTCAGAACTGAAGCCAGTGTTTATGTCCCCCCCCCAGTTTATGTAGGCAGTTTATGTGGTGGAAGGATGACCTCTGGACAAATTATATTAGGGAAGTGTCAAGTACTGCCTTATAAAGTGTAGTTTTATCTCAGCCTTTGAGAACGCAGTGTGAGTAATGAAGAGCCTGTCAGCCTCAGCAGGTCTCTGTGTGAATGCAGGCTATGCTCACTGACTGACTGTATAGTCTCAATGCTTTTTTCTTATCTAGCAGTGTAGACTGGAGGTCTGTAATGTTGTCTTGTCCTGTTTTTTTCCCATTATTTTTTGTTTTGGAAGTGCTTCTGCTGAACTGAGTTCTCTCTGTCTGTTCGTCTCTCTTCACAGTCATCTAAAATCATCTCAAGTCGAAACAAATGCAATCCCAGATGCTCTCATTTGTGTGTACAGTGTATGCAACGGTATCCCATCTCCCCTGAGCAGGGCTCTTCGGGATGGTGTTTGGGCTGATGGGGGTTTTCGTGTACGACGGGGAGAGGGTCCGTGAGTTCGGCATGTTCCAGGGATACAACAGACTCACCTGGACTGTGGTGGCACTGCAGGTAACTTGCAGGGGACTGTTAGTAAAATTGTTATTGCGTAAACTTCTTGAAATTAATGAGAACTTCATGATTGTGTTATTGTGATGTGAAATGTGTCATAGATGCTTTAGAATATTCTTTTTTTTTTTTGAAGTCAGATCATCATTAAGATATGTTCAAGATATTTCAATTGGAATTTCATAATGATCCTCTTCATTAAAGGTTGAAGTGGGATCAATCCGTGAAAGCTCCCAAACGTAGGGCTTTTCTGTAAACCATGTTTGTAGGTTGCGTGAGAGTTTCATTAAAATAGTGTGACCCAGTTAATGCCAGTCCTGTCCATCACTGACACTGCTAGAAGCCTGAGAATGGCAGGCATGCAAATTCTAGTTCTCCTGTCCTATCCTATCTCAGGCATCTTGCTATCATAGTCTGCATTCCACAACAGAGGCGGATATCTCTCTCTGTCCCTTGTGTCCCCAGGCACTGGGTGGACTGGTGATAGCTGCAGTAATCAAGTATGCAGACAACATCCTGAAGGGCTTCGCCACATCACTCTCCATCATCCTCTCCACACTCATCTCCTACTTCTGGCTGCAGGATTTCGAACCCACCAGGTACACACACACACACACACTCAGTCGCACACACACATACATTCACACAGAATTAACTTAATTAACTGTCAGACGAGTCACATATCTTCGTTCCTCCTTCTTGTTGGCTCTGCCTTGTTAAGAAAATCTAACCCATATTTATGGAAGTAGGAAACGGTTTAACAGTGAATTCTGTCACCCCCTCTTTTCTCCCAGCGTGTTTTTCCTGGGCGCAGTGCTGGTCATTGTTGCCACTTTTCTCTATGGCTATGAAGGCAAACCCGCTCCCAACCCCAGCCGCGCGTAAGGGAAGACTGTGAGGAAGAGAAGAGGAGGAACAGGAGGAAGATGGAGGAGGCGGCCAAAAGAGAAAAGGGGACTAGGGGAATCTGAAGGGGTGGAAAGGAGGATGGAGATATGGGTACTGGACTAGTAGTGTGAAAACATTACTGGTTAGAGATTTGGTGCACCATGCCTGTATAACACAAACAGAACCACAGGGCTTCACGCCAGTACTGCCAGAGCTGCAGTTTGCCACAGCATTTTGGTTCTGGGTTGGACTCGGGTCAGAACCTTACCTGTCTCACCTAGACTGCCCAGGACTCCTCTGGTTATGTTGGGCTCTCTGATTCTCTCTGCCTCAATCAGCTCGTGGCAAACATGCAGGGACATCCAGTCCAGAGCCCTCAGAGGCTCCATGCAGGCGCCTTTCCCAGTGGTCCACTGGAGCCCAGGGAGAAACACTGGAGTGTGAGCAAAAGCACTCTGCCTGCAGGAGGCTGAGTTCAGGTTTTACAGTCACTGTTACAACCAGTTCTTCACAGCTGGATATGATTGTTTTCTGTTTGTCTGTCTGTATTGTATTTGGGAATGGGGGAAAAAAAAAGAAGTTTGGAATATATAAATGTATTTTTGAGGAACCGGAGAGGTTCATAAGGTCATAAAAAGAAGAATGAATTTTCCAAGTTTTTTGAAAGTCAATATTCTATGGGAGGAGAAATAGCACCCCCTGTTGGCTGTCAGGGCCACAGTCGATGTGTCGCAGGAAGGAGGAGCAGTGAGAAAAGGGTGCACAGAATGTTCTTCTAATGAATCTGTGGAGCAGTGTGGACATGAGCACGCACACACGCACATGCATGTGCATACACAGCCCTGACATTCATCTTGTGTGTGAGTACATATAAGTAGATGCCCCCTGTAGTTAAATTCATTTGCAGTTTAGTCTAGCCCCCCTGCAGTTAATTGATTTAGAGGTATGATACTCTCTTTGTTGTGTGTGTGTGTGTGTTGGGGGGGGTTACTGATTGTCGATGTCTTGCCTAATTTTGTGGGTACTGATTGGATAAATGGCAGTGGATGCTGCAAGTCCAGCAGAGCTGAGTTGTGCTGGGGAGCATCACTGCATCAGTGGACCAGAGAAACAGACTGCACATACTCCTGGGAAATCGAGTAAGCAAGCACACAGGCATCCACGGAGCAAGCAAGATTAGAGCAGGGATGTACTACTGCAGTCAATTCACGCTCACAAGGCTCACTCATTTTATGCCTTTTATTATTTTAAAAACACTGTTTGCATGCAAAAAAACCCCAGACAAAACCAAAAGATAGTTTCCTTTCCTCTTGCCTTGCCTGTTCCCCACTCTATACCTGCTACACTGTCCAGCATTACACTTTCCCTCCATGTTGTCTCATGGTCTCCACACAGTTCTCTTCAGAGTACCATCACAGCTCTTGTCCCCATATACTCACGGTAAGGCCCAATGTCCCAGACACCCCAGAGCCTGCCAGTGTGGAACGGACTACTCAGAACCCGGTGGCAGATGTTGTGTGAGAACAGCGCTGAGGCTCCGGGTAGAGTTGCCATGTGTCTGTGTAATGTTTGAACATTTCAGAACAACAGCCAATTACTGTCCTCACCATCAGCATGACAATCCTGATAATGATAATGGCTTTGGCTTGACTCCACAGTGGGACTCAAATGGGAGGTGGAGAGATGGAGCAGCACAGAGAATGTCTGTGTCCTCTGACTCAGTGTAAGAAGGCCAGTGTGGTTTGCACCTTTGTAATGAACAGCGTGAGGAGTTTGCATCTATTGCATCCCTCCCAATCTATCCTTCCCTCAAGTGTGTCAGCTGATGCTGAAAGCTGTTACTGAGTGGTCGCCCCTGGCACTGTCTGTCATTACGAATGTCCCACAATGGAATAAACCAGCTCTGCTCTAGCAATGTGGAGTGGTAAGGCAAACTGTCCACTGATTGTACAGACCTGGATGAATCACAGTCAGTTCTCCGCTGTGGTTCTGTGTGAGGGCTTGCAGCGCGGCGTGTGGTTCTGGAACTGCTGTGCTGTACCCTGCTGTCCAGTCCGACTCAGTCGACAGCAACGGAAAGAAAATTCTCTTCTCTGAAAAGTAGTGTTAACGTCCAGTTTCAAGAGGATTTAAGGCAGATTCCCACCTGTACATGTTACCTGTACAACCTCCCACGCTCCATTGCTCCTGTCCAATGACGCAAAGGCAGTGGTGGAAATTTAAGGCAGTTTTTTTTTCTTCTCCTGTACGCCTTAGTTACTGTATATGCACCCTCATCACTGCTGTGGGTCCGTCTGCCCGGGCTGCCTCTCCACGCTACTTGGATGGGATCACCACCAGGGGTGCCCCCCTCTTGGGCCTCCACATCAACACCTGGGCGTCGTTGGCGTTGGGCCGGCCCAGGGCGTTGGGTGGGATGGGCTCCATGCGGGTCAGCACACGAGGCTGGTCCTGCTGGGGGCGGCTGGTCAGCGTGGCCCGAGAGCCCAGGGGCATGGAGGGGTCCACGGCGATGTCCACACGCATGCGCCACTTGATGGTCTGCAGCAGGATCTTCTCCTTGGTGCCGGTGTTCAGTGCCACCAGCCAGGTGGTGAAGCTCTGGTCCCTCTTGATGCGGGTGAGCAGCGGTATGTTGTTGTCGCTGACCGGCACCGCCCACGTCACACTGGGGTAGAAGTTGTCATTCATGCTGACGGTGAAGCGCGAGGGCTTGGAGGTGGGCCCCGCCAAGGTGACAGTCTCTGTTGTGTTGCCGTACCAGGGGTAGCTCACGCCGTCTGAGTCACTGATGGCTTTCACCTGGCCCTCACGGAGCTCGGGTAGCTCCCAGCTCGACCTGTAGAGGGCAGAAGAGAGCCATATTGAGCTTACCTTTCAAACCTTGCCAATCTAACGGAAGAGATGCATGGGGAAGCGGGGAAAGGGAAGTGGAGAAAGAAAGAGAATAAAACAACATTGTAACATCCAACATCCATACATACATTGTGTGCAGCAGAGTTGGGGTATTTTCCATTTAAATTTGGTCAATTCAGGGAATAAACTGAAAATTCAATTCATGAAATGAAAGTTATCAATTGTTGAATCGAATTTCAGTTTATTCCCTAAATTGAAAAGGAATTGACCCCAACTGTGCTGTTTGGCCACCAAGCCATTCAATCTATCTCTAATTAATCATTCAGTGTTTGAGTAGATGAATACATCAACCAGGCACTATGTCAGTGGATTGATATATCAGCCAGCCTGTGTGTCAATAGATTAATACATCAACCAGCCAGTGTGTCAGCAGATTGATATATAATCCAGGCAGTGTGTCAGTCAATTGATGTATCAGCTAGCCAGTATGCCGGTATATGGACATATCAGCCAGCTTGTGTGTCAATAGATGACCTGGTGCCACCCCTCAGATTAGCTCCATCTGTCTGAAGTGTGCATCAGGACCCCAGACACCCCCCCTATCCATATGTCTTCCCCCTCCCCACAAAGCAGTCCCCCAATCATCTGAGGGTTTGGTGCTCTGCTCATCTGCATGTGTGAGTGGGTGTGCGTAAGTGTTTCTCTCCTCCTCTCACTCCCCCTGTCTCTGATCACAAGACTGGGGTTTAAGAGCAGTTATTTCTCTTCTATTATCAGCTTTTCTATTTTTACTGACAGAGTCAGGGGAGCAAAAACAATTAGTTGGTGTCTGACTGGAAGGGGGAGAGACAGCACAGTGACACGGATACACATACATCACAGCATATGGTCGAGCCTGTGATTATCAAGAATAGTTGCATCGTTAACAATCCACATATGCCATTTGAATATTCCATGTTAGTTAATTCAGGCACACATACACACAATCAAACTCGGTCACGCACTGACATTGTGAATGTATGCCGACAGCCACACACACCAATCAGTCACACTCCCACCTGCACACACACATACACACATTCTGTCTCTCCCACACAGTCAGCCAGTGATGAAGATGTGTTTCTCTCACCACCCACCTACACCACCCAGAAAGTGACAGTAACGGGGGAAGACATGGAGTGTCTCTAAGAGAGCTGAAAGAGGGATACTGATGGAGGAATAACTCACATGCCAATGTCGCTGTAAGTGTTGTAAAACTCCATCTGTGTGCAAGCCTGTATCCAGCCTACCACCCACGTCTCATTGCGGGGAATAGGGGGCATCACAACCCGGGCGGAGGCCTTAAAGTACGGCGTCTTGTAGCGCAGCACAATAGGCGAGTTCTCCTCGATTATTGTTGGGCATTGGTCGATCGTGGCTGAGACGTCGTAGACCACGATGTTCTCGCGCTTGATTCGCGACTTGCACGCGATGCTCTGGATGCAGCCCATGGCGCTGCTAAGCGTCAGAGTCAGTATAGCTAGCCAGAGAGAGAGCACCTGCGACTCGGCAAATAGGCGCATCAATTTCTGTCAGATTCCATTCAACTCCACACACTGATCAAGTCATCAATAATAGCTGCAATTCAACAGGCCATCAAAACGTCAGCAGCATATTCGATATAAATAAAAATAAATCACATTTGATTGGTCACATTTGAGGAAATAGGTAAGTGTTCAAATACAGTTTAAGACAGATTTTGAAGAGGAGTTGACGAAACAGGATATGATGGTTGGAGGCTTGGAGAGGACACACCGATCCAGTTTCACAGGATCTCCCCTCATATGTCGGAGTGCACCACTGCTCTGTGCGCTTCTTCCCAGCAACTCCAATTTGGGCTTCTCCGTGTTGGAGTCCCGGCGTGTGCCTGGCGCCTTTCCTCTTGGAATCCACACGTCCGCCTGCAGGTCTATGCCCTTTGATCCGCCTCTTTCTGCCCCGTGCTGTCATGTCACAAGAGAAGGGGAGGCAGAGCCGTCAGCGGCGGCGTGTTGTCTTCATATGGGTGGCGGTCGCGTGCCTTGTTGATGCGCCCTGCGCTGAGCTTCGCTTGGTCGGAGCAGTGAAAAAGCAGACAATGGTTCATACCTGCCGCCGCTGCAGTCTTCCTTGCCGATGCTGGTGAAGTAAGAGTGTTGTTAATTGCAGAATCTCATCGGGAGGCAACAACGGCGCAGTCCCGCTGAGCTCTCCCGCATCCTTCATTGCACGTTTCCTCGTTTTTTATACCAACGCTTGAGAAATTATGCACCCGCAGAGACCTGATAAGACGAATCCATATGAAACGATGCGTATCCCCATCTTGTTGCCGCTGAATGAAGAATTAGTGGCTATTGCGCTATATCATTAGGGTGGTTTGGCTAATAATACGAAGTATACAACCTTCAGCGATCAGTCTGCTACCCTATCTCCCTCGCTCAAAACAGAAACCTTTCCTCTGCCGCTGTTCAGTCTCGCCTTGGTGCTGATGATGCTGAATGAACGCCAGAGGGAGAAGAAAATTCAAACGCGTTGGAGTGCGGATCTCGGTCTGTCTTTTGTCCCTCAAAGGGGACCGTATTTCTTTTTGCCGCTTAGATGGATCTGATTTACCGTTATTTCACGGGAGTTCAATAATACAAAGACGAAGTGTAGGCTAGTTCTAAAAAATCATTTTTATACATTGTCTTTTAGTCACCCACGGCGCCAGCCCAGGATTGATAAAGTGTAGATTTTTATCATGTCATAGTTTGTCGGCTAGCTAATTCGTTCTTTTAATGATAATGGTTAAATTTAAATTAAAAGTATAATTAATAGGCTATTTTTCTGAATTCTGAAAACCCTAAAAGATGTTTGTTTCAAGGCGCATTTAACAGTGCTATCAAACAATCGATCAGCAACCGATTCGTTGGCGAGCTATTCTATCGTTGCCATAAATACTTCCCTGTGTAGTAGGTGATGCGTAGCCTATGTAATAAACGCAATTTCAGAGGTATGGCAATAGACATGTAATTCCTAGGATGAACTCAGATTTGTTAAATATTTGATAATCCTTCGCATTTGATATGGAAAATCTGGCGATCATGCGGGAGAAGGCAGACTAGCCTCTAATCTAGGGAAGGCTGTGGAATTTACTTGCTGGAATGGACAGGATCTAGGAGTTGGTCACCTGTCCAAAGTGAACGAAGCTATCGACCGGATAATGGCCACCATTTTATTTATTCACACATGAGACAATATTGGGTGGGTTTATCACACAGGTGCTTTGCCAGTTTAAATGAATTTTAATTACCTGGCATAAATTGCTAAATCAACATCTGAGGTAGCATGAAGCCTAGGACTAATTTCAGGGGTGTATACGTAGCTAATGGACGTAAACGAAGCGTAACGAACCGTTTTATGACACACCCTGCTAATTGGGGGTGTAAACATTAATTTGGTTCCATTGTAAACGTTCTTAATAGCTCTTGTGATAAACGTAGTACAAATTTCTCTGACAATGGATCAGTAAAACAGCAGAAAGGAAAAATACAAATAATTGTTTTCAAGTAAAAAGACTACAGGACAATTCACGTGATGTATGCCAAAACTGGCACAGATTCTGCTTTGCCCATTTGGTGAGGTCTCTAGAATGTCCATTACCTGCTGGAATGGACAAACATCTTCGTGAGCTGCTGGAAGAGAACATTACCCCCCCCCCCCCCCCCCCAAAAAAATAAATAAATAAATAAAATAAAAATAAAAAATAAATAAAAATAAAATATTCATAAAAGCTGATGGTTTCGAATATATAGATGCTTATCCACCAACCAAGACTGACAAAATCAGACTCTCTGGCCTCAATACTGGGCCTTGCCAGCAGACACTGGTGAGTTGAGATAGATCCTGCAGATAAGATAAACTTGTATTTCTCTCTTGGGGGTTGCTGCAAAAACATTCTGTCAGTTTGGATTTTGGACTTACAGTGCTAATATCTGCTTCAGTAAACATATTGCAAAATAATGTGAAAATAAGATACAGAAAAATATCTGTGATTACAGCAAGTTCCACAATGCTGAAATGTTGCTAACTTACATATTGTCACTTAGCAGACACTATCATCCAGAGCGATGTACAAGATGTGAATGTCAAATTGCACATATAAATTTCAAGGTCAAACTAAGAGAGTAGCAGCTTTTTGCCAAAGTTTGCTGTTTAGGACTTGTAATCTCATGAGCAGGTGTTACAGTAGTCTTGGAGAAGACTAATGCTTAATAATGGCCAAAAACATCCACGGATGTCAGGAGCCTGCTTGGCCATGTATCTTACTTGGAATGTTCACAGAAGATCTCTATTGACTGACCCCATCACAAATAAAAAGGGCGAAAATTTACCATGACAGAATATTGACATAATACAAATTACATCTGTTCTAACCTGGGCAACTTCAAAAAAGTTCACACTGAAGACTGAAACTTGTGATGTGGGCACTGGAGTGCTGGAGAAAATGAATGAAATGGATTTCTTTCTCAGCAGTAGTTAGATCATGTTGCTCCTGAAGCAGCTCTTAAATAATATATACACTGGACTAGATTTCCTGAATTTCCTAAAGCACCTATGTATCTTTCACCCACCTCAGTAAGTGTGGTCAGTTGTGAATTCACCAGCTGCGAAAGTTTTCTTGCATAACCCTGAAGAAGATGTTTTTCCTTGCTGCTTTTCAGTAACTGTTGAGAGATTATTGAGGTTACTTTCTCATGATCTGAAGGTGCTGAAGATACCAAAAATTTCAAGGGTAAACAAACTAAAATTTCTTTTAAAAAGTTGTAGTATCTTTCTGATTCAGCAAAACAGTTAATTTTAGTAGTGTTATTAGTTGATGCACCTCTACTTGCATGACTGAACATTAACTAAGCCATATGCTTCCTTCCTGTGTTTATTTTTGGTCTCATGCTGTTTTTTTTTTAAATGCATGTTGAGCTGAGTAGTTTTTTGAGTCAATAATTAATGTCTTTATCATTAAAACATCTGTATCTGAAAAATGCTGAATGTTTCACCAGTCGCAATGGGGTCAAACTAGCTTGTGCTATGTTGACATTTTGAGTAAGAAGGGACTGCTGGCACAGTCCTTCTATTTTACTAATTTGACATAGAGTGCTTTGACAGAGCTGCGCACTCCAGAGAAGTTTCATCTGAAACAATGAAGGGCCACCGCAACGCAGTAACAGACACAACTATAACTTAACTGCAGGATCACAGGTGTATGCCTCTGATAATAGAATTTATCAGAAGCAGCATGATTACATGTCTTCAGAGTGAGCCCTATGATCAAAAACACCAAAAGTTTATGCAAATCAAAGAGGTTGCCAAGACTGACATATAAGGATTAAAAAGTAAATAGTTAAAAAAAGGAGAGCTCAGGAAAACTAATTCAGAGTGAATGACACTTCAGCCATGGTTTGTTCAGCCAAATAGCAACTTGCATGGGAGGGAGCTTGCACATGAACAGACTACGGGTCTCGCAGATGGTTTCACAACTTCACTGAGTCAGAGGATGAAATAGCCCAATGAATGGAGCAGCTGGTCCTCTCCCAACATCAAACTGAGTTGGTGTATTGCACTAAAATGTCAATGCACTGTTCTGTTTAATTATACAACGTTTTCAGTTAGAAGCTGAAGAAGTGGTTGTAAAGCATGTGGTGATAACTGTCCTGCAAGAAAGGTTAGAAGAGGGCAATCAGCTGGAGCCCTCAGTGGAACATTTCTACACCCACAGAAGGATAGAAAGAGCATCTGACATAGTGTGGCAAGTAATGATAATGACATTGATATGTTCTGTGGAGTTGTGAAAAACTGCTCTTGAGACCAAGGAAATGCAGTTATGGAATAGTACAATATGTATCTTCAATCTTTTTTGCAATTTCAGAATATACATTTTTTGCAATAAAATATTGCTACGCTCTGTGTTTTTTTTCTTTGAGTAGATAGTTCACCTCGACTTTTAGAGCAATTTAGGTAAATTTAAGTGAATACTGTCAATCACGTTGTGCAAAATAGGTTCAGAAAATGAAAAGTTGTTTTTGTATACTAGATAAAATTTATTTCAAGAATATAATGATAAAATCTCATAATGTTTTCAAAAATCTATCACTGTGATTGAAAATTTGTTGAAGTTTAAGCAAGATGTTGACAGCTATTTGTTTTGAGAAAATTAGGCATTGTTTTCATTAAGCAAACATGAAGTTATACTATCTGGTTCTGTTTTTAAAAGATGTGAATATATTAAAATATGTTGCTTAGCAAAAGTTTTTTGAAAGTATTAGGATAACTTAGGTTATGTTCACACACACGTTGTGGCTCAATAGAGTTCATATTTGTGAAGTTGCTCACTACACACTACCACAAGTAGTAAATTTTTGTTTCTGGTTCATATGCCTAAATTATAGCTAATTTGCATACTAACTGAAATTCACGAGTTTCCTGCTACCTTCTTGTAGAAGGACTGTCTAATATGGTTGTGGCTGCCTTTCATAACCATATTGTTTATGAACTTGACTGTACTAAACAAAGGGGGCCTTGCTTAGCTTCAGTCCTTAGCTTCAGGATGAACAGCAAAAATAAAACGTTGTGTCAGCTTTCGACGGAACGATGTTGCTGGACTTATGTTGACATTTCTATGTTTTATGTTTCATGCACCCCTTAAAAGACCCCCCCCACACACACCACAGGGTTGTGAAACTGCCTATTAGGCACTTTTCAGATGAGTAACTAATTGAAATAGGAACACTACAAATATCTGAAGTCTGAAAACTTCAAAGCTCAAGATCTCAAAACCGTATTTTTTGGCAGATGGAACCCTATGATTCTCCATATGGAGAAGAGAATGATCTCAAGGGGTGAAGATGCTCTGTTGTGGTGGAACACAAGAGAGACAGGCCTGGGAAATCTAAGTAACGCTGCCAAAAAAACACCTTGGCACCATTGCCACTTCCATCTCTTGCATCCGTTATGAACATCTGTTGTTGAATGTTGGTGAAGTAATCTGCAGAGTCATTTAAAGCTCGTCAATGTGATCGAGATTCTGTCTCTGAACAGCTATTACTACAAATAAATACATATAAGGTTCTAAATATATAGATCAGATCAGATACCTATCGGAGGTATCTGATTTCCCCTCCCCACCTCTAAATATCCTATGCGATAGTATCTACTTTCAAAATACTTTATTTATATGTGCAAAGTTTAAAAAAATCAATTCCACCCCTGCCCCCATTTTTAGGAAATAATCAAATGTAATTGAAAAAATGTCTAATTTTCTGGTCTAACATGCAATAAACCAAGGGTGTAATTTTCATTTTTGCATTCTGCATGATATATGTTTGTAATAAATGTCTTAACTAGATGTTCACTAAATCTTGGACAAGAACATATATGTCAACTGTGAACTGAATGCACTTTTTCATTTAAGTGCTATTTTTACCTTCATTAAGGCAGTTAAAACGTTTGTGATAAGTTTGAATGTTCCCTTCATGAACAGTGCTCGGTATTGTACTCGCTACTACCGATGACAGGTCCTGAAATACCTGGTGTTGTATCGAATTAAATTGAGTACTATCGCCTGTCACCAGTCGGTTGTGGACTAATGAACGACCTTGCAAGAGGCCTGTCTAAGCTCGTCGCAACCAATGAAACCCTGTCTTAAAGCATGAAAGGCAGGGGGTTTGGAGCTGTTTCCTTAGCGAAAAATCGTACCCACCCACTTCTAATCTTATATGGTCATAGGGGGGTACGACTCTCTCAATACGACTACGCCCCGTTTCTTTCTATTGGCCAAACTTTTAAACCGGATGTAGCGTCTCAACCCCCTTGATTGACAAGCAGTTACCGGTCTCTCTACCCCATTTTTGACCCTTTGGTGGGAAGCGAACGGAGTCATTGTTTGTCATCTCCTTAACTTTTTCGGTTTATGCTTGTGCGGCTGCTGAGAACGTTACCCCAGAACGTGTCGAGAGTCGTGCATCACGTCCCGCTAGCCATGAAGCCGCAGGTTATATTCGTATTGGGCGGGCCCGGCGCCGGTAAAGGAACACAGTGCGCCAAAATTGTGGAGGTATGAGCTTCAATATTGAGTGAGTAAGAGGAGGGGGGGGGGGGTTGATTTTGCTGTGTGCAACTGTACATTATTGTTTCAGTGAATCAACGCTCCTGTTGGCTTTTACAAAGTCGTCAGATATATCCGAGAGCTTCCGGTTCTTTCGAGGACATGTTGCAGGCTAGCTAGATACGTTAGCTAATGAAGGCTCGCCAGCTAGCAAACTGCACGGCTGCATCATGCAACATGTCCATAATTCGATAATCTTGACTGCATCATTCACTATATACCAGATCTTTATATCAGCTTTATGTTTATTGTGATATTTGGTGAGAGAGACTGTCTTGAGAGCTGTTGACAGCTAGTGTTGTGCTGGGAGTTTTTTTTCCCCCTGTTGGCTGTGACATGCTCACTTTGTGTGATACGGTTTGTTTGGTGTTACCACAATGATGCAAGACATACTGACATGATAATTATGCTTTACACGACTGGTTCCAGCTCCCACCCAGTTGTTGGAGGGATGTGGACATGTCATCAGCACTAGGGTCCAGAGGTCGACAAGCACACCTCAAACAACACTACGTGCATGGACACACACTTTCACTCACTTAATTGACAAGGAGGTTTAGATGACTGCTGTAAACGCGTGTGCGTGCACACACAGCAGCCTAGAGCTGGCTTTTATTCTTTGTGTAAAGGGTCACACCTTGTGAAATGACATTTACTTTGGCATAACCCTCTTAGAGTTTGACAGTTGGCACATAAATTTGTCATTTGGACGTTTGAACATAGCCAGCATTTACAACTGATGCATAGAATAGTTGGCCAGTCCAGACTCTACTGTATTCTCCAATAGATGGCTTGTATCCTTCCTATGGCCCATTCCATGTTCCGTTTAGATTGCATTTTCTTGTGTAAACACTAAATATAGTACTGTGTCATTACTAAAGTTTCTTCACATTACTATAATTCACATTGTGAGCAGGGAAAAGTTTTACTTGGCTCAGAAGAATGAATGCCCTGAGATGTGAAGTACCTGGCTCCTGTGGTTATGAGCCATGCTATTCCTTCCTGTCGTTTTGTCGTCTTTCGTGTTTATTTTATAGTTGTCATGTTTGCTGATGTTTGGTAATCTCTGCAGTGTGTATAATTACACTCACCTGTCTCTCTTCCCTCTCTGTCAGAACTACGGCTACACTCACCTGTCTGCAGGTGACCTGCTGCGGGCTGAGCGTGCCCGGGAGGGCTCAGAATTTGGACAGCTCATCGACAGCTACATTAAGGATGGCAGGATTGTTCCTGTGGAGATCACGATAAACCTTCTAAGAAAGGTGAAACATTGCACATTTGTTATTGCTCATCTGTGCAGAATGAATACGGATGGGGTAAATTTGGGGGTGTATTAAGGATGTTTTTTAAATAAGCATGCATTTTTTTACTTTCCTGTATTGGACTGCACAAAAACGTGTTTCATTGTCCTAAGCCATGACCTCCCTATGATCTAAATTTACCGCTTTTTTCCTGGCCTGCCTCCAGGCGATGGAGGAGACCATGCAGTTGGACCAAGAGAAGTTCCGTTTTCTGATTGATGGCTTTCCCAGGAACCAAGACAACCTGCAGGGGTGGACCTCCGTCATGGAGGGCAAGGCTGACGTCAAATTTGTCCTCTTCTTTGACTGCAGTGACCAGGTAAAGGAGGTGGTTACAGTAAGGTACACAGAGAGAGTAGAAGTGGGGGAGGGATCAGCTTCATCCTCTCTCTGATCACAGCCCTCAGAGGAGAGGGTATGGCGTTTTAATTGAACCCAGTGTTGATAGATGGATGATACCATGTCTCTGCAGGTGTGTATTGAGAGGTGTCTGGAGAGGGGGAAAAGCAGTGGTCGCACCGACGACAACAGAGAGAGTCTGGAGAAAAGGTAAACCGTGTCCTTAGGCTGTGATATGTGTGTGTGTGTGTGTGTGAGTGCGCGCGCGTGCGCGCGTGTGTGTGCGTGTGCATGTGTGTGTGTGTGTGTGTGTTTGTGTGTGTGTGTGTGTGTGTGTGTGTGTGTGTGTGTGTGTGTGTGTCTGCAGCTTTTGCACAGATGAGCTGCCCTGTGTTCAGCTTCTACACATGCCTGTGATGTTACCTCTCCCTGACATGCCCCTGTTCATGTATTTTAACACCTGTCACAGCCCCTCTTAATGTGGCTTACTTGTGCTCCAGGATCCAGACGTACCTGCAGTCCACACGGCCCATCATTGAGCTGTACCAGCAGCAGGGGAAGGTTCGCACTGTGGACGCCTCTCGCGGCGTAGACGAGGTGAGCACACCCACTGGAACAGACACACACATGGACAAACATAAGAACACACACCCACCACAGACTGATGCATAGAAACGCATGTGCACGTTCGTTTGGAGTATATGGCAAAACATCCTCTGTTTGCCCACACAGATGGGTGCATGTTATAAATGTGCACCACCAACGTGGTTTACACTATTACCTGTAGACTGGCAAACAGAATGCCACCAATGCATTTTCTTTCTCTCTCTCTCTCTCTGTCTCACTCTCTCTCAGGTATTTTCTGATGTGAAGACACTCCTGGACAAGGAGGGGTAGATGTCCCTCTTTTAGCACACTGCACAGCCAGGGATGGGACCCCCTTACACACCGGGTTGAACTGCTACACGCACTATGCTCAATGTATATATATGTCCATGTTTGAGTTTGTGTTGAATTTATGTATGTGATGGGAATTTTGTTTCTTTTAGATTCATGTGTAAAAGTGACAGTTCCTACAGAAGGGAGTGAGGGGTGCATGGTGAGAGGGAGCCATTCAGGTGCACATTTGGACCCCTGGTCTTGGGGGTTCCTCCTCAAACTACAGACTCCTCACCTGTAGGAACAGCCCTTGCCCAGCCACAACAGGGTATTTTCAGAGAGCAGAGTGGGGGGGGGATTTTACACTGAGCTGAGCTCGTAGGGCAGTGAATTCAAAAGGCATGCAGATGTAAGCGGGAGGCAGCTTAGAGCTAGTAGTTTTTATTATCTGTAGGATATCAGATTGACTTTGTTAAAGGTGTTGAGGAGAGTATTGACAGGCAGCTTCTTGAGTGATCACCAGGCTGATGATCATGATGATGATGGAGGCACAGAAAAGGACTGAGGAACACTGGGGGACAGCGGATGATGAGGAGCTTTTGAGTGTTTGTGTTTGGAGTGACACCCAAGATCAAGAATCTGAATATGTACAGTGATGGTCTGCGCTGGGTCATAGTGACATCAGCAGAGTTACACATCACAGTATGCTTTTATCATGTGTTGGTACATGAACTGTGGTTACTCACTGGTTCCACCAAGTATTATTGTGACAGGAGGGTGGACTAGGTCACCAAGGGACCTCATTTTGGGAGCTGGGAGCCCAGCGGAAATGAAGGGTTTTAAAGAAAATGTATTTTTGCCTCACTAAAAAAAAGGCCATCATTAATGACTCCACACAAAGGTGCTGTGTCAGGGTATTTAACTAAAACCTGGCTCTGAGCGGGGTTATGCTGTATGAAACCTGGTGGGGAAAAGAGCTCAGTTTGAGTGAGCAGAGGGATCTCTTTCCACTGAAACCAGTGGCCCTCATATGTACTTCCTAGGATCTGGTGGACTGACGTCAAAGTGTGAAATCACTGTTGCAGGCACTTAAAGTGAGAACCACTGTGTGATTTCAGTCTCTGGTCCCTACTAACACATAGAGCACGCCTCTCCCCTTGCCCCCCTACCCTCCCAGCTCTTGCCCTTAATCAGCACTTCCTACCCTCTGCTGAGACGTCCCGCTTTTATTGTCTGTGTGTCCACAGCAGGGCATTCATTCTTCATTTCAAGTGCAAAACAGTAGTATTGGAAATTGTTCTTTTTTTTGTATTTCGTGTGTAAAACCATGGAAGGAAAACGTACAACAAAGCAAATGGACCAGTTTGTTAAACTTGAATTTGTTATTTTTAAGTAAGGCAGGAGAAGATCACAAAGAGAATCAAAATATACAAATACATGCTCTTCACTCCAACGAGAATGTGTGTTTTATTTTTTTCTTCATGTTACGGAGCACTTATTTTACGGCATTGCCCTCTTGTCTTTAGTTCTTTTCAGCTAAGGTAGAAATCGCACCAAGTCAGTAAGTTTGTGAATCATTTTATTTTTTCAAACCAAGAATTCAGTTAACATTTCAAGCAATGCTTTCTCATAAAGTTGCCCTTAATGAAGTGTTGTTACAAATTGGCAGGGTTTGCAAGTCCTCTGCTACTTCAAGAGAGCCATTGACAATATTTGGTATGTGTCCAACAGGGGGCAGCATTGATGTACCTGAGAATATTTACCAAATAGGGTGCTGCTGCGGATATCATTCATAATATTGTAGTGTCTGGAAGATGAACAAAGAAAATGTGTTAGGTTACACAGCCTTTTTATGCTGAGCAGGAAAGTTCTTAAAGTGGTGAAAAATTAAAAAGGTTTCTAACAACATTAATCTCACAAGACAGGTGGAGTAATTATGGTTCAGTATTAACAGAAAAGATATATTTAGGGACCTCTGTGTAGATCTGGTTCAATTCCCATACACAATCATTACAATCTTGATTTAAACACCCAAAAGGTAGAAACAAGACTTTATGAAAGCTATGATGAAAAGGCAAGAGTTCCGAAGACAAATTTATTGAAGTTAAAAATGATGTATTTTGAATTTTTTCAATGGAGTATCTCTTTATTGTACTTATCATTGTCCCTGGTATGTGTCGCAAGATCTGAACAAAGTACCTGACCGTGCAATCTCGTACTCTACCTGTAATCCATGAAAATAAAGAAAGACAGTCAAATAAACGCTCATCAAAAGACTATCAATTGATAATGATAGCCTGAACAACCTCACCACAGCAAGTTATTTCCCTCTTTTTGTCATAAAAATTTACATGCTTGTGTTATGTGTCTCATCAGGGGACTTGTGTCTATGCCTGCCTGTGCCCTGCTGAACTAGTAGCCTTAAAGTCAATGGGATACATACTGGCAACCTGTGCAACAGCATAGTAACACTATTCAGTAAGAGACCAGATAATGTGGTGCTTGAGACTCTAATGACTCACTAGTACCAAGAGGCCACTGTCCAGAATCCTCTCATTACTCCAGTGAGTCCTTTTTTTGTGTGACTAAAGAGTGTATGTTTGACCCTGTATCGAGAAGGGGTCTTAGTCCACTGGCCTAATAGTCTGAAATGAATGGACTTAGCTGCTGTAGGTTGGTCATTTGTGTACGTACGTCTTCAGGGACATAATGAGAGCTGACCCCACCTGTCTGAGCAGGGCCTGGACTCATCAGGACAATGGGGAGAGGGGTGTGAGTGTTTACACACTGACTGCTGGTGTCCACTCACTCAGTGGAGGAGTGGGTTTAACTTGCACCTGAGTGAGAGAGAGAGGCGTCCATTCCTCTGTCTGTCTCAGCACCGGCCTGACAATGGAGCAGCTAAAAGATCCTCTAATCCCCTGTGGCTCGAGCCTCTGGCTCCCCTCACTAACAGCTCCCATCAGCCACTACTGCATTTCTAGTGAGATCTCCATGCTCTGACTGCATGTGAAGGAGTGTATCAGTCTGTCAATCACAGCACCCTGAACATAAATTCTTTCCTAGCTCTTTTTGTAGTGCAACACGGCAGAAACTGCAGTAAGGTGAAATATAAAATTGCAAGGAATGGTAGAAGTACATCTTGTATTGCTGAAGACAAATGATAGATTTATACCCAACAGAAGTTGTGCAAACAGGTTGAGAATTCAGAAAAACAGCAAAATCATCCAAGGGTTCTTACAAGAACATATGGTAAGTGGAATGTATTGTCATCTACATCCGCATGTAGCCTCTATGTTATTTGTCAGTTGTACTGGATGTTAGACTGCCCCCATAGACAATTTTTTAAAGGAATTATAGGTGTTCAAAGTTGCCCCTTTTGGAGGCTACATTAGTGCAATCTGTGGGGCAGATCACAGCCAGAGACCTACAGTTTAAATTTGGTGGGTAGTGGTGCAGCCTATTTTCAAAAATAGCAGAAAAAAAATGTTGACATCATAAATAGTTGGAACATACCATCTAGGACTCTATAACACACTCCTTTACTACATGAATAAATATATAATGAAGCAGGTGCCAATAAATTGTTGAATAATTCAAGTGTTGACTGATAATAATCATAAAAGGAAACCACAAGGGGCAAAATACTTTAGAATAATTGTTGCAATAATAGAAATAGAATTGTGACACTTTATTTAAAATGCAAATTTCAATTTTGCATGTCAATTTTTTAAATTTTCAATATAACATATTGTGTATTCACAGTCATTTGCATTCTTAAATCCAATTGGTATTGTACTGCAAGAGTAGGTTAGTCCACGGAGGTCAGATGTAATTGATAAATCCTATTCGTGGTTTTCAACATCTGTACTTTGAGTTGAGGCATTAGAAAAAATGTCATGATATCGTGCATTCATTCAAGGAACATGTACGCATGTACAGGTATGCTAGAGAAGAGCTCCCTCGTGTCTGAAGACAGAGAGAAAGGGAGAGATTATTCACCATGTGACGCAAGTACATATTCCTACAGGATGTTTTTATATGGTGTAGGCAAAACACTGTTTCCCAAATATTTCCTTTCTAAATTTCTGGTCTGCTTTTGGTTTAGTGTATTTTCTTTGTCCTTGTTTTCTTTTGAATGGTTTTGATTGAGTGTGTTACTTTAGTGAAAGTGCCTGCCTGTCCTCAGACCCACAGCTGGGGTAATCATCCAGCCTCCCCTGTGAAACCAGTCTACCACTGACCTTTCTGCTGTAATGAAGTTTCACAGAGATAAAGGTTACACACTGGAGCTTAGCCCTATCTGGCACACAGTGTGTGTGTGTTTGTGTGTGTGTGTGTGTGTGTGTGTGTGTGTGTGTGTGTGTGTGTGTGTGTGTGTATGTGTGTGTAGGTGTGCGTGTACGTACGTGGAGGGGGCACTGTCAGGGGGTGTGCACGCGTAGCTCTTCCTATCGGCTGAGTGTCAGTCTGTGTAAAGGCCGCTTGTTATCAGCGCTCCTCTCTCAGCGTAATAAAAAGGAGAAGAGCCGCGACGTGAATGTGTGCCTTGCTGTCTCTCACCGCCCACGCACCACTGCCAGGGGCCTGCAGGGCAGTCATGAGGAGCCATAACACTGGCCACGACGAGGGTGCTAACAACATTAGCAATCAAGATACACTTAGCGATCCAACAGCAACACGTATCAAACAAAGCAGATTGCACAGACCCCGCTAGTCAGACTGATAAAAATGACAGCAATACTGAGCCTGTGGAGTTGACAGAGATGGAATGTAGGTGAGAGTTAATCCTGAAGAACTGCAAGGAGGGAGAGAGGAGGACAAGTGCCTGTTGAAAGATGGCAGTATGAGGACAGAATGTGGGCAAGGGGTGAAAGAAAGCCCTTGTCCTTCCTTACCCCTCTCCCTCTTGTCCCTTTTGCTTCGTCACTCTGACGTCTGTTGGCCTGGCCTGCGTCACTCTGTTAACACCTCCAATTATTACGAATTCGATTGATCGATTGATTGATTGATAACTGAATTTTTTGGCTTATACGGCTGTGATTCTGTGCTGACATTTTCATATATGGAGCACATTTTGTGCTAATATCACTGATTCCTTCTAATCCTGAAACCATTTAACTACCCCTGAACACCCCCTTCAAAACATGCGCCCCCCCCATTCCCCCCCCCCCCCCCCCCCCCCCCACCCACCACATCCTTTAGTCATCCTCCAGTCTGGGACACATAACCCACCAGGAATGCTCTCCTACACACACGCACACACACACACACACACATACACAGCGCAGACAATTTGACATAACATATTCATTTCTGACAAATTCTTTGTGAGGATATGACAGAAAATGATTGACATTCACTCAAACTATTCTTAATGCAAAAGAACAAGAAAAAGAAAAAAGAACCAATTACTGGCAGTCCCTGTACATCCCTCCCCTCCCCCCGGCGTCTCCTGTCGCCTCCCTCCCAGGACCTACGAGGGCTTACGGTCTGCTGAGAAGTGAGCCTCTTGTTTGCAGAGTGGTGTGGGCAGCGAGTTAGTGACACACCTAGTGGATATAACCCCAGAAGCCAGGCGGGCGGGGATGTGGGCCTGGGAGCTCCTTGTATTAAGTTACTAGGCATTCCTTTGTTGATGTTCCCTGTTTGGTGGTGTTTATTAATGCTTCACTCTCTGGTGTTCAGCAGAGGCCTCAGTCACACTCTCTAATGTTTCCCCACAGAAGTTATCAATCACAGAGCATATTTCATACTCAGGCTTATTGCAGTTTTGCTGCAAAAGCTGGGAATGGCATCCATAGCTCTATTTTTTATTCTCTTCATAACCTTGTGACTAGCATTCGAATGACAAGGAAACACAGATGTCCAAATATTATTACAGTTCCACACACAAACACTAAAACCTGACCAAAACAGGAAAGAAACAGACGCACGACAGAGAAGTGTTTATTTTGCTATCCTCTCCTCAATAAAATAGCTCCACAAAGCACCACATACAATAATCACAAGGTGGCAGTAATCACCAGCATGCATAGTAACTTGTTCATGCTTACAACTAAGGAGCAGCAAAGTGTTCTGAATACTCTGCCCAGTTATATTCAATTCACCACACACAAACTTATTAGGTTTCTGTAACCAGTAGAAAGCTCAGACAATATTAATTTAAAATAGGTTCAGACACCCATTGTCTGTAAAAAGCAAAATGACAACCTAAGGATATGTTCTGCATAAAATCTTAAAAAATAATGAAAATATATAAGATGCAATATATGATATAAGAAAAGAATGTTCAAGACAATTTGTTATGGTCAAAAGCTTGTAAACTATTTTTATCACACCTATGTATATCACAGTTGATTATCACCAAAAATCCAAATCACAACAAAAAAAAGGATTGTTCATATACATATAACTGCATCCAACAGCAGCTATAACAATCAGGTAGATTGATTTTTCTTATATAATGATGAGCATTGAGTAATTTACACTCTTATAATCAGTCAGAACATTAACAACAATCCTTCTCTAACCACACTTATTTTTGTATGTAGAACACAGGATTAAACTCAACTCCTTTACAAGTTGAGTATCAGCCAAATGTCCAAATGACTTATTTCACTGCTTTCTGGATAGGTTTGATATAGAATTGTTTGTCTAAGAGGGCATCTAAGTCTGTCTCTCTACTCTCTGTGTGCAAGCATTGCAAGTTTCCAGATTGGCTTATTGATGCCAGTCATTTTCTCCACCAGTACCATCACTGGCTAGATTGTTTAGGCATGATGAGGGTTGATTATTTCCTGCCATTGCAATTAAGTAGGACACTAATGAAATACCTGAAATTAATTACAAACATGGAGCCAGTTATAATTCCCATGAATCTTTCAAAAACAAAGTTACAGATAACCTTCCAATGGAAATCAAAACAACCAAAAATTTTACAAGGCAAGCCTGTGCTCCCAAAACCTTGACAGGGCTATACCCAATATTCGACTATATAGGACTGCCTTGTATCAACCTTACAAGGCAGTCCAATTATTCCAATCTCACAATAAAACACCAGTCTAATAGAAACTGAATGAAAAAACACTAGTACTGAAACAACAAACCAGTTTTGAGATGTTATTTTACATTTCACTATATCAGCCTTCTGAAATTCTCTCAAGTAGAAACAGAATGCCACATCGCTGTACACCTCTATACAATCTTTAGTTTGGAACGACAACTGAATTGTGATAAGGAAAACATTATAGACTGGAAAGACTGGATTCAGGCAGGTACTGCAATTATCTACAAACGCATGGGAAAATTGGGGGAATGCTGAACTGGGAACGCAACTTAAAAATGTGCACTGGACCAACATATGGAGCAAATGCTTTAAAGCCTGCAGACAGGCAGAAACACAGGCAATCCAGCATGCACTATTCACCAACCCCTGGGCATCACATAAACTCTTTCAAGTGAAATGGCTGTAAATAATAGCTGCTGATGATTTAACCTTCTCACACATATCAACAGGATTCTCATCCTTAGAAAAATTTTGGACATCGACCTGTGTTTCAATAAAATATCTATGCCACCACCAGCGTAATTCAACTGAAAAATAAGGTGAATGTATTGATATACATCAGGGGGCTTAATTGCAAAAAGAGTTCTACGTCAAACTGGAAGGATGAAGTCACAAGCACAGGAATAGGAAAAAATATTCAATTTAACAGCATACAAATGAGGACAAAAAAGGGTTAAAAAACATTTGGTACCTGCAAAAGCGTGACCTGATAGAGGTTGTGTGTTCATTGTGATCCAAAGAAAAGTATCTAGCCTCTGGACACACTTTTGTCTGTGTACAACAGCAACAAAGTCTTTTATGTTTTGGATCGACACACATCTGTGAATACTTCTCGTTTCCCAGTGCACAACCCTAAGACCAGCACCTTGTGTCCATGCCCCTATTTTAAGTCACGCCATAGGAAGAGCACATCAGCCTATATACACTGCACTTGAGAAGACATTTACTAGGAAGACAACTATGGAAGTACAGGATTGTGAAAGGTTTCTGTGGCATTGAAGGTTCCACTCAGGTCTGTAATTCAAGTAAGGTTTTGTAGAAAGCATTACACAATAGTTTTATTATTTATATATTCACGATGCAAGTGCTTTACACAATGGTGAGAATTGAGACCACTGATTCCAACACCAGGTATTCCAGAAGGCCTGGAATAACAGAAGCTTCCAGAGGAATGACTTTTATAATAAAGAAGTGCAATGTTACCGACTGTAACAACCGGAGAGGGACTACTTTGCTACTATTCACATGTTTTCTCTCACATCATTCAGAAAATAACCAGTGCAGCAGTTTACAGCAACATCAGACAAGAGTATGATGGTTTTTTCAAAAGAGCACATCCTGTACAGACATTTTTGTGCTGACACAGGATCTTGAACAAAGCCACGAATGGGACAGCAAATTCTAGTGGTGTTCATCGACTTTGAAAGAGGCTTTGAAAGCCTGTGCAATGCCACATTATGGAGCCTCTTAAGAGACTATGGCAATCATGAGAAACTGGTCCGCATTATCAAAGGAAGACTTCAAATACCCATCATAAAATGCCCTTCACAACAATCAGCTCCCTGATGGTTTCAAGGTCCGGAGAGGAGTGCATGCTGCTGCCGTTTTTTGTTCATCTCGGTCGTGGACTGGCACATGAGAAATGAGAAAGAGGGATAGTAACAGGCTGTTCCATAGCATCTTACATCATGTCTGCACCACCTGAGCCATTCTGGAAACATCCCTCATCACACCCCTCCTGCAGGCTCCACAAAGCCCAAGAGAGGGAAAATAAATTGTTAGCTGCTGCAAGTGTAATTCATCTTATTTGCAATATATCAGGACTACCAAAATTGCTATGTGCACCAAAGAAAACAAGCTGAAGCGGTTAAAGAATTTGTCTGCCTTTGCATGAAGGTGTCGCCAGACGGTGATTGCAAGGGAGAAAGAGTGAGTCCCTGAGCCGGCCACGGCAGCATGCCCAGGGTCCTCTTCCAGGGTTTGGAACACTGAGAGATGACTGCTCCTGTGGAATAAATATGGAAAAAGTTACAACAAAGTGCCTGATAGAACCAGGGGAATCATGCGAATCAAACATCATCTCTAACAAGAAAGAAAGGACAGCTAGAAAAGACAGCAGTCAGGACAGGTCTCAACAACGACAGTGAATGCTTGCAAGGGGCTTGTGTGTGCCACTGGACGTCCCTCTGTGAGCTCCCCTGGAAGCCTTGTGAAGCACACCTCATGGGGCACATCCAGAGGACAGCAGAAAAAGGCCCATGGGGTATGAATGAGCAGCACTGCCGCCTGGATTGATGCACAGCACCATAAGTAGCCAAAGGGGCTGCAGAAAGGACTGTGAATGCGAGGATGAGGTGCAGGAGTGAGAACTATGACTGTGCACACGGTGTGTAGAGGGGAACAGTGTGTTTTAATGAATGTGTGCAAATTTGTATGACGCATATGAGCATGTGTACACACAGGCACACGTGTGTATGTTCATGTATATGACCGTGTGTGTGCAGCATGTATATGCAGTGTTTATGCGTGCTCATGTATGTGAGGATGTTTTTACACAGAATTTTGTGTACACAGGTATGTGTGTGTGTGCGCGCGTGTGTGTGTGCGTGTGTGTGTGTGTGCATGTGTGTGTGAGAACCGTGTGTGAGTGCTTTAGCGGGGCAGTGTAGCGTGTAGTGCAGGAGTGAGCGGAGCAGAGCCGACCCAGGAGAGCCCCGGCACTCACATAATCCCTGTGTTTTCAGGAGCCCTGGCCCGTACTTGATGAGCTTGAGCAAGAAAAGGGGCAGCGCTCTCTCTCGCGCGCTTCTCTCCCTTTCTCTCTCTCGCTTTTTCATTCTCTCTCTTTTTCTCATGGCCCCCCCAACCACCCCACCCCCCACACTGGAGCCGCAGTGCGAATGAATGGGTTCCAAGTGTTTACTCAGCAACTCTCTCTCTCTCTGCACTCTGTCCTGAGAGAGACAGATGTGGAGATGGAAAAAAAAGAAGTAGGAAGAGAGAGGAAGAAAGAGAGATCAGATCATTCACTTTCCACAGAACTGTTACCAAAGGAGTGTTGCCAAAGAGCTCTGCTAAACACAATAATATGAAGTGTTAAGATTTTTATATAAAGTTGTGCAAAGAATGTTGTAAACCAAGCTTTGCAAGGAAAATGAGAATGATTTCTGTCACTGTTGTATAAATGACAACAGCATAGCTCTAAGCAGGGAAGAGCATTCTGTTGCAACATTGTACCATAAACCTGGAAAAAATTCTTATAATTACATTAATCTTTACAGTTGTGGAGTAATGGTATTCAGTACTTTTGGCAAGTCATATTTGCCCTGCATAGTGTGTATCACTGTTTGTGTTTAAGCTTTTGAATTTTTTTGTTTTCTTATTTGAAAATACAAGATTTGCTACAACACAAAACAATGACTGACAAGAGTTGAAAATGTATAAACAACTACTTTAGGTATCTGCCTCTAGAAGTGTGAACCCTTCAAACTGATTCCTGTTTGGGTTCCTATTATTTTTTTAAACAACTGCTTACTTGACAGCACAGGATCATGGGAAACTTCATGAAAATGAGAATGGGATGAGAGGACGTTTCAACTGCCAGCAATGATCCATCTCCTGTACTAGAAGCATGCATTGTAGAGACCCTGAATATTGAAAAATACATACATATATAATTTCAGCAAGTATTCAAGTAAATACATATTATGTCAAAATGTAATTAAAATACTAGTTTTAAAACAAAGGTATTGTCACAGCAGCCTACATTTTTTCTTCTGATTGAAACTGGAGTCAGGGGAGCCCCATAACAGACACAATATCAGATATTAATGCTAAACTTCACAAATTTCCCAAATGAACCTGTAAATACTAAAGACATTACTGTCCGTTTCCTTCAATCCTTTAATTGACAAGAGGTTGTTACTTTGTTTACATTTTGTCAAATTTTCTTTTCAAACATAATAGGAAATTAATAGTACCCTCATGAGTAATTCACACCAAATGTTAATTAGACACATACATTTTTTATGATTGTAATAACTGTAGCCTTTTGCATGCATTGTCAGGGCATGGACTCTATAACTGCAGCACATCTTAGCTTTTAATAAGGACATTAAGTATTGTTTCAAACATTGTTATATTCTCTCATAATTTCATTAGCCACCAAAGTCATCGATATGGAAATGAAATATGCTGTCAAATATTTAGAAATATGTTGTAAAGCCCGAGAATATATTACAAATACAATTAAAATATATGAATGCAAATGAGACATATATTGTGATATACCAAAACAGCAAATATATATTTTAATATGATATATTTAATATGATATGTAGATATATTGAATACTTAGATATTTAGATATATATATTTAGATTTCCTAAGATAACACACACACACACATATGTATATATATATATGAAAATATATTGAAAATAAATGTCAAATAAATAAATGTCAAAATGTAATGTATTGCCTAATTTTGTCAGAAAAACCATTACACTGTTAAATTATATATGTCTTAGGTGCTTGGGGAAATGAACACTACTTTTTTTTTAAATTTAAATTAAAAAAATTCCTTTTTTAAACAGTGCAACTCTGCGACAGTTCACTACAACTCTACGTCACACAACAGTGCAACTCTGCGACAGTTCACTACAACTCTACATCACACAACAGTGCAACTCTGTGACAATGCAACTGTACAACTGTACCAACCTCAAAGACAAACTGCTTGACGTTTTTCTCAATTTTCTTTGTCCCTACATTGAACAAAGACTATGTATAAGAATTTGCTCAGATTTTTAATGTGAGAAATATTTGATCAATTAGGAAAATATAAGCATCTCTCTCTGTCCATATAAATGTGTGTTTCTGTGTGTGTATGAATTACAAATTTGTTTGAATCAAAAAGTCATTGAATATAAAAAAAAACATCTGTCTTGCTGAATGTGGTATGCTATATACCGGAGTAATGTCTGAATATAGGGAGACCGCATTTGGCGCCTGATAGCATATGGGGACAGGCAGGGTGCAGTGTGACTCTCTAGGTGAGGAGGACACAGAGAAGGGGGAAGGAGGGAGGGAGAGGGGGAATACACAGGGATTATGGCGAGGCCGCAGCCCCGGGGCAGTGTGGCTGTTTCCTGGCCACAGCCCCTGTTTGTCCTGCCTGACCTGGCAGCGCTGGGGGCAGATCCTGCTCCGATACACCCCCGATCCCACGCCTGTCCGAAGCTGTTAGCCACTGAGAGTGAGCAGCTCGCTGGGCTTAGCGTGTCTGAGCTTAGGGGTGGGGTGGGAGGGGGGTGGATGGGGGGGTGGGGTGGACAGGGGAGGGTGGGGGGACGCCCTGGACTTTGTGTTAGAATGGTTGAGTGGTGAGGATGGTAGATGGCTCAAGGCTGGGGGCGCTTATGGTTTATGACTTTGGTTTGATTCATCACTCTGCTTCTTTCATATCAGTCTGTGAGAGAGACGGCGAACGAGTTCTGTTTGTTTAAGCTTTGCTTTGAACACATACGCTCTCGTTCTCTCTCTCCCCTGTCTCTTTTCTTTTTGTTCAGCTCTCTCTCACACACACGCTCTCCCTCGCACTCTCACACACATACACTAGTTGCCAAATTCACACATTTGAACACATTTGATGCATATTAGATTTCCATTGGTATTTCCTTGTGTGATTAATGTGTGTTTGTTCTGTATGAGTCTGTAATACATATGACCATGCATGAAGGAGACCCAATGCAAAGTAAAGTAGCATGTGTGGCAGTGGTTACAGTACTGAACTTTGGTATAGTATCTTGACATTTCTGTATTGTGCCTCAACAAAAGTGGACATAATAATTTCATGATTATTGTTACTTCATGGTTACTGAAAGTGGTAAAATAGTTGTAAAGAATGTGCACTATGTAAAAGAAGTTAACAATTAACATATTGTATTTCAGATGTATAGTGTGTCGGTAATATATGTACGCTTGACTGTGTAAAGTGAATGTAAGCCTTTGTACAGTTTGAGTAAATATGTATTTGAATGTATGTATTGAGTACGTACATACGTACATATTGATACAGTACATACATGAGCATGTACTCATGTATGTACTGTATCAATATTCATAATTTATTTATTGGCATAATCAGTACTAATGAGAATATGCACGTAGCAAGTTCATGTGTTTTATTGAGTGTTGATATGTGCGCAAACAATGTCATCGCAGTGTTCCTGTTCGAGTGTGTACTAAATTATCAAAGTAAACCTCAGTCAGAAGAATTACACCTACAATCTCTCATCATAAGCTCTCACTGTCCAAAAGTAAAAATAAGTGATATTTACTTTTGTCCCGCAAAAGCTTTCACAGCTCAATCGTTTGTTTTTAATGAGTTGTTTTTATTTTTCAATTGGTGGATTGAGCGTTGAGTTTGGAAGCCCACAGTACAGCTCTCTCCTTGTTGTTTCTGGCCTAGATATACACTGAGCCTCCTGAGCAAACTGACACAGAACACAGATACCCCAGGAAAGAGAGCGGGAGAGAGAGAGAGAGGGAGAGAGAGAAAGAGAACAAGTGAGAGAGAATGAGCTTTTTTTTCATTGACCGTGTAATAACAATCATTACAATTTGATTAGGCATGACCATCTTCAATCACTTGTTGAGGTGAGCCTATAGTAGTAGGCTAATAGCCTACAGTAACTTTGTCGCCAATACCCACCCACAGGCGTAAAGTGTGTTTATTCTTGGATGTATAACATTGGTGTTCGTTAAGTGTTTCTTATGATTACATGATTGTATGTGACATCACTCCTCATTGAATGGCTTAACGTGCTAAACGTCCGAAAGTGGCACAAGGGGAATCTAAATAGGATCCGTTCCGAACACCTGGTCAAGAAGAAAGGTGGTCAAAGGGTGAAAGTTTTCCCCGAGAGGCCTGGTTTTGAGATCAGTTCGGTTCACCGATGTTAAACGCAAGTTCCCTCCACTTATCTTTAAGCTCTCAATTCCGTTCCTACCCCCAAGCTCTTGGAAGTTATTATTTGTGCTAATTTAGACGCGCTGTTATCCCAAATCTACAGCCGGAAGATAACGTTCTTGTTCTTACAGGTTACTGATGATGCGTACTTTATACATATAAACAGAAAAATACATCGTTGTGTCAATGAGAATATTAGCATCTAAACGATGGAATTCTTTTCTTTCTTTCTTTCTTTTTTTTTTTTTTTTTTTTACAACACCTATCTTAACTTTCATACTGCATTATACGAGTGTACGGCAATCTCCCCAGCTCCTGAAGCTTTTCCACAATGGACGGCGTAAATGTCGTTACTTAATATGAGGTACTCTTCGAAGGGCCGAATAAAGGTTATGTGCCTCTGTGTGTGTGTGTGTTGGGGGCCGTGATTAGTGCCCTTATTGTCCAATACATTTGCTACTGTCCAATCGAGCAAGGTTCATGTAATAGGCTAACCTGAACCCAGTTGTCAGTCAGGGGGGAGTGCTCTCCCCCCGACTCCCCCGTCACAGAGCAGTCAGTGTCGTCATTCCAGCTTCGGTTTATAAGACTGTCCACTGCACACACACACATACACACACACCTGGCAAGAGAAATATCACAAACAGAGAGGGACAGAAAGCGACCCCTGGCACAAGCTCACACGGACCAAACGGAGAGGAAGAAAGAGGCATAACGACTTACAAGGAAAGTATTCATCATCCTTTTGAAGTGCCTGATTTTCTCAGGTACTGTCGAGAAAAAAACGAGCTACAACTTACGCATTATTAGCACGTCACTTTTATGAATCTTGCAAATTTCTCTTACTTCTCGGGCATGTGCAACATGACGGCAGAGTCCCGGCACTCGCCAGCTGAGGCGGCCAGTCCCGTGGGTGTGTCTCCTAACGTCAGTCTGGACTCCCCTGTTCCCCCGCCACCTCTGCTAATTCAGGCACGGGCTAAGGATGGGGTATTAATCAAGTCTGAACCTCGGGGAAGTAGTCCGAACACGGACCGAGAGGAGGGGGCTCCACTGGGCCACACCGAGGAGCATTTGCCGCCTACGGGGAGCCGGCGTAGGAAGAGGCCGGTGCAGCGAGGGAAACCGCCATACAGCTACATAGCGCTCATAGCTATGGCTATTGCCAACTCCCCTGAAAGAAAACTGACGTTGGGAGGTATTTATAAATTCATCATGGAGCGCTTCCCATTCTACCGCGAGAACTCAAAGAAGTGGCAAAACTCTATTCGGCACAACCTTACTCTTAACGATTGCTTTGTCAAGATCCCCCGAGAGCCAGGCAGACCCGGAAAGGGCAACTATTGGACTCTTGATCCAGCCGCAGAAGACATGTTCGACAACGGTAGCTTTCTACGTAGGAGAAAAAGATTCAAGCGCACTGACGTCAGTACCTACCCGGGGTACATGCAGAGCTCTAGCGCTTTCACACCGACACCCATGGGCAGACCGGCCTACCCCAACACGTTATACCCCGGAATGGGTTCCAGCTATGGCTCGCAGCTGGCAGGATCTCCGCACCCGGCAATGCTGCATCACTACCAGGCCTCGGCAGGTGTGTCTGCGCAAGGGCAACACCGGATGTTCAGCATCGACAACATCATTAGCCAGCAAACGGTAATGCAGTCTGGTCCAGGAGGCGATCTTAACCCACAGGCGTTAGGCTTGGGTGGTGGAGAACTGGGCACCATGGCCGCCAGCTGCTCTGTCAGCGGCGCCGACCCTTCGTCGTGCTTTCAAACGCAGACAGTGAACCCCTCCGCAAGCGTGCTCAGTAGAGGTAGTGGCACCCTCTCCTCAAACCTGGCAGCCGCGTATCCTTATTCATCCTCAGCCTCTCCTCCCCACCTGCCCGCTATGACGCAGCCTAGTTTCTCCCCAGGTAGCTCGCAGGTGTACTGCCCCGGGAACAGGCTGTCTTTGCCGTCTGTCCGTTCTTCGTCTTGCGCTGAGCACACCGAGCAGTTGCTTGGGCTGTCTGGGCCACCAATGAACTCTTATAACAACTCATACATGCGGCAAGCAAACTTTGCGTCGGGACTAGAGCGATACATGTGAGAGCGGAAGGACTGGTATAGACCTACAACCTACAGCCTCATGTATACAAGACATTCCATGTCATTCAGACATAGCGGCGCCATCTGCTCCCTGTCATTTTTAATTCCTTTGATTTGAAAGGCGACTACATTCCAACATTTCACGTTTTCTGTAATAATGTCCTACACATGCCAGTTCACTGGATTAACATTTACAATGTATGTTTCCTAAGATAATTAGTTCATGTGTGTTTGTATTTTGATACACCCTGTCTTACGTGGTTACTCTTTTCCTGTTTGAAAAGAGTTTACGTTTACTAATGTACAGTAGCTACAGGTTAGTAAAGCCGTATCAAACTAAACTAAAGCACTGTATCAATTAAAAAGCAAATGTGATGCTTTCAAATGTATTAGTCCCAAAAATCTAAAGCAATTTTCTCCATGTGATTGTTATGTTAATATTTGTATTTGAACTGTTACAAATGTTTATGATCCGTATTGGAAAGCGCGTCAGTTGTCAGTCCTGGAATTTCTATAAAGTGTCTTGCTGGTTTAATTATGAAATACATATTCAATAATAAAAATTGTTTTATTATAATTCTGTATTCTGCTATCTGTATCTAACACACACCAACAGACCCATCATATTTTATAAAATAAAAATAACATTTTGATTGCAGTTTGATTCGGGCAATTCGATCTCCTATTTACGTTTGCGTTTACAGCCACCTAAAGTGCTGCAATTGTATGTTCAAACAATTGAATTACAAAGTAATTATTACCAGGAGGCACTACTATTACATGATGATGATACATTTTTCTTAGCATTTATTGTAGCCTTTCTGAGATTCTCATGCCTTCGTATCGTAACTTGCTAACATATTTTAAATGTGTATAAAATAAAGACAACGTTTAGATAAATAGTAAGGAGCATTAACAAGCTTTGAATTCTGCATGGCTGGTTTCAAAATACCATAGGCGGAATTTCGACTGTCTAGATTCCACAGCGCGCCCACCTTTGAGGATGTTTACCGAGATAAACAGCCTTGTCGTTACATAATATCACAGGCTGCATCTTTATCACATTACATCTCTGACAGTGACATTACTCTGGGGAACGACATCGCTGAGTATGGCATTGGTAACCATGAAAAGCAAGAAAAATTAATGTGATACCACAATATCTATTTGTAATTCAAATGAACAACAAAAGTTAAGCAACAGCCGAATTCAGAGCTGTATCTATCACATTCAGGCAAGAGGTTCACACAGCTAAACTGAGATGACTTAGAAGTGAGACATTACATCATGAAACGTTTTAAAATAGTGCATGTGGATCATAACAAAATAGCCTGACATATGCACTAATCAACCCTCCGCTAAAGCACTAAAAACTTGTCTGTTCGAATCTATTTTCTCCAGTATGTTTGTTTCAATTGACGGACATTTTTTCAGGTAACGCATCATTCATTGAATAAAACTGCATATGCAGTTGTACACTATTCAGATCAAAATGAGTGCAAACTAATTATCATAAATCCTATAAATAACATATCATTTGGCATATATCAACACATTACGACTGCATCATTGCTAGGTTAAATAAGAAGGTTCATAAGTTCATCTTTAAGTTAACATTAAAGATGTGTCGTGTTTTAGGAACCACGCACTCTATGGCAAACAAAAACCATCCTCGTTAGCGTCGGAGTAAAGCAAGGATGATGCCCATTGTAAACCCTGTTTAAGGTGAGTGCAACAAACGCATAGCATCACCTACAACAACAGGTGGATACTTCAAAACTGGCACTTTTGAATATTTCGCTCTCAGTCATTACTACCAGGTTTGAGCGGACTTCGCTTTCATAGTTTGGTATCATCATCATCATCATCATCATCATCATCATCAACAACAACAACAACAACAACAACAACCCATCACCGACAGCCAGGGATTATTGTGTGTATTTGTGTATTTTGGTGTGAATGGAAGACCCTTTTTCTTGTCAGGAAATTTGCTCCACTGCTACAACAATATTATTACTCTGACTCAAGTTGACGGCGCATCCTCATTGTCTGTGCTTGCCAGCATCCCTGTCCTACCACAACCGCTACTGCTTAAACAGGACAGGCCTATCAAGTACTGTATGTATCTCTATACAGCGCGGGGGAGACGAGGTCGTGCTTTTTATTAAGGGCAGTCTGAGCTCGGAAGGGAAAACAAACGTGTCATTTGACCACACATTCATGCTTCCGTGATTACTAACTAGACTGTGTTCTTAATGTAAAGATTACAGCGACACCTGGCGACACTGACCTTGTTTCTAAGTTTTCGATATATGGAGTGGAGTTCTAATTAAAACTGGTCTAGTACATTTTCGCCTTTGGTGTTATTCATATGTTGTCCGCTAGATGTCAGGCCACACTACAGAACAGATTGAATCTTTGGACATGAGCGCTTCTCAATCTCCCTCTGATTTAAGAATAGTTTTTTTCCGAAAAGAAATCCAGAAGCAGAACTATATTAATGTTTTTTAGAATCAAAATCAGCAGCATCTAAAACAGAATGGATTCATAAATCCCTCGGATAAATCCATTGCCTAAGTGAGAAAGAATTCATTTTAAATTCAAAATATGTCTATGAAATGTATTATTGCCCAATATTTAGTGTCAAATGATGTCGCGGACGAAGAGACAAAAATGAAGCGATGTACCAGTTTTAACCACCAGATGACGATGCCTTAACGTGAACGACCAAATTCAAGGTTGATTCACCTGGCTGCTTTAACTCTTCTTCCATTCCGACCGAAATTTGTTGGCCTCAAGAAGTATGTAGATATGCTGCTTGGCGTGTCTTAGGCTATATTTAAAGTTAGTGTTGTATTTTTTAAAATCTTGTAGCTAGCTGAATTCTTCCAACCAACGGACCAACGCGCATGTTGTATGTTTTAAACTGTAGGTGATTAATATTCTATTTTTCACCAGCCATGGTGTTTGCCTAGTTTGTGATTCTGCGATGTTAGCTATGCACTTTATAAATTACATGTTCTGGCTACGCGAAGAGACGTTAGTAACCACATCTCATTCATATTTTATTATCTGTGACCCAACAGCACAAGTGAGTTTGTGATTGTGGGTATTTTCCCATGGGTCAATACTTAACAACAGTGTGCTGCTAACCTGAGCATGTCTGTTGTGTTTCAAGCCATTTTAACTTGTCTATTTAATATATTGGAGGAATTCCTGATTAGTATCGACTCAAAGTTGCTGGCTAGATATGCCAAATTGTTTATTTATAAGGGAACGTTTGCTACGTCCCTTAAGTCACACAGTCACTCTGAGTGAAATAAATGTCAGCAGCGCGCATGAACTCTAATAAAGAGAATAAACATTTCATCTTGATTTTCAAAATGCGAAGGCGTAATAGGGAGAACCGTGACCCGTAGTGGTGATTTGGCCGTGCTCCCGTGCAGCTGTCCGAGTCTTCAGCTCGGCGATGTGAGTTATGCGACCGCTGCCAGCTGACGATCCAGAGAGGATTGGGAATGGGAAGCGGGTTATCGGGTTGAGTGAGTGAGTGTGTCGCTAAAGAGAACTTTTAGGGAAAGGACGAGATGAACGGGTCTGTTACCGTCCCCATTCTTCAGGCAAGGCATTTTTATAGAAATAAACATTATAGTTACGGTTCTTCTCCTTCCGCAGCACATTGCAGGCATCAACGTGAAGCCAAGTTGAGTCAAGTGAATGGGTGTCATCAATATCCCAGAACAAACAGTTTCAATAAGACAGTTTAAAATTAATTCAATTTAATATAGGCTACATTAATAGATTCGTCTTGGATTTATAAATCAAAACGTGTCCAGCTATCTTTCCACAACCATTGTTACCCAGTACAGTATGCAATTGACGATACAATTCATATAAAATATCAAACAAGTGGTCACGGTCTCTCTGGAATTGAACACGACGATGGTATGTTTGAAAGACAGTGTAAATTACGCTCGAATACGCCAAGACAGGACTGCAGACGAGTTGAACGGAGACGGAAGGAGCTTAGGTGGCAGAGCAGGATTTTACCAGATTCACTGACAAAATTTGCTAAATGAATTTGATACTGCACAGCCTATAATGGAAGTCTGTTGTCTGATGCAGTCGACAAATGAGGTGCCGACGGAAAACCGCTGCAGTAATACGTTTGTTTCAGCTTCGCAATGAAATGGAATGTGCGACCGCGTCCCTTCTCCGCGCCACTGCATATAGGCCCATGCAGACCGTGCAGATCAGGTCTGCTCAAATTCTGGGACGAAGACGAATTGGAGCAGGTTGAAGTGGAATGCGCTTGTGTTTGTGTATATGTGTATGTCTTTGAGTGTATGTGAATTATTTAAACAATGTAGATGGATGGTGTTATGGCTACATGACAAGGAAAACATAAAACCCGTGAGAAATGATTTTAGGATTAATGGCAAAGAAATAAATACAAGCGGATTTTTTTTTGCGTTGTGGTTCCAGGATATTATTTCTCAATGAAAGATTAGCTTTTACAATTGTGAGGTTATTTTATTTGAAATTCGCATCCGCGCTCTCATTATTCCGGCCCTTTGAGTTCAGATTGGGTGAAAAGGTTTAATAGCAAAATTACAACGTGGCCGTTTGTTAAGTAGCCTATTGAAAAAGAAAACAAACAACAACATTTCATATCACAAAAAAAAAAAAAAAACACAAATTCATCAATTTCCAAGATTCTACACGATTTTGTCTTTCCTAATGACCGATCTTCACAGAAGAAAATTCCCATTGGTCAATTTACCGGTAAATTATTTTTCATATGCAAAATAGTAATTTTGGATTGTTTATTATAGTAACGAAAGTACATGTAATGTGCATGGCTATATGCGCATGTACTCAAATTCACTGCGATCTTTATACTGATGAACTCCTGATCGCGGCACCATCAGCCATGTAAACTTAAATAATATGACACTGCCCTTTTCAAAGCGCTCGACTAAAATACATGTACTGAATTGACAAAAGGCTGACGGGCTGCTGTGGAGCTTCACGTCTAACGCACATTAACACACACACACACACACACACACACACACACACACACACACACACACACACACACACACACACACACACACACACACACATATAAATTGCCATATATTAAGGTAAGTTAAGTTACTCACAAGCAGATACATGCAAAACGCCAAGTGTTTTCTGTGTAGATTCTATAAGGTGGAAAGGGCTCTCCATGAAAATGTGAGGATAATGGGATTCAATTTATCTTGTCACATTTTTGAAAGTGAATAAAAGGAATATGCTTATAGCGCTCTACATTATATCTATGAAAATTGTTACGGGTATGTTGGTAGGAGTCTGGCCGTAACAAAATGATGGGCCAAATATTTATTTTTTGGAAGCTGTGGAATTCGACGGTTAAAATAAGCACTTATCTGACAGTAAAACACTAAGATTATCCAGCTAGAGAATTTTAGTTTATTAATTGCTGATGTTCAAAAATGTTCGGTTATAGAGAACGCAAAAAGTTATACGAATTACAGATCTAGTCTTTCTACCACTGTAAATTGTGAATTATATATATATTTACTATCAAGTCACTTTGAGATACACTTTTATGCAAATTAAAATTACAAGAACGACAGTATCGTTGTCAACTTCAACAGCAACAATAACAATAACAATTAGATTAAAGAACACAGCAGTCTGTATGAAAACATAAATGCTTCCATGACAATGATTAGGTATATTTCATTGAATAACAATTGAGCAAGAATAAACTAATTCATTTGCATTTGGTGCAACTGTTCCTGTCCAAGATTAAAGAAAAACAAAACAAAACAAAAAAACTCCATTGAAACGATTTCATTTGTTCTGTAAATATTTATTAACATATTCGGATGAAAGGATGTGAAATGTTAATTTGGATTTTTAATTTATTTATACCATCGGAAGTGCCGAGATTGTGCATCCAGTATATAGGGCAGCAGTCTTGTTTACACATTAAAAATTCATCCTTTTTATCTACACGGAAAATGAAGGAGGCTTTATACATGAAGAATAGGCGGTTAAACAGGTTTCACGCGCGCTCCCTTGCAGCGTTCTGGAAACACTGTATTAGTGTATAACCTTTAAAATAAATAGTGTTAAATTTGTTGCATATGTGCAGAAATACATGACAAAATACTTCTTATTTTTACAAAAATAAAAGGCATTTTGAGTTAAACTCTGAGAGGGAAGGTATGTTTAATCGTCTGTACAAATTAATTAAACAGCATGTAAATAAACTTAAATCACAATGTTTAAATATTTCGCTTTACATTTTAATTGCATTTATTATATGGAATTTCTTTTAACAATTCACGCTTCTATTAACATCATATTTTACAAATGAAACACATTTTCTGTTTAAGCTTATGAATAAGACAACATAAAGAAGGGAAGTTCAACCAAAAGGGAAGGGAAATCAACCAAAAGACACAAAGTTTCAATCTGTCGTATCACTATTCAGCTACATCTTCCACATGACAGTAACATACAAAGGCATCACTCATATGACTATTCGAATATATACATTAGCTTGTTATTAATTGTCAACACTTAGGCCCAGTCATAACCTAACTGCAATGCCCTTAATTTTAAATGACTAAATCTTGATTTCGTTACAGAATATACACAATATTCAGACTATGGTGTCGATGAGAGTAGTGGTAATGTCGAGAAAATAACGGCTTGCAAATTTATTTTATGCAGCAAATAAGTTGGTCAACTTCCCAGATTTGCGAGAGGGACTGAAATACGGAGACTCCAGGACTGAAATCGCCTGTACGCGTCACAAATTTAGCATAATCAATGCAGACGTCACGCATTTACATTAGACAAGTTATTTCGTTTGTGGAGATCAATTGTACGTTAAATATATAACTTCAATCAAAAATAATTTAGAGAAAGGATTAGTCGGTGCAGATAAGGTGAAAGGTAGTTGTGGAAAATGCCTGGATAATTGTTGCCGCAGCCCTGTCCTTCTTTTCCTCCTTCTCCCAGCCTCCATAACTTCCTGGCAGCTGTGACACGTTGTCCACGTGACAGCCCAGGCTGAATAAATACGTTTTGAGAGCCGCGAGGGGAGAGAATGTTAGGTTCGCACGGGACACGGGTGCGGTGTCTGTGCGCAAAAAAATAAATATACATTCCAGTGTATGCATATATGAACCTGCAAGAAGAAATTACACTGTGTACAGATAAACAAATTAGGAATCAAGAAAACAGATTTCAATAAACAAGCATAAACTTAAACGGACTTCAGAGATATTCCATTTAATCCGAAACTTTTCCCTCATATTTTTGGTTTATGATCGTGGTCGCTTCAACAACGGGGAAGATTCCTTCTTGGTTTAATAACTGCACAGCTCGCATGCCTTGGCCTCGGTCGCAGTGTTCACACGCTGGAGCTAAAGGGCTTCTCTTTTGTTGAACATATTTTTTGCTCTCTTAATGACTTCAAATTTGTGTTTATGCATCAAAGGGATTCTTTGCTCTCGGAGACAGAAGCGGGAATCTTTTCGGATTTTCAGAAGCGTGGGAGAGTGGTCAGTACTGGTGTGTTTTTTTCACACATTAACTGACGCAAACACAGTCTTGCTGAGTGTTGGAGCAGCAAACAACTCGTCACGGAACGCGAGAACGAGAGACAGACAGACCTTCCAAGGATGACCCTAGGCACGGATATGTCCGACAATTCTGCCCTGTCCGAGGATGTGGACATCGATGTTGTTGGGGGAGACATATCCGTCGGCAAAGATGGGAAATACCTGCATCACCATCACGACTTCCACTTGGACAATGACTCGGACGACAACTTGTCCCAGAACGCGGGTGAGAGCGCTTCTTCTCCGGGTCTCAGTAGCTCCGAGTGTCCGGCTGACCGAGTAGAGGTGGGAGGAGAGGCCGGCGGAGGGCCAATGGGAGGGGAGAAATCCGGGAAAAACGCACTGGTTAAGCCTCCTTACTCCTACATTGCCTTGATCACCATGGCCATTCTACAGAGTCCCAAGAAACGACTGACTCTCAGCGAGATCTGCGAGTTTATCAGCAACAGGTTCCCCTACTACAGAGAAAAGTTCCCTGCTTGGCAAAACTCCATCCGGCACAACCTTTCTCTAAATGACTGCTTTGTCAAAATCCCACGGGAGCCTGGCAACCCAGGAAAAGGCAACTACTGGACCCTAGATCCGGAGTCAGCCGACATGTTCGACAACGGGAGTTTTCTGCGCAGGAGGAAACGTTTCAAAAGGCACCAATCGAATGAGATCCTCAGGGACACTGGCGGATTCCTGCCAGGGTTCGGGTACGGCCCCTACAGCTACAACTATGGTCTACAGCTGCAGAATTTCCATGCCCATCACCCCTATCACCCGCACCATCCTGGAAGCGCTTTCCCTTTTCAGAACCCCCAGTGCGCACTCCCTTCCCCCGCCTCGATATTCCCTGCACCGCATCCCCTTCCTTCAGTCCTGGGGGCCGACTTGAGAAAGCCGTTTTACCCACAGCTCAGTCCGACTCTGCCGGGCTTGGCGCCTCTGAAAGCGGACGCCAACACTCAAAGCCGTCCCTCTTTCTCTATAGACAATATAATCGGCGCAGCTAACTCTCCGGCCTCCCCGTTCTCTGCACAGCCGAGCAGCCAGGCGCAGATCTTGGCAATGCTTACCCCTGCGCTCGCCTCTGCCTCTAACCACTTGAATCTCTCGCAGGAAACCCTGCTGCAATCTGCCGGGGCACAGACCTTCTCCAGCAAAACTACAAACCTAAGCAGTTGTCACTTCTAATCAGACAACAAATCAAAAAAGCACAGAAATCCTGTAAAATCCAGTAAGATTCTTTCGCCACGCGCAAAGGTAGGATAAACATTGTTTGCGACACTAAGAGCATTGTGTTCTTCCCCTTGTGTGTTTTCTTTAACATGACCATAGGAAAAAAGAAAACTTGCGAAAATATATTTATGACTTGTAAATATGTATAATATAAAGGGGAGAAGCCTATTAAAGTACAAATACAATAAAATACTTTCAAAACAGGTATGGGGTGTAAAATAAGTACCCGCCTTTCGCCGGGCTGTGTCCCAATGCCCCATATTTAATAGAAGACTGGCTATTTTGTAAAGAAAACGTAGTTTAAAAATGTTCAGCACCTCGTTCACTAGGAATTATTTTTGATGGTTGACTATTATTGAGATTATTATTATCGTTTTATATATTTTGTTGAGTTTGTGAAAAGCACTGTTCATACCGAGGCCAAAAAAACTCAGGTTTTTAATTGTTTTTAAAGCACATTGCAGGAGACAGAGGGGGCTGTACATACAGTGCGAAACCTTTCCCACTATTTCCCCTTTCTCCTTACAGCGGTGTTTTGGTGAATTTGTAATTATTATTTTATGTGGTCAATAGATACGTATGTGGTTCTGGTGTAAAGCGCATTACCTCTCATTCTGTTCAATTGTTGTGCATACTTTCTTATCTATTTCATTGAAAATAATCTGTGAAAATGTTGTTATATGTAAAGAAAGACAGAAAAAACGCTTAAAATGTCCATAGGTCATTTTTGTTGTAAAGACAAGAAAAATAAATGTTTGTGAATTTTAAAACATGTTTTCGTTAAATTATTTATTCAGTAAATGAATAATTATACAGGCCTTTAGGCCAATTCTCTCAGATTTATAAAATAGACGATGAATTATTAGCTCCTATTCATAAAGACAAGCCAGCATAACTAAATCTGATATGAAATGTATTTTAAAATACCTACAACTGGTTTAAAATGGCAAATTACACCATCAGTGGAATATTGTAATTCGAAATCTAGCCAAATCTAATTCGCCATTTTAAACTTTTGTGTTTTTGACAAAGCCGAGTTTTAAAAACGTGCATAAGGGCCTATCCATAACACGCTTCGTGAGTGGGGATATTGTTTCCTTAGTGAGAAATTATACCTGAAAGGGATGGGAGGATGCTTATGTGTCATGTTTATTATTTTTATTAGTTTGCTTGAGGTGAAGCACGCAACCGTTTTCTGAATGTTTTGATCAGGCGTGTTTATTTCAAGCGTCTCCGAATGATACAGGGGCACCTGCCCTGGCTCTCAACACATCAAATCTCGTTTGTTCCAACATTACTGAAGAAACACCAAACTGGGCTGAGATAATACTTGACGTTCATGTATAGAACACTATAATTGCGATTAATAATTTTCAATAACCGTTATTGTGTAGTGCGCTAATGTGACAGTACTTTCAAGAATAACAACGATGACAATTGTGATAGGAGCTCGGTGTTGTCTGAACTCCCGAACAAAATTCGAATAAGTAATAGGGACCTGGGCATGCATATCTGTGCAGTGGCTCTCGGGGCGATAGTAATGGACAGGATTCGGGCTGCTAACAAAGGGGCAAATGAATGGGGACAGCAGCGCTTGGAAACCTGTAATTGCGTGTCAGGGTTCTACATAGATACCAACAATCTCTGGAGGTTTGGTTGCTAATTTGTGGCAGCATTTTTTTAAAATCTGGACTCTAATCCACTATAATGCGGCTTTTTGCCCGTTTGTTGATGTTGTCGCCAAAGACCTTCTCCCCAGGGCCTGAATGGGCACCCAGCGAGCGGTCCCCTCCGAGACAAGCCACACACATTTGCCTCTGAAAGGCGATCTTCTTACAAGGCGCTTGGTTGTCCGCTTTCATGTCGACTGTGTTGTTTCGGGACACGTACAAAAGAGGCAGCGGGGACTCGCCGCGGTGCAGAAAACAGGCCGATGAATCCATTTTAGAGTTGGTCAAGCAAATGTTCGGGGACTGAAGGGGGTATAAAGCTTCTTTTATTCAATAGAGCCGTGTGCAAATTGTTAAATTACTATGTGGGGTGTTTCTGACAGCTGATTATTAGGCATAGAGGGTGGGAGGGCTGGCTCCCCTACTCGCCTTTCCCCTCCAACACCCGAAAAGCCTTTGAAGCCAGCATAAACATTAGGATTGTTTTTTGTTCTCTAACAACTTTCATACACGCCATTTGTCACCATAAAATACAAATATAGTCGGTCCAGCATATTGTGATTATTGAATATTTTAATAATAGTACTACCTATGTCTAAAAAAGGGGTCCAACAACGTCTGACCAGCTGTTGAACTACAAAAGCGGATGTTTGACAATAAGGAACAGGTTGTTTGCCAAGACTGATAAAAGCTAAAGGAACTGCCCAGCTTCGGGATTGAATTGGGCCTGAACTTTGATGTTGGCCTACAACTGGTCGAATATGTCTGTATGGTAGAGGAAAACACGAGCGCGACCCCGCGGCGTTAAACGTGCATCTCCCAGAATCGATTTTTTGTGCCAGAGCAATCGCCTGGCACATATTCTTTTGGACATTCATACACTGGAGACAGTTTGCCCAGTTACAGGAGAAACGGTATGGAATCACTGAAAAGACATTAATTTGTTTAATTTGTTTTAATACATCTGTCGTGAGCCGTTTGATTATGGGAATTTAACTCGAATTTGCAATGAACATATACAGAGTACTGCTCACCAACAAATAAAGGGGTCATATTTTTTTTCTTCGGTGAGCAACGGTTCGGAATCTAATTAAACTGGACATATGGAGAAATAATGATAGTCTGAGAAAATGCGAGCTTCACTCAAAGCGCTAATGCAAGTTACGTTATGAGCGATTAGAGGGTACAGAGTTCAACAGTATGTCGCCGCTCTTTCGTCACCAGTTACTCTGTCTATACCTATCTGCAGATAGGGGCGACGGCACCTTGGCCGAAAATCTTCAAAATACAGCTCAAACGCTGAGACAGTAAAATATCAATCGCTCATTTTTGCTATTGCATTGTAGCCTGAAGCAGCAAATAATTTTAGAAAAAGGTAACGATCAACAAAACAGGAACAAAGAAAGAGAAAAAGCAAGAAGCGATTAAGTGAAAAGTGTCTATACTCCATCTGACAGAGGATGAATAAAATATATTTTATTGAGCGTAAAACACTTAATGATTTATAATTTATCAAAAGCAGAGATCGATGTAATTTGTGCCTGCATTGAACACTACGTTATACAGGAAAGAGCACAACAGTTATAACCGTTCAGATAATCTCTATATTTGTTTATCCTATGGAAAAACAAATTACTGCTATTTGTCTCTGTTGGGATATTTTATTGCCCCCCTGACCCCGCACAATGCATTAGAAGAAGGTACAGATAGTCCACAGAAATTAATATAGACATTTATGTAATCAAGATAATATTCATTTCCAACCATGCTTTTTCCTGACAGCGAAAAAACAAACAATAAAACACACACAAACACACGATCAACTTTGCGAGGGACAAAAATTTGTTGTAATTATTATTATTATTATTAGTAGTAGTAGTAGTAGTAGTAGTAGTAGTAGTAGGTCGACGTAATGTGTAATTACAAAATCATTTAATATTAGTAATCGTCATCGCCATAGTAAGTTTATGGAGGATTATTTAGCGACTTTGATCAGTTTGGCGCACAGTGTGTGTGGGAAGTGAGCATGTCAGGGTGGTCCTAATAATTATCGTCGGCCAGCAGCTTCACACAAAGGCAAACACACGCATACACGCGCGCAAGTACACACACACTCCAAATAAACACACACACACACACACACGCTGAGAGAGAGAGAGAGAGAGATACAGTTCAAAATACAGTATTTTAATGAGCTACACCATTATCATAACATAGCATAAGCATTTCTTCAAAATAATTGCGATGTTTAATATTAATTGTGTCATGTAGTGCATTCAATAACCACATTTAGTATATATTTATTATATGTGTGTGTGCGCCAAATGGGAAATACTGCATAATGTATGATGTAGAGTTTACTTCAATCACAACCTTCCAGCTAGTTATGGTTTTTTAAAAGGGGCTCGGAAGTCTTATATACACCCTCCCCTTGTTAACATAATCCGAATACCCCCCCCCCCCCCCCCAACCCACCCCGCCCCATATCAACCTACACTCGTCCATCCTTCTCTAACTGTTTTTAATCTGATCCCAAGATTAAATCATTGGCTACAGACAACAGTTTACAATCTCTTTACTCCGGCTAATTGCATGCTCTTTGTGCTTTCATTTTCTGCATGTGGGCGCATTACGCGTATCATAGAGACCACCCATAGTTCCATCGAGTTCTTGCCCTGGAATTATTTCTTTATTTCTTCCATCAGTCTGTTTCATGTTACGCACAGCATTTTAACGCGGATTGTTGCCTTAAGAATTGAAGTCGTTTAGAGTTGCTTCAAGCTCCTCGTGGAAATATTCATATTCTACACTCTCTCGAAAAATGTAAATAAGAAACCCAAACACGACTTTATTAGCAGGAGGAGCAAAGATTCTGTTCCCATCCCTCTTGACCTCGCGCCACCTCGACAGTTTCTCCTCGAGCCGCCTGTGCTTTCGGTTATTAGTTTCCCGCTCACCGCCCCTTCCTCGCCTCTTATCATATTAGCTAAATTGATTAGACAGATAAATAACAGCTCACATTATTTTTAACATTAAAGACATTTTTAGACGTTGAAGTTTGCTGATTAATATTAATTTCCACAATGTAATGTATATTTCTATACAGCACAACAATATACAATTACATTAGGGCTATTCATATCAATTTCATTTCACAGATTTTCTCTGTAATTATTTCATGTGAATAAATATATATGTATATATTTACAATAAATGAGGCTATGTAAATACTCACAATGAAATGGGACATTCAGTCTAATGGGCATTACGATTGCCTTCAAATTTGAGCGACAAACAAAAAGTATATGATCCATATCATATACATTTCAGTGACCACCGAAATCGCGATGATGCGTAAGATAGGCCTACTTGTTTAAATTCCTTACTCAATGTTAATGACAAGCGCCATAGTTTCTGCATTGTGTGCCCTCCTGAGTTAGTACTGAAAAACATCCACATGTAACCCACAATCGACAGATTCAGCTTCATGTGGCAAATTTTAATTTACAATGTTAATGTATACGATTGTTTCTTAATGTTGCGACCCTCTTTATATCGCCCAGGAACGTTCCTCCCAATGTCTTACTGACTTCCTGTTTTCCCTCCTAATGCTTTATGGACGCGTGTCACCTTGTAGCAGATCACCCCGAGCTTTCTCTCTCCCCACGTCTCAGCGCGTGGACAGGGGATTACCCGAAATCGTTTTTCCTCTTTAACTGCCCACATCACACTTTTCTCGATATGCTAATTGCAATCACCAATCAATTTGTCACGGATATTTGAGTTGTGAGGCCTTGAAGGAAAAAAAAAAACGAACGACTTGAAATTATTACCATTTGTAGCAACCTGATGCAGTCGACAGTATTATTTTGAAAGCTAAACTTGTAACCCCGATGAAAACTAATTGAAAGACAACCTGCAACAATAACTGTAACTCTGTGGTGAGCAATCTGGAATTGCACAGCAATAATATTAGGGATAATAATAATAACTCTGATAATAATGAAGCTTCTTATAATAATAATAATAATAATAATAATAATAATAATAATAATAATAATAATTATTATTATTATTATTATTATTATTATTACATTGACGTTGTTGTTTTGTTCCTCTTGTTACATATTGAATTATAGGTTCCTGAAAGTAAGGACTTAGGGTCGTTTTTTCATTCAAGGCCAATGTGCAAAGAAAGTGAAAAGGCAAAGGGCCTTATGAAGCAACGAGAACTGAGGAGGGTTAGTAATACTCAGTGGGATAGAATCAGTTTAGGAAAAGCATTGCTGTTAATTGTATCATACCAGCGGTGCAGAACTCTGCATATATTTGTGTGCATATTAATGTCCCTCCTAACTAGGGTTTAGTACACCCTTCCATTCTATCAATACCCAATAAGGTACTAAAACGTTCTGTGTTGCGTTTTCATTACGTTCTGTTTAAGTTTGACATAAAAATGCATGTTACCTACGCTATGAATCGATTTAATTAACCAGGGCCCGAGGTTTAAAATCTCTCAGACTTCATTCACAGCATAGCGTATTCATACCATAACTTTGTTATAACTGTGAATGTGATGTGAATGTGAAATAAATAAATAAATAAATAAAATACTTATCAGTCCTAAAATCTACTTCTATCCGCCTGACGGAAAAAAAAAATATTTAGCGTAGATTATTGGTGATTGGAACTTTTACTTTTGGATGATTACTTTCACCCAGTGGGATATAATAAAAACGACAACAACAACATCAATAATAACAATGCTACTACTTCTACTACTACTACTACTACTACTACTACTACTAATAATAATAATAATAATAATAATAGCAGCATTAGTAATATTGTTGTTGTTACACATGTTTTTCTTATTGTTAGTAATATGTATTCATTTAATGCACTGGCAGTATAATTATCCTTGATTTCTCGTTTCTTTTCATGTCAATTTTGTCTCTGTTTAATTTTGTAGATATGCTTTAGATTTTCCATTTAGTTTGCTTTGTGTCTGTGTGTAGATTTCGACCACAAATTCAAACAAGCAAGTTGTAGGCCTATTTAAACTTCAGCAGAGCAACAGGTGCTAAGATGATGTGGCTCTCTGTCCTGCTTTGATCCAACCTCCCCCAGCTCCTGGATTCTTTCGTATGCTAATCGAGTCCCCGTTCAATAAAAAATAAATGGTATTGGTGTGTGTGTGTGTGTGTGTGTGTGAGGGCGTGTGTGTTTGAGTGTGTGGTAATATGACTTGGTCAAACCTGAACAATCTTCAACCAAAATATAATGATTATGAAATATGACAATGAATGTGTTATGACTGTGTTATGTTATTATTTCATGTTGTTTTGTAATTTGTAATTGGGGTTCCACACCACTATTCAAAATAACCGAGCTATTACAATATTGTTAATGGACTAATGAGAAATAAAACATAAAGTGTTATAGCAATCATGTGTGCGCAGTTTTCAAGGGTGCAGACTTACTGCTGCAAGGAAGGGGCGCTAACCTGAGCGTGGCTCCTAGCAAGGGGCAGGTCGTCCAGGACACTCTTTCAAAACAACAAACACAATATTGCCCAACATCCTCCTTTTGAGTCTGAAGGTACACAGGAAACGTATGAACTCGTTTGCTGTGTTTACATGTTGATAGGCTTTACACGATTGTGAAATGCTTAGGATTATTCGGGAGCAGTCAAAGAGTGGACTTTACTTTTATAGAGAAACAGAAGACTAAGAAACACTAGACAGCAGTGAACTTGCTTTGTTTCATCATAAAATATATATTTTCAGGTCGAAATAAAAAGTGCACGTTTTTACCAAAGCTACACAATACAAAAACGGCGAGATCGCATTGAAATATTATGCATGTGTCTAGTCTCCCTCTCCCCCTATATAATATATATGGAAGGAGAGAGAAAATTGTGTAGTGCATGAAGAAATAAATAATGTGTAAAGTATTCCTAGTAAAATATTTTTCTTCTAAATATTGGGTTATTTTAATTAATCACTTTTAATACTTTCTCCGTGCGCACGATTTTAGAAAAAGAATTCATGATGTTGTGTAAGTTCAAACGCAGCACTTGCTTCAATTTGTTTATCGCATTAAAAAAACTGCTGTTAGATTGCATCTAGGCCCGAGGTTTTCATGGCTGATTTATTCGTGAAAGTTTCGATTTTGTTTCAGACCAGCTCCCTGGTTCGGTGACGCTCTAGACTCGGCTCCCCCTGCTTCCAAGCTTCTCTCCAGGGATCAGCCGTTTCACTTTCCTGTAAAAGCCCTGCAGCACTTCCAGTGAGGTGCTGAAATGAGCAGACTGGGCCCGCAGACCTTGCGCCCACACAGTGCAGGAATGCCGATGGCGGGGTCCCAAGACGCCGCAGACTGGAGGAGAGGAGATGAGCGGCATCAATAAATCAGGACCCCCTTCCCCTGACAACGCTTAAAATCTCTCCCACTACCTATATTATGCTGATGTTTTTGCAGTTGACAGAGGAATCCTTGGGTTAATTAATTTAGTATGTGTAAATAAAGCAAAGACAGAGAACGTCCCTCTTCTCTGGAACCATAATATTAACTTTGGAAGCATACGTCTCTGCGCTTTTGACACATTGTGACAGATTGACTGACACCTGCTGCTACACCACCTTCCCACATACTGAGACAACAGACATGAACACATGGACCTTGGCGTGGATATTAGACAGAAACAGACCACCAGGTTACAGCAAAAACGGTAACAGGTAATCCGCCAGCTATTACTCGAGGTGCATAACGTCATTCTCTTACAGTGACTCTCTTCTTTCCATTCAACGAGCGCTTAGGATGTGATGTATGCTCTTTTAATAATAATTATAATCTCCATGACAACCCATCCACCTCATCCTTCCCTCGCCTTCCCAGTCGTATCATTAGGCTTGGAGTGGGCCGCTCCTTGGACGTGTTTAGCTTATTGCTAAACTGTTGCAGCGCTGTGGGACACAGCAATATTAACGTTAATAACGGGCGAGGGTTTAACATGTGACCCTCCGGCTATTATCCTGATAGAGAGGCGCAGCTGCAGCCCCCTCTTCTCTCTCACACACACCCCAACTCCCACACGCAGGGGCAACGGTGTTAGTTTCCTGACACAGTGACGGAAGCATCCACATGAAAGAGCTGAGGATGCATGCGTGATAGGGCTGTGGAGGTTTGCGAGTTTTTTTTTGTGTGTGAATCTACATTCAACCAATGTGAAATGCGACCCATTCAATGAATGGTGGACGTGGTGAACCATGTCACTGTCTCACTGTCCTCTCACATAGTGGCCTCCTGCCTACACATGTTCTCTGGGAGCTTTCTTCCCACTGTCCCACGTCTCCCAATGAACTCCCAGGAAAAAGGGGGACAGAGGACTTTATGCGACTCAGTAGCGCATCATGTGCTGCGTAACGCTGACAAATTTAACATCTCAACCCAGTCTCCTGGAGTTAAGATACTACCGTGATGCTTTGAGCCGCAAAACAACAAAGGAATTATAGTCTGTATGGCCTTCATTCATGGAGCTCCCTTCTGATAAAAACGGTGGCTATTTCACAGGCGCGTACTCTTACAATCATTTTGCTGTACACAATTTATTTTTTATAGCTCCTTTAGTCTGGAAGGGGAACAACTACTGATCTTGCTGTCGCCATTTTCGTGCAGATTCTTGCATATTCACACCTTTAATAAAGTACAATAATAGATCGAATAGCGTATTCCAGTTTAACGCAGATATCGTGCAGACATTCTGAGTATACCCCTTTATTAAAATGGTTATATATCTGACCCTGGAAAGGAAACAATGGCTAGCTTAGAGGTCAGAGATAAAATACCGTGACCTAATCCTTTTTCAACTTTCAGTGATTTGTCAATATTACTTGTTTTGTTACAAGCGCAATATTAAGTCATTTCATACAATAACTTGTACAATGATTTTGGAATTTTTCGCCGCAAGAAGGGGAACAGACATGAAATTAAAGTTAAATTGCTACGGGTTGCTGTTGATTGGTTCATATTAAAGACAATAGTAATATATTAATTAATTCAAAAGTTCAGCTTTTATCAACAAGCATAATAAGTGACCATAATTTTGCGCAGTATTTAATTCCACTGAGAGCCGCACACACGAGCGCGAGCGTAAATAATGTCGGATGCTTCTGTCTATCAAATTCCTTGATTTATTTCGTCTATTAAGGGTCAAATGATAGAGAGCTTAGAGAGCAATATGACAAAATGATGACACAACATCTCAATTAGTTTTGATTTTTCCATAACTGTCTTGGAAATCATCTCGACTGGTATAAAACTGGTTACATTTCTCCAATGGGATTTACGCGTAACAGTTTGCCAAATTTCCTTTTGGTCAGACGTTTCTCAGATCTGATAAAACAAATGACTGTGTTAGTTTTCAGGTTAATTCCACACAAGGGCTCCAGCTGAAAGAACGAATTCCTTTTCATCTAGGTATGAGAAAATAAAACAAAGTTCTGTGTCGAATTTAATTGGTCCACATTGCACAAGAAAATAGACCTTAAGGACAGAAGTGTGCGCAAGTCAGGGGAAGGCGAAACTCAGTTAAAGTTGGATATTTAATCTCTTTTGAATGTCAGTGTGTTTTCGGAAAGAATGGAAAACCCGGCGATAAAAATGAAGTTTACTATGCGGAGTGAAATGCGATCAGGCCGGGGTCGTGGGGCCAAACTTTTTAAGACTAATGTTTATTTAGAGAAGTGAGCGCTGTCTATGTGACTCCCCGTCGGCCCTGAACGTAGGATAATGTCTTTACCAGAACTGACCAGACCACCGTCCGAGCAGTCCGCCTTGTCTGCTGCAAGCTCTTTGCCTGCGACATCGCATCAGAACCTGGACCGCAGTCATGTCTACATGTAAAATGTATTACGCCGCAACTGTCGTCCTAATACAGATCAATAGTGAGTGGTGGCAGCAATACCCGTTAAGTTGTATTACGTAGCAATGTCCGTTGGATCTGACGAAAAGTGAATTGTGCATGTGTAGAAAGACTCAGTGGAGCGCCGTGTTTTCTTACAGTTTGTGAAATTGAATTAGATACGGTGAGGAATCTGACCTTTTCGCAGACCTGCACATTTTTTCCAACTCCCAGGTTCGTAGTGTTGCAGGGTATTTTTGTTTGCTCAGCTGGATTCGCAATCAGACGCCCTGTCCGTGTCGTCCGTGTCTCCCTCCCTCTGTCTCCCTCTCCGCTCCTTGCCTTGTTTCACTCGAACTCTGTTCTCCCTTCTCACGCGCTGTCGGCCGCGCGTACAGCCGACACAGATCTACGAGGATAAGCCACGGCTTTGGACAAACATTCAAACTGACAACAAAAGGGAAACGACGGGGTAGTCGTTGAAAACACATCTATCTATCTATCTATCTATCTATCTATCTATCTATCTATCTATCTATCTATCTATCCGCCTGTCTGTCTTTCTGTCTGTTCTTTGACAAACTGTTGGATATTTGCACTTGCTCAAGTATTACTATTGGTGGTTGTAGTGGAACACCATGGGCATCGTTATAATTCCACAGTGTACTACGGACACACTGGTATGGAAATTGGTAATCACCAACTGTTGTTGGAAAATTAGGTTGTGATTTAAACTATTTAGTAAAGAGGCTTCATTATAATTAAAACAGTGCCATCTTATCTGAGGGTACACGCAAACTCAGCAACAGTAATTTATGTTAATAAATGTGATATTGAAATAAAGTTACGTATGCACGATAAACTGTTGGTTCTTTTGTGCATGACACATGTGTGTGAACTCTCCGTTTCCTTTCATTCTCCTTGGTTTGTTTCAAAGTGCGCACCTGTGATGCGCCCACCCAAGACCACAGTAAACAGTGTCATCCCGCCTTCCTGTCTGAGCGACAGCTCGTCCTGAAAGCACTTACGTGAAGAGGGCGGTGGACGGGGAGAGCGGGGACCAAGTCGTCCACCCCGCCCCGCACCATCCCCTCCACCTTGCTTTGAAGCGACCTTGCTGAGGAGCACATACTGTGACAGATCCCGAATAGGGGTACAATGGAGACTCAAGTTCCCCGGATGATTCAAGACTCTTAATATTCCACCGGCTCGAGAACCTTTCCCCCCGGCACTTTCCCTCTCAAACCCCTGCTCAATAGAAGCCAGCCGGGTGAAGTAATGGGGATAGAGAAAGCGAGTTGAGGGGGAAGGGTTAGTGACAGAACAGAAAGCCCTCCATTAATAACTCAATAACACATAATCCGCTTTTGCGGCACCTTTAGCAGCGTGGTTTGTTTCGACAGGCCATTATGCAGGCAGGTCCGACTGAGCAACACACCGCACTTCACTGCCCCCTCTCCCCACAGGCATCTACTGACCAGACAGAATGTGTATTCGAATTGGACAGCTGGTGCACAAATTTCTCATCACATGTCTAAGACCCACAATTATAGTTCTACAACTTACTGTTCTGTGAAATACAATGCCAAGATTCTGCAGGCAGGTCACTTCCATGACTCGTCCGCGTGTTTACCGTCGCCGTGAATTTTTGCTTCGTCTCTCAAGAGCTGCATTAACTTTGAATTTAAAATATTTCGGCAATAAGCGTATAATTCATGTTGATGCGAATGAAAGTAATAATAAAACAAATGGGTTTGAGAAAAATGATTAATTTCAGTGTTCTCCCTGATCTTTTTATATGACCGCTTCGAGGGCTGGGGTAAAATAAGGAAAATGTGGATACTATTGTGAATAACTGATTCCGCCTATTTTTTTTTACACGAGTTTGAAAGGGAACCAATATTCGATTGAAATCCAAACAGTTGATACGACAACGGAGTGCTTCCAGCCTGCAAACGACCAGATTTTGAAGGTATAAAAACGTGTTAATTCCCCGTTACTTGTCGGGGAAAAGGAGGCGCGTTATATTGAATTGGGCTCTGTAGACAATGTGAAATTACAGCTACTCACCTTGTTTTTTTTTTTTTCCTTTTGATGTTTCTCAGCTTGAGTTGCAAGTGAGTCCTCAAACTGGTGAGTGTTGTTTTCCACATTCCCTTGTTCTTTTGTTTATCGGACATGCTGTAGCTGTCCAGAATATATAAACATCCACTGTCATTTTCTACTGAGAGTGCTCAGAGCTCAGTTTGCTGCAAGGAAGGCTTAGCTGAAGGCTCTGGTTCAAATGCAATGTTACCACAAATGGAGCAGGTTGCTTACTTGAAGAATATATTTTTTTAGTGATACGATTCACCAATAGCTACTGTTGCTGAGTTATGAAATTGTTTATGAAAAAACTCCAGACTACACATTAGGCCTCCAAGCCAAGTGGACTGAAAACTTGTTTTAATGCTCACTGAGACTTCAGGAAAGGGTTCGCTCATTTTTCAACCCAAGTAATTTATAGTTGCTTCTTCCAGTTACAAGGCTTTGCCTCCAGTCCCTATCAATTTGCCAGTGTGTGTGTGTGCATCAGCACAATAACACTGGTACACCTGCCGGTTGACAGCTCAGCTCGGAGGGCGGAGCAGACTGTATATGTCAGGAGGAAGTTGGGGTCGTATGTGAGAAAAGGGTCAGCAGTTACCGCTGATGACACATGGCCTGAAGTTGAGGTGGTGGTTTGGCCTGAAGTTGAGGTGGTGGTTTGGTCTGAAGTTGGGTCACAGGTCTGTGCAGATTACTTGTAACTTTGTGAGTTCTGTTCTGGACAAGCGCTGCACCAGTGAAAGGGCCACTTCAGGTTCCAGGGTGTGGCTCCTTGCAGCTGACAGCTGGGTGGGAGCGAAAGGCTGCACAGGGAGAGATCGATATGCTGCTTTTGAGCGTCTGATTGCTTCTCGATTTAGCGCTCAATCTGTTTGTGCTGTTCGGGGGCGAAGGAGCCGCGGAGGTGCTTGGAAGGAGAATAGGAGTCGATCCGTGTCTTTCTGCTGTCCCAGCGGTGCCTCCCTCTCACTCTCCTGCCGTCATTCATCCCGGAATGTCGCCATAATAACAGTATTTAATGACCTTACCCTGAGTGCTGCTGATATCTGTTACAAAAAACATCCCCAGTCGCGTTATATGTGTGTGTGTGTGTCCCATGGTTAATGTTACAAAACACTGTTAACCCCCCTCCAAGCAAACCCTCCCTTCTTCTCCTCGAGCAGCCACAATGCTGAGACAATTTGCAGGCCGAGGGATGTGGAGGTAGGGAAGGGAGGTGTGTTAAATGGTGTGTCTGTTTGTGTGAGTGCATGCGTGAGATGGAAGGGGTGGAGGTTCTGAAGAGGGTTGCAGTTTTAAGCTCCCAGAGTTCAAAGCTAAAGAGACTGAAAAGGAGAAAAAGATGATAAGACCACTCTAATGCTCCTTATTTAAAAAATGTTAGAAATAAAGAAATAAAAGCTGCAGAGAAACAATGGCTGCCCCTCTGAGTGGCTGGAACGGGGGTGAAGTGGCCTGAGATTGAGGAGCAGAGAGGTTATTGAGAGCGGAGGGGTATCTGGCTTGATGGGGGGCGGCAGTGGGGGGGGGTTCATAATGACGCCTTTATGATTAATGTCCCTGAGTGATTTTTGTCTTCGTCAGGATTTTTTTATTTTTTTGGATGAGGGGGTGGAGGGGTGGTCGGTGGGTGTGGGGATAAAGCAGAACCAGGGAAAACGTGAGTGAGATGAGGTTGAATGATACTGTTTAGATGCTGCAGATGCTGAGAGAGTGAAAAAAAGCCATGCGGAGCCTGAGTGGCATGACGGTGAAAGCAGAAATAAGTATGAGTGACGAGAGCCAACATCCCGTCCTAATGGCGCCCGTGACATTGGAGCACAGACTCTTTCTGTCCGCCTCTCTTTAGGCGCATCATTAATGTTGTCATTTCTCCACACTACAACTCCCCCACCCCCTTTGCTCAGGGCAGTCGCTCTCCTACTCTCCCCCCCAAATCCATTCTGTTCCTCTCCCTGTCTGCTTCCTCTTTTTCACCTTCCCCTCTGTTTTATCATGTGTGTGTGTTTTATTGTCAGGACGCTTTCCCTGGGTGTTTGTGCAGCAGGAGGAAGCGCCGCTGCCTGGTGCGAGGGACCGGGCCCGTCTGAGCAGGCCTGCGAGGAAGAGGAAGTGAGCTGCGTGCCCACAGCTGTTTGTCTTCCCCAAAGTCCTGCCCCACTCTGTCAGGGGCTATTGTGCCGGGGGCAGATTGATATGGAGCACGGCCAGGAAGCCCGGGTCTGGGAACAGGCTGCCGCTGGTACCACAGCCTGCTCCTCTCTCCTCCTTTCCCACTCACTCTCTCTGCCCCACGCTTTCTCACGGTGAGTCGCTCTCAGAAATGGGGGGGGGGGGTCAGTGTGGCACAAATTTCTTTGCGGTCACTTTGGAAAAGCGCCTGCATTTTCAGCGGGCAGCATCCCCATCGAGTGAAATAGATTTCAGAGAGCGAGATTGGGAGAATGAGCGGAGTGGTAGAGAGTGCGCAATATGTGATCTAGTGTGAGGTGACTACGACAAAAAAAAAAACAGAACTGTAGAGACATGGGAGAGAGGGAGAAAGTGAAACAGGTGGAGTGAGGAGGCCCTTCATAGCCACCCTGCTGAATCAGTCCCCAGCGCTGTCTTGCTATTGGATAAAAGCTTCAGTACACCGACAGTGCTTTGATTGGGCTGTGGTATCGAGGCTGTGACTGATGACACAGAGTTGAATGTTTCTCATGTTGTCTGTTTTGCAGTGTGCTCCTCTCATTGCAGTGTTTGTGTGAGTGTATATAAAGGTTTCTCATGTCACATTATAAGCTTGCTGACAGCACAGCTTTCCACCGAGTTGGGTCAGTCTAGCACGTCTCCTGATACCACGCCACACAGATGCTCCACTCCTAATCTTAGTGATTCTTAGGACTGCGCAAAACAATGGGCTCAATTCACAAAGAATTCTGTATAGACTACAGTTTTTATGTACACCCAGAGCTCACAAGAGAAAGTGAAAGATTACATTGGTTGAGTTTCGCAAGCAGTTTTAAAACCTTTCTGTACAGTCCTGAGACCACTTTGTGTGCCTGTCAACCAGTAGAGAACCAGTACAGTCCCTCTGTCCCCACGTTGTGACATTTTGTCATTTTGAAATGAGTCTCTGTTGAGCAACCTCTGAGGCACTTCCACACTGCTTAGCTACCTCTCCTTTCTCTCTTGCTCTCTCTGCTTCTCTCCCGCAGAGCTATCCCCATTCGCTGCATTCCTCTGTGCCTCTAACACACTTGGTTTTATGTTTTTGAAGTCATCCTCCTGGCAGACGGGAAGAGATGGGTGGTCTGGATGAAGAAACGACCCTCCTCATCCTCCTGCCTCTCTCTTTCTCTCCGCAGCTCCTTCTCTCTTAATTCAATTCAACATGCTTTTCTTGGCATGGCAGCCGCAGAGCGCCTATGTAGCTCTCCCTCGTCCTCGCCCTCCTGCTCTCTCCATCTGTCTCCGAGGTTTAGAGCTGCTCCTGATTTGCAGCTCCTGGATAGTCTCCATCTCTCCCCTTCTAGCTCCGTAGCCTCTCTGGGAGCTGGTTGCGGAGGCTGAGAGGGGGTCACTCCTGGGTGAGTGATATCACTGCTACTCACCCTCCGCCCTTCCACCTCTCTGCCCCCCTCCCCGTTCATACCCCCCCCCCCCCTTCTCACCCCACTGCTCCTCAGAGCAGGGTCTTTCAGCGTGGGCTCAGCTGACATGGGACCAATTGAAAACAAGAGACTACCTGAATATCTGCATTTGTAACATAGGAAACCTCCAGTGTGAGAGTTTCAGACATGGTGACACAAGAGGTAAAAAGAGACATTGTCAGACATGCATATAGTTAGTGCTGCTGTCATAGGAGCAGAATACAGTCATGTGATCAACAGAGGGTAGTTGTACTGTTTTAGAACATACCAGGAAACACCAGGGAATTGTAAGTATGTGTGTGTTGTGTGTGTGTGTGTGTGTGTGTGTGAGAGAGAGACAGAGAGGGAGCAAATGTGTTTGTCTTCATGATACTGTCTTTATTGTACCTCTGTGTAGACGCTGTATGGAAGTGGGCTTTTTTCCTGAAAGTGTGTGTATGACTGTGTGTGTGTTTGTATGCCCGCACTTATGTGTGTGTGTTTGTAAGCCTGCACATAGGTGTGTGTGTGCCACATTTTTAGGATTTTGCAGCCTTTTGTGTTGACACAGCGGTGATTTAAAGGGAAAACTCAGTAAGTGAATGAATGAGTGAGTGTGTGTGTATGTGTGAAGGGGATCCTGTTGAGAGGGTTTGTGTACACAGATGCAGATTAGGGGGAGAAACTGGCTGGCATGTTAGTGTGGGGGGCAATCGAGGGGATCGTCTTCCCCTTCTGCCCCTCCCTGGCCCCAGCCAGGAGCCTCCAGGGGTCCCTGGGTTCCTGAGGAAAAACATCTCAGCTCCAGTCACCTCTGAACCCGGCACTGGGCTGTTTACCTTGGCCAGGCCAGCTGACAGCTTTACTGATGTTACATACAGGCACTGAGGGACTGAGAGAGGGAGGGAGAAGGAGGGAGGGAAAGTTCGTTTACTCTGATCTTAATCACTGCATTTGGACCCATTCAGAGGGGTGTGCAGCAGGGCGACTGGAAGAAGGTGGAAGAGAGGGAGAGATGGAGGGAGCATGGCGGGCAGGGGGGGAGTTCCCATGTTGTAGCTCTCTGTGCATGTCCATCTGTGACTGCAACTCTGCTGGACACAAGGAGAGGATTGATGGGCACTGTGGGAGATATCCAGGATGAGCCCTTCGCCCCTCTTCCCCTGAGATACACACACACACACACACACACACACACACACGCACACACACACACACACACACACACACACACACACACACAAATACAAACATACACATAAACATACATATATACATTCACACACACACGCATACGCACATACACACACATACACATACACGCACACACACATTCATGCATGCACACACACACACTCATGCACACATACACACACACACCAGTATAACGACTCAGTAAGAAGAGAGGAGAAAGGGAGATTGACGGAGAAAATTCACAAGAGCGTAAGACAGGGTAGTAGAATGGAGATGAATAATGTTCCTGTTGAGTTAAGCTGAATAAAGGGGATGGCTCAGACAAAATTAAGTCTGACATTGTTGTTTGGAGAAATAAACCACTTCAGAGGAAGAGTGGTTCTGAGCAAAGCAGGATGAATGAAATGTTAAAAATGTCAATCCCACAATATCATGCCACAAGATTCACTGTTGCCACAAGGAACTCTCTTTTATGTGATGGGAAGCAATCCGATTTCAATAAACAAACTCTCAAGACCTGTTGTCTTTCGGCTTCAGTTTTCTGTTGCCAAGGAGAAGCAGGCTCGCTCGTAATGGAATATGAAAGTAATTTTTGTACCCTTTTTAGGCCAACATTACCCTGTGCTGTCTTGTTCCAGATATCCCATGGCTTGCAGTTCAGAGTGACACATGCTCTCCCCTGTGAAAGAGTCTGTCTGTCTGTCAGGCAGCTGCAGGGATGGACAGGGGGAGCGTTTATGTTTCTCAGCTCAGGCTGTAAGTCTTGTTTGTCTGTTCAGAGCAGCTGGACAAGCTGTAAAAACACAAACAGGCCTTTGAAAACAGGCCTGCGTTGTGCCGGGCGTATCGAGTTACTGCACAGTGCACTGGGCCTGCTTGAGGAGGGGCGTGAGCGTTCTGCACAGCTAAGTCACTGTCCGAGAGGTGATCCTGCTCATGTCATCGCAGTGTTCCGTCAGCTGTGTTTGCTACCTGGGAGCAGCAGCGTGGCGTAGCAGTAAGAGCCGATCTCGTAACCCAAAGGCTGCCGGCTGTACCCTTGGGCAAGTACTTAACCCACAATTGCCTCAGTAAAAATATGAAGCTGTATAAATAGATACAATTGTAACCTATCTAAGTTGCTCTGGATAGGAGCATCTGCTAAATGACAAAAAATTAAAACAATGCTTGTTGTCAGTCATTATAATTTGCTTCTATTTCCAATACAGTAGTTCCATATATGAAAACTGTTCATTTTTCACGAGTTGTGTATTTCCATATGATGCTGATTATAATGTTCATATTGATAAGGATTACAATCATGACAACAATGACAACAGTAATAATTTATAACTAATTAAAACCGTTAATGCTGTTATTATAGTATGAAAATCCCTTAAAGAACGGTTGAAGTAAACATTTGTCACAGCTTCCCTGTGTATGCTGCAGAACAGCATCCCAAGGCTGCTTCAATGTGCATCACTCACCACACTGCACTGTCTCACACCACCGGCCACATGAGCACTTCCCTGCTCAGAGAACTGGAACTGTGACCACACCGCTGCTCGAACCGCGGGTAAGACACTGCCACAGACGCTTAACCTGGTTTCCTCCGGGAAACGGACACTGTGAAAAATACACATTGGGCTGGATACTCGCACCTGCTAAGCAGATAAAGAAGGAACGCTTCTTCCCTGGAGCTGTGACACAGTACGGTCCGTCGTGCGGCGTGCGAGTGCAGCTTTGCTCCGGCGGCTGCTCCCCCGGCCCCGCTCGGCCCGCTGCAGAGGTGACACGTGTGCGGGGGAAAGGGTGGCAGGAGGAGAGCAGCGGAGAGTGGAGGTGTGTGTTCTGGGAGATGTCTGCGGCAGCCCGCTGTGGGTTATACAGAGTTGAACATCTGGTGAGGGACTGGGGAGATAGAGTTACTCATCCCAGGAAGGTGGAAGGGGGCACTGAGAGAGGGCTCTGTTTCAAGGCTGTCAGTCTCCAACACCACCTCCCCCCCCCTCCTGTCTCCTATCTGACCCCTGTGTCCATGGCTCTTCTCCATCAGGACACAGAGTTGCTCCTTGTTCCCCTTATTAACCCGCTGCCTTGTGTGTGAGCTGATGAGGCCTTGGTCGAAGTCCCCGAGTCACACAAAGCAGACGTAGCTGTGAATGGGGCCTGTCATTGACATTGTGTGAGGAGGGTAGCCCTCTGGTCATCAGATTTCCCCGGCACATGTTTTCCACTTCATGTATCTTTTCTGCCTGTCACTGTGTAATTTTTGTGTCTCGTTGTATTATGTGGCACGCCTGCCTGTCACAATGTCAGTGTAAATCAGTCTGTGTGTTCCTGTGAGGTTGAGTTTTTGAGTGTGTGTTTGTGTGTGTGTGAGATTGTTGACATAAGTGCGATGTAAGGTCATCAGTGCATGGGTGGCATCTCCCCTCTTGGTCCCCCCACTCTCCCCCACAGCACTGACAATCTGTTTCTGGCTTCAAGGTGTCCGAACACAAACACAGATTGTGGTTCACTGTTTTTGTTTGTACTGAGTTCTAATTAGATGCAACTAAAATACCATAAAACACATTGACATGTGTAAAAACGTACAAAGTACTGAACATAACATGATTTCATTGCAACTGTGGGATTTCACCATATTATAATGGTTAGTCAGCTTGTTCAGGTCTCTGTTAAAAGGATCAGTGTGTCACTCAGTGCTCTTCAGTAGTATTGCTGTAGTCAAAAGGTTTTAGTTGTGTTCTGTGCTGTGATACATGGGTCGTTATGTGCAGTATAATGTTGTTTTTTGGGTTCTATATATAGTGCATTCCAGTATATTGTGGTTTTGTGAGTTTTGTGTGATAATGCTGTGTCTCGGATGACTGTGCTGCATGGTGTATTGACATCCTGTGCTGGGCTGTAGTGTGTGTGTTGGCTGTGCTCTGTGTCTGGGCTGGCTGGGCTGTGCTCTGAAGCTCTCGAGGGGCCGCGCAGGCACAGAGGAGGGAAGGCAGCCCTGCCGGCCTCTGCCCCCGGCCTCTGCGGCCACCTGCGCTGTTTGTTTAGTGTTTGTCAAGTTTATGATAGCCATGTCTAATGTGGAATAATAACATGTGTGTTCCACATTAGGAGGAGGAGAGGGGACCCAGGAGAAAGAGAGAGTGGGGAAGGAGGGAAGGGAGGGAGGAGAGGAGAGGCAGGGAGAGAGGATACAGAGAATGACAGTGAAAGAGAGAGACAGAGAAGGAGAGACAGGAGACGGGAAGGCAGTGAAAGAGCGACAGAGAGGGAGAGCTTTTTTTATATTTTATTTCTCTTTTTCCTGAGCTATGCTGAGCATGGGCCCCCAGCTTGCAGATGCCAACAGGGCTGTGTGTGACAGATGAGATGGAGAAAGCATTGGGGGGTTGGGGTGGGGGGGGGGTCACAGAGAAGGACTGGGAAAGAAGCGGGAGAGGGGCGAGAGAGAAAGACTGAGGTTGTAAGAGGGCATTCCAAGGCCACACCAACAAAAAAGAATGTGAAAGACAAGTTTGATAAAGCCCCGCTGAATAGCGGAGGCCAAATTGAGAGGAAGGCTATCAGGACCAGCACATCTGCAGAATCCATTAAGAAAAGTGTGGTGTGTCTGTGTGTTTTCTCTGCCTCTCTGCCTCGGGTCTGCTCAGCAAAGCTGGGCTCAGATTTCGGCAGTGTGCGGTGGGGGGCCGTCTCCAGTTGACGCGTGATGATTTAGTCAGGTGTGAGCGTGCACTTTCCAATTTGGGGGGATATAAATTAGAAGTGATTTTTTATGAGTGCTGTGTCCCAGCCCTCTCCTGCCATCTCTGCCCCTCGCTGTGTGCTGTCAGCCCAGCTGATGTGTTTATAAAGACCACTACTGTGGGAGGGAAGTCCTGCAGCAGGACACCACACACACGCACACACACACAACACACACACAACACACACACACACACACTCACACAAACACGCACATACATACACACACATGTACATACACACACATACACATGTACATACACACACACAACACACACATATAAGTGTACACACACACACACATACACCCACACACACAACACATACACACACATATGCGTGTGCACATGAACACACACACATTCATTTCTCTGTGTTGCCCTGTACAGTTCTATATTTGCCTTTATGACAAATGACACTCCATTGCAGCCCTAGTCTGTAACATGACTACTACATAGAAATAAAGGGGAAGAATCACCCTTTCCCTTGGTCTTCCCCTGTGCTGTTTCAAGACTAATATTGTTCTAGTAGAAAGAGCTGGGGCTTTGGTGTTCTGGAGGAAGAACCCTGACTGGGCTCTACAGGAGTCTGTGCACAGGAAACCCAAACCCTCCATGACCTTTGACCCTCCTCCTGTTTCTTCTCCTGCTCCTGCTACTGCTGCCACATCTGGAGGGGAGACAGGCAAGGCACAACACTGCGGCCATGGCAACAGCATGAGCAATTATATGAACAATGTAACAGGAAATGCTGATACTATGAACCAACAGCAACAATGGCAGGGAACCAAATATGATTTTTTGCTGCTATTTCCTGTATTGTGAAGTGCGTGAAGATTGTCATTTTGTGCAGTGTGATCTGCTTAAAAGGTGAGAAGGCTGAGGCAGTGATCACGTCTCTTGTTTTCTGTGTATCTGAAACATTCAGTACTCAGAGCTGTGCGTAGCAGCCATGGAGAGGCGAGAGGGGGCTTTTTATGGGGAGGGTCAAAGTCTTGCTCCTTTACGACTTGTTACGACATGAGTGTGAGAATTGGGGGAGTGGAGGGAGGGAAAGGAAGTGAGTGGTGTAGTTTTTCCCAGATTTTGCCCTCCAGTGGTGGGCTGGGGTGAGAAGCAGGAGCTGGGGTCAGTGGTTGGGTGGTCGCAGGGATATGGTTGAAGTTATGTGTGTGTGTGTGTGTGTCTGCATGTGTGCATGATCATGTGTGTGTGTGTTTGTCATTATCATCATCAACATCATCGTCATAGTTATTATTCATCATTAAGCTTTAATACACTATCCAGCACTCATGTATTGTTTTGTATCCAGGAATACATCAGTTTCTCTAGTTTATAGCTTGCTGTATCAAAGAGCATATTTATTGTTCGACTGTTCCAGGTTGTGATTGCACACATCACTCCTGAGTAGTTTTTCCTGCTTCCATGTCCCTGAGGTTCTGTGCGTCTTTGGAATGTCGGTTCTGAAGAATTTGATCAGCTACAGCTCTGTGGGAAACGATCTGCCACCATCCAGTGGAGAGAGCTGTCAGCAGGCTGGGAAAAACCAAACACGCTCAGCCACAACTTTCTCTCAACTGCTCTTTCAGAGACATTTTCTTTCTCTGAGAAACACACACACAGTGCACAGTGGTTTCATATCTGAGTGTAATATGTTACTTACAACCATGTTATTATACATTCATAAATGCTGATTGGTCAGATTCTTTAAAAAGGGGGTAGGTACAAGGAGGGGTAATAGAGGAAACAGAGGTTTCAAACTGCAGAAGGATATTGCCGGAGGGCAGTGTACAGACTACTGTGGGACTTTGTGTGAGTAGACTTGTGACAAATATGCACAACACAGAAGTGATCAGATACATCATCAAAGCACGTCCATGATAATATCAGAAATAATAATTTTAATCAATATTATAATCATTTTTATCATTATTGTCCTTTATTGTCATTATTAGTATTATTCAGTACACACACTTTACAAGACAAAGGAAATGCATACTAATGAAAGTTGTTTTATTGCAAATGACATTTAATACGTTTCAACTTGGGTGACTGAATCAAGGGTATGGAACACCCAGCTGTAAGGACAAGGTTGCCTACATCCCCTGGAGCACCATGAACGAAGGGAAAATGGAAATTTTTCTTAACAACAAGGCAGAGGTGGGGTTGATCATGGAAACAGTAAATAGGAGCGGGTTAAGGTACGTCCAGCTATATAAAATATATGTACGAAGGTACATATATTTTATGTACCTGTAGAGAAAATGAGGTTAGGAGGTTGATGTGATTCTGGAAGACATTAGTATCATTATCAGAGAATATCAAGAAAATATTACACATATTAAAAAAGAAGTGATATGTAAGCTATACATTGATATACAAATAAATGACATACAAGCAATTTTATACAACACAAATGAAAAATTTCAAATTAATATAACAGCTTCAAAATCATGGGTTGTGAATGGAAAATCATATGGGTTAGACACCATTTAGACTGAAGGAAGAACATGTCACATGATTAGGTAAATACTAAAGACCGAGGAATACAGAAGTGCTGGTAAAATGTGAGGTAATATGAGACTGCATGTAACTGTAATGCTACTGTGACCTCCGTTCCATCACTGGACAGCCGGGGGGGGGGCAGACTGACGTTTAAAGACGGGATGTTCTGCATTGCGCGTGGTGAAAGGTTTAGAAGAATCTGTCACAAACAGAGCTCTCCTGTGCTGAAGGTAAAACCCAGTTCAGATTGAAAGCTGGGAGCGAGAGTGAAAGCTGGGGGAGTGAGCGTGTTGACAATGCTGAAGTTACAGTAGTAACCCAGCCCTGACACTGAATATTCCCCCTCCCCTAATCTTCCCCCAGCTGCTCTGACTCATTGTCCGACAGCCTGTCAAACGTCTGTTTGGACAATCGTAAAACATACAGAGAAACACTAAATAAGACTTTAAATAACAATATTTTTTATTCAAAGAAAAAAATGTCTCAAACCCAGGTTAGATTAGCCCATAAAAGTTCACATTCCTCTGACAATGCATGCCGGGTCGTGTTGGTTTAAGTAATGGTGATAAAGGCCGGGGAGGCAATAAATCCACCCAGAACCTCTACTCAGAGAGTCGACGTGTCTTCGGACAAGGGATGCCCCCTGCAGACAGTGGAGGGACACATGGCACACAGGCTGCATATCAGACTTCCACACAGCCGTCACCTCAGATACACATTCCAGTCCAGCTTAACCCAGTGTGAATTATGTTCATACAGCTACTGCATGCTGGGGGGGGGGGGGGACTGCTGCCTCAGCGAATGAAAGAATGAAACAGTTATGTATGTAATTACCATGCTGCTGCACATGCTGAAAGTAAATTAATATGCGATATCTGAGGAGATGGTGCTGTAGAGTTGCGGTTTGCTGTCTGCACGCCTGCCTCGGTGTGATTGCTGTGAAGGACTGAGGCCAGGTCATGGGTCGTAAGGTAGTATGTTTTAATAGTTTGCACATGTGTTTGTATCTGTGTAGATGTATACAGATTTGGTTGCACTGGTGAATAGAGGTTAGATCAGGGGTTATGTGCTGCGGTAGTCACCGTTACACGATGCTGGGATCACTGGCCTGCTGTGCAGTGCTGTGCAGTGCTGTGCAGACACCACCAGCCTGACCTGATTAGTGTGACGTACATGCATGGGGAGTAGGGGGGAAGGATTTTGCACAAGGGAGGAATTTACTGCCTTCAGACCAGGGTGGTAAAAGTTCTAACGAGGGAACATGAGTTAATGTTTAATTGGAGTCTGTCTGAGCCGAAGGCTGTATCTTATGTATTTGTATGCTATACTGTTTCCAGACAGTAAAACGCACACGCACCCATCCACACACTGCATGCATACACACACACTCACATGCATACACATGCATGGGCTCACTTTATATACATAAACCACAAGTAATGCAACATAAAGAAAAGTACACAGTGCTGATGCCAATAGCATCCTGCATCCACACATGTAACACACATCAAAATGCATACAAAGGTTATCTCCTTCCACGTTCACACGCACTGAGTGAATGGTGACATGTGACCATGTCAGTGCACTTTAATACAATGGTAATTATATAAGAGTATTTTGATAGTACTGCTCAAATCATTTTCGCATAATCTGCAACCTATCCATAAGAGACGGCAGGGGTAACTAGAGGCCAGTCACATTGCTAATTGCATGCAATGAAAGTGGGTGGAGCAGGGCTGTACTCACAATAAAGACGGGGAAAGAACGTGTATTCCCTATCTCACTGACAAGGCATGAATGAAAGTTTACTATCACACAGCGTGAGGCTACAGAAGAACTCTAATTGTTACGTCTTTGTTATTAATGGTGCTAATCGTTTTGTCCTTAGGAGTCTCCTGTGTGTTTTACCTCTTAATGATCTGACACTCATTATCACCTCCCCCCTGAGGAGAGAGGACAGTAATGGAGGTCACCATTAGAAAGCAGTAAGATGCCACTCCCCTCAGGCCACACGTCTACTTAAATTAACTAATGAAACTGCTTTCAAAACAACTTCCCAGAAACAAATTAATGTCAATGACTAACATTTTAGAGCTGCCTTTTGCTGTAAATGTGGACACTGCAGTGAGTGGACTTTGGGTTATGCACAATCTATTAGTGCTGTATTAATGGTCTAGATGTGTGCATAACTGTAGCTGTAAAGCAATTGTCTTGACCAAGAGTAGCGAACTAGTAAATCCTAGGTCTGCTTCATGCTGCTCGTCCTTAGTGACCCGTGGCAGGGTGGTCTGAAGCACCCCAGCAGGCCAGCAGATCACGTTCAGTACATTTGAGCTCAATTCCTGCCATTCCATTCCTCTCAGTTCACTCCGGTCGACTCCCAGTCCAACTGAATTTCAGCTGACAATTTAATCCCGAAAAGCACAGTTGCATCCATTCAGTAAACGAAGCCAGCCCTGGTGCCGTGGCCGAGCTGGGAGGGGCTCCCGGGGTTATGTGTCCAAATGAGATCCACAGAGCTCTCCTTGAGAACGGCAGGGACATTAAGGGGCATAAAAAACACTCACAATCTCAAGCAGCCTTGACCTCCACCCCCGAGTGCCGCTTCCTCACGGTTCAGCACAAACACCCCCCCCCCCACCTCACTCACTCACAGCAGCACAGTTACAGGACAGGGTAATCGCCCGTGGAAAAGGGAACCGTGGAAGAACATGGTTTTACAGCACTGATGAAAATAAAATAGAAGGACTTTGTGGTCCACAGTGCAGTTGGAAAGACAAATATTATTTTTTACGAGTGAGAAAGGTCCAGGGACTGCTTGTATAAAACACCTTAATGATTGAATGGCTGAAGTATTAAATCTCATAACTTGGGCCCTTGGTTGGAACAGTGGTGTTGACCTGGGTGGGGGGGGGGGGGGGTGATCCTAGGGAATAGTTCTGTAGCGTGAAGATCAACCCACGCACATACTAGCAACACTGGAGCAGTGTGGTAGTTTTGGCTTGGCAGCAGTAGTCTCTCTCTGTAAATCTTTATGTTGGAATGGAGTTGACTGTTTAATAATTACCTGTGAAATGAATGCACCTCACCTGCGATCAGAGTGTGAACTTTCCTGTTCAGGTGAGAATGCTCCTTGGGGTGTACTCATACAGAAACATATGTAGATGATACCGGTTGTGACCAGGGTCATAAATTCATCACAGAATTACTACTGGGCACCACAGCATTAGCACAAAGCTGTCATGCATTGCCTCTCTGATGATGTATACCTGCACAGAACAGGAGAAATGCAGCAGATATTCCTTCAGAACGTGCGACTAACATCATAACTTCATGCGCCGCGCACTGCTGCCCATCCGGTGAACATACAAGGGAGGGAGAAGCTCCTATGGCCCTCCTATCCGATCATGGGGGTGGAGTGCGTGCTCTCACTGTGACGGCAGGGTCGGCAGTTCCTCTGTGGGTGCAGGGTAGGTGTTCCCACTGTGGGGGTGGCGTCAGTGCTCTCACTGGTCATCTACCGATTTTGAATAGTTTTCCCAACCCTGTTTATCAATTCACAGAAGATTCTTTCATATCACAGCATTGCAGTTCCATATTTGTTTAGTATCTGTAATATAAAAGCAAAGATCTACTTTGATATTGAATATGGTACATTGTAATCATTGTAATGTAAAATAACATAGTTGTTTGATGCTTAAGATACTCCAGTCATTAAAATTAAGATAGAGGTAAATGAAGACTCACACTGCATAATACTGCACGTCACCATTCAGTGTACTAAATCAGAGAGATAGAGAGATTTCAAAAATGTAATTCATGTACTCATTAACATATCAGTTATACTTTTTTGGGCAGAAATGATAGCAATGCTAATGAGTATATACACGTATGACTCATAATTATGGGCATAGTTCTACTTTCTGTGGCGCTGGTGCTCGTAATGATAATAACCATTGTGATAAAGTGAGGGTCTCTATTCATTTGGGAGAAAAATGTGATGGGAAGTTTTCAGATTCCACACACACTTTCTCACGCATCCATCCCCTGATGTCGGCTGCACTGTGCTGCAATGCAGACACTTCAGCAGATATCCCAGCTATGCCAGGCCTCCCTGCACCACTCCTGCGGGGAGTCCTCCCTGTCTGAGTCTGTCCCACACGGGGGCTCCTTCCACACAGGGTCATGCACACACACATGCACACGCACACGCGCGTGCACGCACACATACACACACAGATACACACACACACAGAAATACACACACACACACAGAAATACACATACACACACATGCACACGCGCACACACACACACACACACACACACTTACATAGATGTACACAGTCACAGAATTCACAGATACTTATCACCCATGTTCACAAAAACAGCCATACACCGCATACTCATACATAGACATAGAGATATGCGCACAGCCACAGACCACTTAATCGCATACACACATTGAGGTAAAAATACTTTTACAAATTCTCAGATGTTCACACAGCCTCCCCTTCACAGTCTAACTCTCTCCTCCTCTTTCATTCCCCCTCTTTTCTCTTTCTCTCTCTCCCTTTGTCCTTCTCTCTGTCCCTCTCCTTCTCAATCCCACCCCTCCCTCCCTGCCCCTCTCTCCCCTGTCTCTCTCTCCCCAGCTGCAGCACTCCTGGTTTCCCCTGGTGCTTCCTCCTGGTAGCCATTATGCCCCCTGTGTCTGGGTGGTCCAGCCCCATCTCGCTCTCTCTCTCTCTCTCTCTCTCTCTCTCTCTCTTTCCCTCTGTAATAGTTTTACTCTGCAGCGCCGTCGGTGTGCCCGAGGGCAGGGGGGGTGGTGAGGGCCAGCCTGTCGGAGTGCACCCAGTCTAATAAAGGCAGAGAGTCCAGCCCCGGCACACATCCCTCTCAGCGCTTCCTCCTGCTGCCCCCCGCCAGCACATGTGGTCAGAACCTAATGGGACGCAGCTGGACTTCGCCTCCTCTCCCTCTCCCTCTCGAAGCTCCTCCAGATGCAGCTCTCTCTGTGAAGAAACACAGCGAGCTCGTTCTGAGAAAGACAGCGCTGCGTCCTGGAGTTACGGGCCCGGGCCCTGTGATGTGGGGGGGGGACCGGGATGCACGCGTCTTAAAGAGCTGAATATGTTCATGCTGTGGGCTCAGCTGGGCCCTGCGCCTCAGCCTTCATGTGCCTCTTCCACTACGACAGTCGCACTGTAGACTCCCTCTGTGTGTGGAGCTGAGCCTCCTCTCCCAGTACCGCAAAGCCACCACCAGTTTGGGGAAACATTTGTTCGCCAGAAGAGGGCTGGGGAGGGGGGGGGGCACTGGGCTTGCCCCCAGTTTTTATTGTATGCAGACAGAAAAACAAACAAACTGAGAACTTTATACGACTGCTTGAGAAACGCTCAGCTGGAACATGTTGTAGGAACTGTGCGGCTGCAGCTCCTTAGCTTCTTTAATGACATTAGTCACTTTTGCCATCTGCTGCAAACCAGTGTCTACTAATCACTAGATTGATGTACACACTTTTAACAGTGCAAATACACCCTTGTTCATAAGGCCTTGGTTTGTGTCTATAATGCGGCAGTATCAGTGGCAGCTGATAATGCTCACTAAACTGTGAAAGGATATGATGTCCATGAAAAAAAAAGTCCAAGTTAACTGTACATCTCCTGTTAGTAGAAGCTTATTTCTAGCTGCTAGCTTTACTATCATTTGTAGATCGATCAAACCAAAGATTAGAAGTTGTTTCGTGGACTACCAAACGCATGACTACAGGCTGCACATTCAGCACTGTAAACACATGCCTGTTTCCTGTCTCAGCACAGAGTTTTTGAGAGAGCAGTGAGTTAAAATGAAATTCGACCTGAAAGTTGTGTGTATGGAGCCTGGGAATGTTACTACCTATGTACTGGTAATGACAGCAGTGATAGTTGTACTGCTATATAGTCCGGTGGATATCTTAAAAGGTTTTTTAAAGAACGGCTAAGCTGTTAGCGATAAAAGCTGGGCTTCTGAATCTATTACATCAGATGAGATGTTTCCTCAGGTTTGTGAGTGGGTGCTGAGGGTGAGGGCTGTGTCTGATCCTGTGGAAGAGGTTCACAGTGGCTCCCTCTCACTGTGGAAGTCTGGGAGGTGGAAGTGGGGTGGCTTTCAGGGGGACAAAAACCATCCCACCTTCTCTGCATGTCACCCCAGGAGTGCCGGCCCCTCACTGTTTACCGGCCGCAGACACCCAGGCTAAACAGGAAGGGACAGGAGACCGTCACAGGGGACAAGACTACAGGAGGCACCCACAAACACACACGCACACACAAAGACAGACAGAGCGATCGATGTGTTGGGCCGATGATGAGAAGAGACACCTTTGCCTGTTTATCATCCCTTTAATCTCTGGTGAGGAAGCAGCAGGATAGTAGGGTTATGTGGGTTATGTGGGCTGTGTGTGTGTGTGTGTGTGTGTGTGTGCCCATGTGCTGCAGTGTATGTCTGCTTGGTGTATCAGCGCTGGCATTCCCGAGTCCTGCAGGCTGAGAGCAGACACAGCCCTGTCTGCTGGCTTTATTTGAACTGCACAGACAGAAAAATAAATATCCAGAGAAAGGGGAAAGTTGTGTATGTTTAAAGAGGCTTGCAGCAGAGCTCTGAGGTGTATGAATCATGCCGTTTCAGAAACCTGAACGCACCCATGTTAGTGTGAGCCTAAGACGTGTTTGTGTGTTGTAGCAGTAATATCATCCACAGACATATCTTTCTCTGCACACGGCAGAAACCCGAGAGCCCCTGTTGATGATGTCAGCTTAGCATTACCGGCCGAGTCTGTGTACACATGTGCGTATGCGTGCGCTTGCAAATGCAGTGAGGGCGGGATGTCTGCCATTGTTTGTGTGCGTTGGTGGAAATGTAAATACAGAGAATGAATGAATGAATGAATGAGTGAATGGAAGGAGGGCTGGGCGTGGGAGGGGCTGACTCTGGAGGGAATGACATCAGCAGCTGTCCCGCCAGAGGACTTCCAGCCCTCGTGTGCTGGAGTTTGTCACGTCCCACGCAGCACCACCCCCCCCCCCCCCCCAGCCTCCCGCACGCCACACTCCAGATCCCACAAAGCCCACTCCAGCTCTGTCCCCTCGGTGTGTCTGGGGCTTGGAGCAGATCCCAGTGACGGGGATCTGGAACGAAACGTCTGGGATTTCATTCTGAGCCTGTCTCATTTACTCGGTGGATTGTTTCAACGAGACGTGGGGAAACAGCTCCGCTTCCTCTCGCGTGTTCAGGCCTGAAGCTGCGTAATGTCCCACCTGCAGCATGACCCTGCCGGTGGCAGGCCGATGACTTCTCATATTCTTGAAAAGGACAGGTATCAGCCAGTATACAGACTAATACAGAACAATACTGTAGGTGATTCTCGAACCTGCAAGTGACTTCATTTGCAGGCCTCATCAGCCAAAAACCGGGAAAACGGAGTTACCTGTGTGGCTTTTTCAGCAACTGAGTTCAGTGGCAATCTAATTTGGCAGATGACTTCATCTTGGTTTCACTTCCATGAAAGAAGCCGTTCAGTCAAGGTGAAGAAGGCCCAGCTGTTTCCTCTCCCCTGGGGTAACTGCATTTATTAATATCAGGCAGCACCACGATGAGTGCCTTTCTTTCTCCAATTTATTTCCTTCAGCCAGACTGTCATCATTCAAGAGTATCAGAAGCTGAACTGTTTCCTTACCACCATTTGGTGTTGTTGGGAAGTCTGTCTGTACTAAGATAAACACTGTTCTTGTTTACATCCCTAACTGCAGAATTTCCAACATGGCAGTATTCACTATTTTTTTATTGTTTCCTCTGTGTTATCACAATAAGTTAGTTCTTGTTAGAAAGAAAATTAGACATTTGCCTCTCTGCCAGTGAGTGGGAGGTCTGGTTCCCTAAACATAGGTACATGTCTTGAAAAGCCCATCTGGGCAGACCCCTGATAAGCCCCCCCCCAACCCCCCTCCTCATTCCAGTCTGAGGGAGGATGTTAAGTAAAAAGCTGGGTGACCCCCCTCTGGGCGATGTGGAGCGCCGGACCCCCGCAGGTACAGTGCGGTTACAGTGGCCAGGGTGGAGCACTTATGGCAACGCCCTTTTGATCCGCTTCCTCTCTGTGCCGATTCATCCCGACCCACAGAAATAAAAGCTGGCACAACAAACGGGGAGCCGCCGCCATTCAGGGCCAAGCGTCAGGCTGGCTGCGCGGGGAGGAGAGGGTGCAGTTTCACCCTCCCTGGAGGTCCTCGCCGCGCTGCTCTCTGTACCTTACCCCGGAAGCCTCATTCAGTGCTGCACCTAATGAACACTCCTGCCCCCATTCACCCCCACAATGGAGCCCTCCACTGCCATTGTGTGCTCACACAATGGGGAACATCGCTCCAATTAAACCCCGGAGACAATGCCGGTGGGAGGGGGCTGGGGCGCTCTCCTGTGTGTGTGCATGTATGTGTGTGTGTGTGTGTGTGTGTGTGTGTGTGTGTGTGTGTATGCGTGCGTGCGAGGTGCGGAAGGGGGGTCATGAGTAATGAGCAGTCCTGATCTGTGGTGTCTCTGCGGAGGTCTGCTGAAGTGCCGGTGCTTTAGATGTGCCATTAGGATCAGCAAGGAGCAATTACCAGGCCCCTGCTCTCCGCCTGCTCGTCAGGATACAGCAGAGTGCACGGCTCGGTGAGGGGCTGACTGTTGCTGCCCTGCAGATTCCTGCAGCTCACTGAGCTGATGGGACTGAGCACCTGCGGCTGCGCCTGCGCAGACTCGCATGCCCTATCCTGCTCAGGTGAGCGCAGACATCTGCCACAACAGACGCCCAATAATTCCTGCATTAGATGCTGTTTCATATGAAAAGAAGTGATGGTTAGTGACGCATATTAATTTTGGAAAAATGTCTCTACTCCAATACAAAAAATGCAAAAAGTTTTCATTGTATGCTACCAAACGTGTACAGTGCAATGACTGCATCGGTGCAGCACACATATATCTCCATGTGTTCATAGACTGTGTGCGTACGTTTCAGTGAAACTGGATTCCCATATTATTATCAGGCAGAACTCTGGACAACCTTGTCCTGGTGAGATAGAGGGCTGCCTGGCCTTCTGCGCAGAAAGACCCATTCAAAACCCAGAATGAGGAGGCAGCACAAGAGCAGAGAGAGAGATGGAGGAAACAGGGGAATGTGAGGATGAACGAGGGACAGCAAGAGGCAGGAAGGATGTTGGTGGCAGGCACTCTGTGGCACAAAGGATGGAAAGGCCAAGGAAACAGCATGCAGATGAGGGAAAGAGTGCCAACACCGGGGAAGGCAAAAAGATAGACACGCCTTCAGAGAAACAAAGACGTCTGGATGAGCGCAAAGAAACTGAGGGCTGCAAAGCTGTTGCACTGCAAAGTGTTGATATTGATGCTTGGAGAAGGCGGAAGGTCTGCGGAGACGTGACATTTCAGGGAGCGAGGCCGACATGAATGCCAACGCAACTCAGCGAACGAGAGAGGAGCGAGAGGGAGGGATGCGGAGGCTGTGTTTGGACGTGAGGAGTCACGCTCCCCTTTTGCGCCTCTGTTGCTCCTCATGAATATGCCTGCTCTGGCTGCACCGTGTGGTGGTATGCCTCTATCTGCACCACCGTCCCACGAGGGCGGTTTAGTCAATCCAGCAGTCTGTCAGAGTCGCTCTGAGTTAGATGCTCTGTGCGCGGGGATCAATTCTCTGCAGTCCAGAGGGATTCTGTGAGCTGAGGGGCATCCAGACTCCAGCGCATGCACAAATCCCCTACCCCGCCCTGACAGCTGACTGCCGCAGCCATGACTCCCTTGGGTGGAGGGAGCAGAGGGTTCCTCAGTCCAGAAATACAGAGGGAGTGTGTGTGTGAGTGTGTGTGTGTGTGTGTGTGTGTGTGTGTGTGTGTGTGTGTGTGTGTGTGTGTGTGTATGTGTGTGTGTGTGTGTTTGTGTGTGTTGGGGGGGTGGGTTATGTGTGCTGGAAGGAAAGAGGGAGGGGCCTGTCATCATGGGTGGGCAAAATGTAAAGGAATATATACAAAAAGGTAATAGGGGCTTCTTACATGTGAGGTGCACTCAGCATAGAAGATATATTATATTTTGGTTCACACCCTAAGAGGAGTTTCATTATTTGCTGGTAGTGAGGAAAAGTTGAATAACTGAGCACCTTTTCCTTCAATGACAGCCAACCAGCTTTGTGTGCTCATGCCATTTAGAAGTGTCCTTTTGTTCCTGCCAGTGCCCTTTCTTCTATAAATAGGCCATGCCCTGTTCGGGAGTTCATCTGCCCTCAATTTACTCTCTGTGTGACCTTTCAACCCTGACCTGTCAGCACTGAGTTCTTTTCTTTATTACTGAAGTGCTGCATTGTTTTAAAATGAAAAGGGGCATAAATACTTACAAATGTTGTGGAGTTTCAGGCTAACAGAAGCGGAGAACTGGAAGAGGGAATCATATGAGGAGAGACGATTAAGGTAAATGTGTGTGTGTGTGTGTGTTTCTGTGCATGCACTGGGACAGGGCACTCCATTTCCTCTCCCTTTTCCGCCCATGCTACATGTTGCTCTGTCTCACTGCCACAGTTTGGCTGCGTTCCTCCTCTCTCTCCTCGCGCCCGGTAATTGACAGGTTTGAGGGCTGTACAGGGAGTGGGGGGATTGCCGGTGTATCATGTTCTCCTTCTTTCTCCTTCTGCAGATTTATGGGAGCTCTGGCCTTCTGTAAATATTTGCCTTTCCCCCTGTACTGTGGGAGATTGATGGCCTTTGATGTGGGGTGGGGGGTATGGGGTAGGTAAGGGGCAGCAGAGGCAGGTAGCATTCCCCGTGAGCCTGGGTCAGTGGGGGGTGCTGGGGTAGAGGGAGTGAACACTATGGAGGAATACGGCTGGCATCACTCAGAACGGAAATCACACTGAGTTTTCATTTACGTTTAGGAATCATGTTTTGGTCAAGAAACTCACATTAAAGAATTAAACACTAACACTTACCATCACATTTGTCCCCTCGTCAATCCCATCTTGGAGCAGACCTTCTCTCACTCAGCTTTTTTTTCCCGCTGTACTTTCACAACTGCCCTGTCTTGGGAAAGTTAACTGCCCTATGGCAGGGGGTAATTACCCAATCTGCCCCTGGCCCCTGGTCAACAGAGCCTGTCACATGCACACCTTTCCCCCTGTCTGTTTCTTATTTACACCTCCCTCTTTCCTCTCATCCTCTGTGGACAGTGCTTGCCTCACACAACGCACAGCTTGTGACAGGGAAGGGGGTAGAGAGGAACTTTAAGGTCATTTTGATGACTAATGGCCAAATTCACAGGAAACCCAGAACATTCTTCCTCACATTAAACTATTAGCTGCCTTGGGGGAGCTGGGAGTTAGAGAGCTGGGGAGCTGGGGAGCTGGGCCGGGGGGGCAGCAAAGGAAAGGAAAACAAGCATGAGTTGTGTTAAGAAAAATGAGAGGTGGGGGGTGCTTAAGACAACCAACAGAAAGAGAAAGGGAACTTGTGGCGGTCTGCTCTCCTGCTGTCCTGTGGAATGTGTTTCAGTGGCATTTACACGTTTGCATGTTCCAGATGATTTATTGAAGATGGCCTCCCTCTCCATCTTTCTGCCTTGTGTTGCTTCAGTGCCGGGAAAGCAGATTAAGCCTAGGGAGACAGAGGTCTCCAAGAATTCTCTGTCCTTTGCACCTGTTATGCCAGTGTGGAAGTAAGAGTCAGTAAGTGTGAAAGTGTTTGTGTTGGAGGGCAACTGTGGCCATGTGGCAGTGCACTGTTTGTGAGGTAGTGGCTGTTTATACAAATATGCCTGCAGTGAAATATGCATATGTATTCTACAAGGGACAATTGGCAGAGGCCCTGTGAACTGGATGTCTGTTTCACTTCCACCCCTAAAGCCTACTATACACATCAATATTTATCACAAGAGGGGGAATTGTACAATGCGCCACCACCCCTGGGCTCATCAACAAGTTCTGGAGCCACATGGCCCTGCCCATTGGTCAATGATGCTGCCGATTGAGGTCACAAAGCACTTAACATAACTCCAGAACACACAGAATCACCAGCTGTTTCCATAGGGCTATCCAGCTATTTCTTTTCTACTTATCATGCTGCTCTTATCTGAAGTGGTATTTGTTTGTGGATGGATGAAATATGGCTCCCTGCTGTTTAAATTCCTTGACTTCTGTTTCTGTCCAGCCAGTTTATTCATCTTGGCGTTTACATCTGTTCATATTATCTTTCTTATTCCATAGCTCTCTTTCCTCATTTTGCTGTGATTCTACGGGAAACATTAGCAGTTTACAGAAAGCAACTGTATTTTTTGCTGGCACATTAGGTTATTGAATGGTTCATTTTCATTGGCTGCTGGCAGTCCTACACTGGTCCTGAAACCCAACACCAAATAGGAGCTGGCAAAAAATTCAAGACTGCTTGATATCCACTCACAGCTCATAAAGCACTTGAAACAGCAGTTATGATTGCTCAGAGGACCTGTCACAGTTCATGATGGAAGGTATTAATCTGAGGTACAATTTCAATATGCATAAACTGAACTTCACTAAGAATCCTGGCAAACATATCAAACTCACAGGGACAATAAATAGAATTACACTGGAGTTTAAGTCATAATCTGCATACTATCCATTAGGTTGAGCCATCAGCAGAGATTTACCTCCTGATAATAAGACATTAAATTTTGGGCAGCTAGTGGCAAGTGGCAGCTAGTGTAGGTTGGTGGATTCTGGACCTCTGTGTTATGCATTGAAGCCATAAGTGAGACAACTGATGTATTCTCAAACCAGGTGGCAATGCCTCAGGTTACAGATCATTGGAGATAATCACACACCCACAAAATGTAAAAAAGAATGATGGCAAACACGCTGTAATGCTCAAAGTAGGTTTAACATGGTAGATGTGGGTGGGCCCCTCTGCGGCCTTTGGGGAGCTGGATTCCCACGACTCTGTCGAGAGCCAGTTGATCCTTTGCCTCCAGGTTCCACCCATTTGGCATAGTGCTGGTGATATGGTGCCCTATGGGAGGAAGCATTCACGAAGTGGAGAGTAATTCAAGCTGGAAAAGAGGTACAGTGTAGATGGCAAAAAATACAGAGCTTTAGAGTCTAGAGGAAGATGGGGAGGATCAAGTGTGCTTTGTGCTTGCCACTGGCGCACTGCATTGGAAAGGGGCTGTATTCTTTCACTGAACCATGATACAAGATGGGCACCAAAAGGAGGAAGGGAAAATGGTGAGAGAGAGAAGGAGGGGGGAGAAAGAGAGGGGGGTTATTCAAGTTCTGCCAGGAAACTCTATGTGTTTTTGGAGGCCATAAACCGTTTTGGGGTAGTGGCACAGAAATAACATTTATCTAAACAAGAAGAGTGAACTTTTCCTCTCTATCCCCTGACACACACACACACACACACACACACACACATACAGTGACACTCTTTCAGTCCAAAAACATGCACATGGATACAGTGGTTCACAGAGTGGTATTCTGTATGAGAGAGGGAGATGCAGAGTGAAAGAGAGAAATCATTGAGAAGGGGCAGTTCCTCCATTTTGGGAACATAATACCCACTCCTTAACCTAGTGCCAGTTGATCCCCCGCCTCCATGTGTCACCCATGCTGGTGGCATCAGCCTCCACGTGAGACTGTCGTCTATGGGAGGGTGATGATTTCACAAGCACACAGACACAGTTAAAAGCACACAATCATTCAAAGAGACACCTGCCCTCAAACACACACTCATACATACACACACACACACACACACACACTCACGTACTCATCATACATTCACACACAGCTTCATTTCTCTAACACTCCAATCGTTTTTTTCCCCTGGGATGAGGTTGAGGAGGGAGTCAGGAAGTGTGGAGAGGTGATATTATTTTCAACAGCATGAATTTGCAGAGGGGATGTGTGTGTAAAGAATAGATGCTGAACTATTACATACATACTGACATTAAAATAACAGAAAAAATAGTGTAGTAGAATATTAGCTTTATGGGTGTAGGTGTTTATCTTTTTGAGATATATGAACCAACTGTTTTTGATAAATATTTATGAAGAGCCTGCCTGCTCATAATCAGCCCTCAAACCACAGTCTAGCCCCCCCACCCCCCAACACCCCCACCCCCCATTCCCCCACCTCTCCTGATCTGGGCTCATTCTCACCTACTCCGAGCAGGATCTAATTGGGGGCAATCATTCAGATAAAAAGCCCCCGAAATCACGGCCATGCTCTCTGCGCTCCTGCATCCTCTCTCATTCCCACTCCTCTCTTATCCCTCCAACCCTCCTATTAAAATGCCATGTCGCTCTTTCACCGGCTGCTGAGTGATCCCCCGACTCGCCTTTGTGTGTGTGAGAGGACAGAGGGAGAGAACGAGGGAGGGGGTGATAGGGAGAGAGAGACAGAGAGGGACTGAGAGAGGGAGAGAGAAAGGGAGAGAGAAAGAGAGCGGAGCCCTGTTGTTGACTGGTGCCATTGTCTCAGACCTCTGCGGGTCCCTTCTTCAGTGTGGAAACCAGCTGATCTCTAAAAGGGCCCCACTTTTCACTCCTCTCTCCCCTCTCCCTTTCTCTGTATCCCTCCACCACACCACCCCATCCCTGGCAACTCTTTCTCTCGTCTCTCCGACTTGTTCAAAAGCCGGCAACAGCAGACAGAGGAGAAAGAGCAGGAGAGAGGTAGAGAGAGGAGCCTGTGTGTGTAGGTACAAGTGTGTGCAGGGGGGGTTATGCGTGCGGGGCGGTAAAGAGGTGTGCATGCATTTGTCAGAGGGAAGAGGGGAGTTGAATTTGAAATGGTGCAAATAAAAAAATGCACGATGATTGCAAAGCCCTTCAGCTGAAGAGCCCCGCTACTCTCTCTCTCCCAGTCTCTCGCTCTTTCTCTCCGTTCCCAGCGCGCCTCTCTCCCCCTCTCCCATCGCTCTTTGGCAAGGAGAGTGGGTAGAGACTGCACCGGTGTCAGTGCTGTCTGACTGGTAGGACGACCCCACAGGGGGGTAGGTGGAGGAGGGGGGTGTCGGGAGGACAATGGGGTGAGGCAGCTTGTTGAACGATCCAACCCCACTTAGCTCCTCTTCTCTCCCCCGGTTTCATGCACGCCTCTCTGCCTTTCGTAAACCACTGCATCCCCATTCATTTCACTCTGCCCATCTGCTTGTTCCACTCAGGTTTGTGGCACCCTTCTCCATTTCTCCTATTTTCAGTTTGGTTTGTTTCACTTATCACATTCGAATCTACTTTACTGAATGCGATGGAAGAGCGAAAGTGGTTCCAAGCTTTTAAAAGATGCATGAACCCTGAAGAACCTGTGTGTGGTGAGTTTTTCTGTATCACTTGGATATTGCTTTGGTACATTTTACAAAAGGAAACAAATCACAAAACCCTTAACAGAAAAAAACTCAAGCCCTCCACTCTGGCAGCAGTAGCCTCAAACATGGATAAAACTGAAGTTTTTGAGTATGACTGGAGTATACATCTTGAAAAGTAAATTCTGGACCAAAACACAAAAATGTCACAAACTGTTTTTCTCAATCACACACATTTCACACACACACAAACATTGTTCATTTTCTCAAATCAGTTAACTAAACACTCCATAAGACCATTAAAATATATTTCAAGATGATACATTTCATTTGCAATTTGCTCTAAGACTCTCAAATGCATTTCAAACATTAATAAATAAAAACAAAAAAATTCAAAATAATCTTAGAATAACATATTTTCCAAATGAAAATGGCTAAAGGGCATTTACAGGAAATGCAGATAAAACTAACATAAACAAACTGTAGTAACTGCACAAACTAATGTAATACTCAAAGAGCAGTCATGCAGATTGCAAGTCATGCAAGTCAATCACTACTGTAGTATGTCTGAAATTACTGTACAGCTTTAATGTATTAGAATCACAGTGTTAAATTTTTCCTTGTCTTCACCTCTCTGAAATGGGACAGAACAGATTTATTTCATGGTGATGCTGTGCCTTTTCAACATTTGTGCAGTTGTGGTTGTGCTTAGTGAATAAATTTCTTGGAACGTCGGTACTTTGTACACTTTATACCTCTACTTTACTGACTGTATACACATTATTTAAAATCAGCTAAACATGTCAGTTACCTGTATTGATAAATCTGATAGCACCCTAAACAGATTTGATTTTAAAATGCTTTATCCTGGGAAATCAACCAGTGATAATGATAATGCAATATACATACAAAACTGTCATTAATATGCTGGATAACTGTTGTGTATCAGAATATACTTACATGCACATAAACATTTTGTAAAGGTGCTCTGCATATTTGTAAATGCAGACAAATAGTATAGAATATGTGTGGATATGTGGAATTAATGCATGTGTGCATGCATGTATTATGACTATGCATAACTAGTTTTATACAGACACAAAGAGACGCATGTAGAAGTAAGCTGTCATGGTCATCATGATGCTTTGAATAATTTGTGGATGTAAACGTAATAAATGAATGCACAAAAAATATGCCTGCATAAGCATGTGCATTGACGTAATAACACTGCCTACATCCCATAACCATGCTTATTTTCTCATTGGCTGCTAAAATTATATTTATTTATAGGATATATGTTTATGCTGTCATTCATTATACACAGTTCCATCACAATCAGAAAGGGAACGGCGTCAGAGAGAACCTGATCACTGACAGAACACCAATCTGGCAGCAAAATGGACATGAAAACAGGACACTGCTCTCGAGCTGTAAAAAGGCCTGAACGGATGCCAGCCATGAACCAAACCACTGATGGAATATTACATTCATGCCAGTAACTTGTAAAAGTAATTGGGATATTATGTCCTGTTGTAACTGGAAAGGCATTTTCGGATGATGCTCATCATCTGTGCAGCCACGGGAGCTGCAAATCACATCTTCCAATTTTCAGGAGCTGTACTTAAAAGTGAAATATACCAGCAGGGTGATTTAGGGGAATGCAGGGAACACTATATTTACAGACACTGTTACATGAATTATGCCTTCTTCAATCGAGTCTATAGCGCTATCTGAATAACAGCTGTTTATACTCTGTGGGTTTTGTACTTTGGATTATTTTTACACTATTAATACAAAATCCCAATGCACAGACCCTGCACAGTAAGATTCAAGTGTGAGATAAATTGCTTGATTGAGAAATTGGTAGTTGTGGTGGCACATATTCAAGGCAAGGCATTTATTCTCTCTGATATAACATATTCACATACATCCGAGCGTATACCAGGACATTTGTGTATGTGTCTATGTGTGTGTGCATGTGTGCATGTGTGCTTGTGCATATGCATGTGTGTGTGTGTGTGTGCATGTGTGTGCGTGTGTGTAAGTGTGTTAGTGTGTGTCTGTGTATGTACTTGTGTGTAAGTATGTGCAGTTGAACAAGCATGTGACCCCTCTCCAGTATCAATTAAAACCAGCAGCCCACTCCACTCTCACACAGGTTTACCCAGCTCTCTCCTGGAACATTTTCCCTGGCAGTGAAAACATTAACATTAGCAAGCTCTCCACCCACACCCCCCTCTCTCCCTGTGCTGTACCATCTCTGCTTTGACACCAAATCACAGCGAAAACATCATTGTCATGTAGAGATAATAACAATGAAATGCCTGGAAATCATCATGATTGTTAGTGCTGGACCTGGGAATAGGGAGAGGCCTAATGTAATTGTTAAAGCCCTTGTCTCTGTTGATACGGGCTCTTCAGAAAGCGTGTGATTTAGCTAAAAGCCATCTCCAGGCCAAGTAATTAGAGACGCCATTCGGGGTGGCATTAGCTGGATCGGCTGCCACTGTTGTTCCCCGTTTTTGTGCGGTTTTAACGCTCCACTCTGGATGTTATTCAAGCCATTAGCTGGGCGCGTTGTGCCCGGGTGCGAGGCTACGCATACGTGTGTACACGCGTGTGACACTGTCCCACCGTCACGTGCGTGGAAGTGTATTGAATTTAAGTACCTAAGTACGGGCCGGGACAAAGTCGCCATGCACAGCAACGTCAGCCAGTGGGGAGCTGAAGTGGAACAGTTCTTCACTGATGTACATCTCGCGGGCCACACAGCAGTCAGCTGAAGGGCTAGTAACCCAGTCTAGCTATAAAATGCTCAGAGCCAAACAGATCAGTAAAGAGATCCCATTTTTAGAATCTTTGATATGAGTCAGCAAGCCGCCCACAGCGGAACAGCAGCAGAGGAAACCCTTAGTCAAATAGAAGCAGTTACACTATACATATCCAGAAGACAGTATTGCTGCTCAGAGGCATCTACTTATGCCCGGGCTTAGAGGTGTCACCTGTTCTGTCACCAACAAAAACATAGATGTATTTATTTATTTATTTATTTATTTATTTATCTGACATCTTTTGATTTTTATTGATATAGCGTGAGATATAAGCATAAAAGGTTGCTCACTCCTCAATCAGTTTAAATTGATATACTTCTGTTCTCTTGTGCTGGGAGTCACTCTGGATCAGAGTGTCTGCTAAATGAATGTAATGCAGTGTAATTGGTAGTATTAAATATAACAAGACTGGTAAAGCTTCAGGAGAAACTTTATTTACATGTGAGACCACTTTTCATGCTATAGAATTGCAGCATTTAAGAAGTGAATATTAAGTACTTGAAAATGTAAACAAATATATATTTAAAGAAGTGCTTTATTTGGTGTGATATTGTGTGTTGTGTATACTTTCTGTTACATAGGAGGGGAAATATTATATTGTAAGGTATGGTGGGTGTGGTACTGTACGGTAAAGTTCAACAGGGTAGGCAAATACAGTGAGCACTAATAGAGCTGGCATATTATGAAATGGGTGAATTGAATGGGTAATGTATGTTAATGTTTAATATGGTAGGAATGGGGTTCAGTTTACAGAATTCCTAGAGCAGGTATTGATTGATATGTTTTTTTATATAGCTTCCAGCTAGCAAACTATTTGTATTAGTAGACATGAACATGTCAGTAGTAGCTAGAGATTTTTAAGCACCCTAAACAGACAGAACTTTGACTTTAAAATGCCTTATCTTTGGAAATGCATCTCTGTAGCAATGCAAATGAATTCATGCAATGAAAATGGTGGTGATATGCGAGAGAGGTGCTGTGTATTAGTGCATGTGTACATACACACAAACATGCATTTTTCATACAGATGCTTTGAACTTACATAAACGCTGAGATACAATGTGGAATATACACGGAGGTCATGCCTTTGAGGGTGCATAAATTATGGTTAGTACTAAGATAGTTTGCTAGATACACAATGAGATGTATTTGGAAGTATGAAGTACTCAAGTTCATCATGCTATTTTATCCTTTGCTTTGATATTTTGTGGATGCAGATCCTTAATAATAGAACATATTCAAAATGTCTGCATAAGTATGTGCATTGATATAATGACACTATCTACATCATAAAATTAAACTGCTTATTTTTCCTAAGCTTTGAAAAGTTGTATTAAATACCATAGCAATATTATTACAAACATGATAAACTGTGGTTATTAAACACCGGACATCTAGTTTTTGCTGTCTCCAATTATGTTCATGGTACCAATTCAACACTGAAAACAGAAGACTATGCATTTAAGATAAGTACAATTGTGAGACTCAGTGGAGAAGTGAGACAAAAAAAAACATGCATAAAGACATGTGTTCCTCATAGCGCTTATCAAGCCAAAATGAAAGTGTCAGTGAGAGGAAAATAATCAGAAAAAGAAACAAAGGGATCACGGTGTTGTATAGCATTGCACAGATTTGATCCAAATTTGGGTATCATCTTTAGTCAGTTTGGTCAGTGTTTCCCAACTTTGGGGAGAACTGAGCCAACTGAATTTTCCATCAATCTGGTTTGAGTGAGCCATTCATTAAATACTGATCTGGATCTAACATTACTTTACAGCTTGTAAGTTATTTCAATTCATTTGAGCACCTTCCACAAATTAGTTATACAATCAGGTGTTCAACTTTATTGATTAAGAGCAGCTGTTAAATGGGACTAAGAACAATTAATTGAACTAAGATTGAGATAACTGACCCAACGTTTATCCAGAGGGTGATGTTAACTAAAAAATATTAAAGAAATACCTTTATTTTTATATTAGCATAAATCTCCAAAAGCATATTCCTGCAAAAGGATAGCTGATTAAATAAGATCTGCCAAATCTGTCTGAGAGCCCAGCGAGAACATAAACCAGCAGGCACAATGAGCCACCAGGGCCAGGGCTGGTAAACACCAAGTTAGGGAACTCCATGGCTTTGTTTAGTAGCTAGCCAACTTGTGACAAGTCAAGGAGTCGTAAATATAGGGATCATGCATTTTATGTATCAGTAAGTCAAATGCACAGTATTATGGTGAATATATGAGTTAATGAAGGGAAAGCTATATTATACAAGGAGGAACTCTTGTTCTGGTTAAGCCTTCTGCCATGAATGTTTCATAAAATGGACTCTGAAAACCAAGCTGTAGCAGGATAACAATAGGTAGATTATCCCTGCAGGTGACTGTAATTTCCACTGACAAGTTTAAGATAGTAATCTAATTAAACATCATCTAAATTCAAATTTTTAAAAATCATAGTTTGCAATATTTTACTAGTTTACTTAACAGGTAGCAGAATAATAAGATATCTTATAGCATATATACAGCAAAACATATTATTAGTAGTCCAGTAGTAGTAGTTTGCTAGCAAGCTAGTTCAGTGCTAATGACACTCAGGGTCTTGTGGCCATGATCAGTGCATAAACCCAGCACCCCCAGATTTAAAACTAGTAGGTGTAATGTCTGGAAGATTCTTATGGCTGTGCGCTCAGACACTGACATGGCATGTCTTTTTGAAATTTTTTGGAAGTATCGTATGTTCATTTATTGGCTACCCAATAATGTGATCCCACGCTGGTAAGGAAATCCATGACTGATTTTGATTTTTTAATTTAAAAAAGAAAACCTCCTTTTACAAAAAAATCCAACTCTTCTCTTAGCATATTATAATATTGCTCATCTTTAGCATGGGTGGCTCAAAAGCTACATGAGATGTAACTGTTGTGAGATGAAAATAGGAAAGTAGTAGTAATAAAAACAAAAGATCCTGATAAACAACAATAGTTTCGAAGATATTCACATGCCACCCAACAATCTATGGCAGAGAGTCTGCTGGAAAGTATAACAAGCACAGGAACACTGGCAGAGGATGTGGATTAGATTGTGCGTGTGTGTGATGGGGGGTGGCAGAAACACAGAAGATTCGCAAAGCAAACCGAGTTGCTCACGGTAAATTTATTAAATCACCGTAGTTGCGCAGCTTGGACGTGCATCACAGAGAAAGAGCTGAAATGGAGACACAGATTAAAGGAGGGGGAAGCGGAGGAGAAAGAGGGAGAAGTGTGCCTGGACAGAGGGGCAGTGTAAAAGTGCAGGCAGCCCCCACCCGTCTCTCAGCCTCTCTCTCTCTTTACGGGTTACCCGACTCCCTGACAGTTTGTTTTAAATTTGACCGTGCAGATGTTTCTCCGGGTGACTGACTTTTATAGTTTAGAAAAGATTATATCAGTTTTCCCTCAGATTGTGTTACTGTATTTTTTCAAAAAAGGCACTAGAGAGAAAAGAGAGAGAGAGCAAGTGAAGGGGGAAGGGGGTTGGAGGAGGGCAATGGTAATAGAAAGGGGGAGTAAGGGGGTACAGGGCAAGGGAGAGCTGGGAGGGGGGAATGCTGGAGGTCCTTAAATCCTGGGGTCTCTGTGCTGCAGTCTGCAGGGGGAGAGAGAGAGGGAGGGCGGACAGGAATAAAGGGAAGCAGGCCAGGGGAAGGGGGAGTTCAGAGGAGCCAGGTTTGGCTTACAGCATTAGACACAGATTCTTTCTAATTTCAAAGGACAACAAGAGCGTCAAATTTGAGGATATTAGTTTTTGATAGGCAGCTGGGGTAAAGCACACAGGAGGAGGGGGGAGACACGCTGTTTCTATTACAGCTTTTAACTTCCACCTAACCCTGCCAGAGAATAACACTGCTCCCCCCCCCCAGAACCCCCCCCCCCAGCCCCCCTTTCCCATCACTTCTGTGTTTTTCTTTGTATTTCTCGATCTCTCTTTCTCTCTCTCTTGCTCTCTCTCTCTAAGAATCAAACTGTTGGGCTGGCAGAAAGAAAGGTCAGATGTTGTATGCTTGTCAGCTAATTAAACTGAATATATGATGCATGGATTGTGGAAGACTTAGCTATAAAACTGAAAGGGTTACTGCTGCCTAAGCCATCTCTCTGAGCTCGCTGCTACATTTTGTGATGTATGGATGAGAAAGCATGCCAGAGTGTGGAGTAACAGAGACTCACACAAGAGACTGACAGGAAGAAATGGGAAGGCGAGGGAATAACAGATATGAATGAGAAATGACAGTAGAAAAATACTAGCCATTACAGAGACGGAGTGAGGAGGGCACGGGGAAAAAGATAAGGAATTCGAGGAGAAAGAGCTAAAAAGACAGAAGTTCAGACAGAGTGAGAAATGAAGGGATAAGTAAGAGGTGATAGGGCAGAAACAGAGATGGGGAAAGGGAGGGTATGCATATCCCTTTAGTGAAACCCACACGTTGGAGAGAACGCTTTCCCCTGCATACGTGTCATAATGAATCAATTAAGTCATTCATCCAAACATTCACACCAAAGAAAACACCATCACTGGAGCTTCTTACATTTCCTTATAAAAATATTCAGAATAACAACAGTAACGATAATTGAAAGATTAAAGAAATGGAATCCAGCCACTGGCCAGCTCATACTGTATGTTTGAGGTCTAAATCCGTCTAACGACTCCTAGTGTTTTTTTTTTATCAGATGTAAAAAGGACCCATTTTTTTACAGGTTCAATCCATTAGTTTAGAAGCAGACATAAGTTCTGGTTACAGAGCAGAAAACTCCCAGTCACCTTGTGCAACATTTAATTTGCTAGACTGCTGTATTAGAACACCTTGTCCTTCCACTTTACCCTGAGTTCTGGCTGAATGGACCATACTAACAAATCAAATTGCTGTCAGTGTGGTATGTGCCAAAAGAGAAAGATATTTTCTTAGGGGATTATAAAAAGAGGTGGCTATCAGTTCAGCTAAACATGGGAGAAGCTGTCATTGCACCACAGTGGTAGCTGTTTGATTGGATGTGATTTAACACATCATTATTATCTGTTTGTTTCAATGAACCCCAAAAATAAATTCATTAACTTTGTTCATTGTGTCAAATGAGCTTTTAGCTGTACTTTGCGATGTCCTTGTATGCATTATTCAAACACATCTAATTGGCCAAAGTTTCCAAAAGAACTGAGATTTGATGCACTGCAGAGCTGATATTTTAAATTGAGTTAAGGGAAATTGAATTACATGAAGTTACATCATGCTGTGAATTCTTTTTTCTGTAAGTGCATGTCACAGAGTTTCTTTGCTCGCTGTTTTGACAGAGAGTATTGCCTGCTCTGTGACTGTCTAGGGAGGGGCTCTATGCACATAGCATCTGCTCTCTCACACAAGGCTACAGATGTAGATTGGGACTCATACTGCTTACAATAATAATGATGATGATAATTATAATAATAATATGGAATGATAATTCAAGGTGTCAGATCAGACATGTTCAAGGCTTCTTGCCCTCATGTCACAGCACTTAGTGGCAGCAGTTTGATTGCAGTTTGCAGTAATGCAGTTCTAAATGTGATTGTTTTGTGTCAGATGAAAGATCCCTCTCACCCTTGATGTCGTAGAGTGGCTTCCATCTCGGCTGGCGGACCCTGCCGGCAGCCCCACCACTCAGAGTGTGTGAGGATGGAAGGAAACAAAAAGCTTGTCATCATTGCCTTCTTGGTCTTCTCTTGCCTTCCCTCAATATCCCCCTTTCCATCAGTGTCAGTGATGTGTGATTATGTTAGTCTTGCCTCTGTGAAGGTGCTGCCACTTGTCTGCAATAGCTTGTTGATCGGTCCTCTGCTCTCACTCTCTCTCACAAGGCCAGATTTAACCCTTCGCTCGCTGCATGCCTCTTCTGGGCTGCCTATACACTCTGAACATGGTTGTGTCTTGCTCTGTGGTTGGGTCGCTTCTTACCTGGTTCAGCACCTCCATGAGAGGGTGTGTTTCCCTCCCTGCTGCCAGTGCAACACATTTCCCTATGGAAAAGCAGTAATTATTAACTCAAATCAAGAAAATGATGACCCTCGTGCAGGAAACACAGACACTGTGATAATTGTTCTCCTTCTTTTGCAAACATTTTCATTGACAGAAACGCATTTATCCAGATTGTTGAGACTAATATTTTTGGAGAGAGTCAGAAAGAAAGAGCTCTGGACCTAGAAGAAGAAGAAGAAGAAGAAGAAGAAGAAGAGGGAGAGAGTGCTTTGTGTCTCTGCTGAAAGTGTCTCTACTTCACCTTTATTGTAATCTATGGAAATGTATGTATCAGATGAAGTATAATTGTTAAGTGGAGTTTGACCATTAAAATGTCTCAAGAGCTTGTTTTATCAGGGGCCAAAGATAGAACAGCAGTAATCACTACCACCGCCGACACTGATGATGGGGACGGAATTAATTTGCCGGGGAGAAAAACAAATTAAGGCGCTCCTCAGAGAGCGCTCCATTAGACAATGGCATATATAAATATTTTATCTTGGGCGATACAGGTTAGCAGAGGTTCAGTACATCTCCATTTGCACAAGAGCCTGTACTCCAGAGTGCAGCCTTCCAGCCCCTCTCGCTCTCCACCAAAGTGTCGGCAGTTTTCTCTTCCACCCCAGCAACGCTCTCTCCTTCTTGCTCTCCCTCCTCCTCTGTGTTTCCCAGCAAGATGATTTTACATAAAAAGACAACTGAATGAGGTATGGATGGAGGGTAGAAGTATCATCCACATATTTCAACACAAAAGAAGAAATTGATGAAAAAAGACATACATGTCTACTATTCAGCACAGACTTCAATTACTACAACACATGAAAAGACATTTATGTATTGTATCGCAGCTGTGTAAACAATAAGCTTGCGTCTGTGTACTTTCTTGACAGTATAGTATGTAAATCATTACACAGTGTGAATTATATACTTCTATATAGATACAGATACTAGATATATAGATTTTTATCTTCCTTTGTTCAGAGGAGTTTTAAAGAGGTCAAGATTCAGCATAGCAGTGAAACAGTGTCTATGTCTAATTTAATATTATGAGAAGGATCACACTATATTGTAATGTATCGCAGCTATGGACCCAACAGCTGACACTGGTTCATAGTTTTAAAAGTCTCCCTAGATCCACACAAATATACTCAGGATCACCTTACAGAACAGAGATGGTGTCAAAAGTCAAATGATCACTCACCCACGTTGAACCAACAAATGAGCATGCACTGCTGTCATTGCAAGTTTGCAAACTGTTTGGAAGCTTGAGAGTTAGTGAGCCCTCCTCCCCTGGTGGGCAGGTTCCACGTGCAGATTAGAGAACATCTTAAAACAACATTGGCCCATTTGCAAGTACTACACTGTTCCAGTGTACTATAGCTGACATAATATTAACAAATTGAGTAACTGACATTATATCAGTGAGTTAAATAGCATCCTTACTAAGATGCAGCTCCTTGAATAATACTTGTACAAATATGTTTTAAATTACAAAAAGATTGAAATAAAAAAAAAAATCAAGTCCAGAATTCTGAGAAGAAAGTGACAAAAAAAGAGAAGGCAATTCAATCAAAGCTCAAAGTGGTTTGAAAGTAAGAGAAGTTAAAACACTTTTACTGTCCCATTTTGTCTTTATTGCACTCTGAAAGTGAACGAAAACTACGTGAAAATTGCTTTGACTTAAATTCCCTATTGAAAGTTACGACGAAATCGCAATGCATTAGGTTAGAATCGATACGTGGCTGTCATGAGTGTACGTGTAGCATGTCTTTATTTAAATGCCCACCTTTGTTAATCTTTATGTTCTGCATAACTGACTCCATGTAAGTTTAATTGCCCCAGCATGCGTTAATGACTGTTTATATCGGTTCATGAGGCGATTTCCTGGCGGGAATCTAAGAACCCGCACGCCTCTCTTTCGCGCGGTAATTAAGCTCGTTCTGTAATGAGGGGGGTTTAATGGATTTACGGCACTTTAGGATTCCGGATTTCTGTGGAGTTATTCGGGCAGCGAATAATTGATGTGTGCGTGTGTGTGTGTGCGTGTGTGTGTGTGTGGTGTCTACGCCCCACCTCAGCCTCCTAGTTCTCCGGCCACACACACCGAGATCGACGCGGATAAGATGTGGCCAAAACTGTAAATATGTGACTCGCACTGCTGTCCTCTGAGCTGCTTACGCCACGCCACTTGGGCCGCGACATACATACCAGTTAATGATGCATAACCATGCAACTTTCGGGAAGGCAGTTATACAACAACAACAACAACATTTGCAACAACAACACAATAACAATGGTTAAGATCAAAAGCTCACATTATGCCTGTCTATACATTACTCAACCACCTCGCGGTCATACATCCTCCAGACCAAAGTTTATGTTTTTGGTTCACATCCCACATTGCATTATAGAAAACGACGTAAAATACGACGGACTGCAACTGTACTCCTATTGCTGCAGGTCAAAACTCCGCCACCTACAGATGGTTGCACATTTGTTTAGATAAATCAGAAACCATTAGCACTTTGTGACATCGAATGTTTGACGCTGGCACTCATGGAACTTTTCTCTCTCCCCGCTTGATTATAGGCTGTTAGTTTGTAAAGTATAGCGTTAATACAATATCTGAGAGTGCCGCATGGAAATGTTCTGTTTTACATTTTTATTGCTTGCGCCTCGCCCAGGCTGCAGTGAAGATCAGTGTCAATAGAGCTAGACCACTGACAGCTTGAACACAACTCCAAAGTACGCTCTCAGCTGTAGAAAGCCTTAAGTGCTTATGCATTTATCGAATTAAACAAATTGTTTCGCTGTGCACTATATGCATGATACTCAGCTTAAACAATGGAATTCATTATTTTGGTTCTAATGTACTAATTTGCCATGACACCTCCTCCCCTTCGCCCTATTACTACCACTAACGTCGTTAATGGAAATAACAATATCTAATTTAAAATGTATAATTTAAAATATAATTAATAGTGAATTGACAAAGATGGTGACGATGATGATGACACAGCTGAAAACAATTACCCCCATCTTTAAAAAGAAAAAGTTTCCTAAAAAGCGAATAAGTCTTCTGAAGCTGGTCACCTGGAATTTTCATGCAGACCAACGGTCACACAGCCAGCGTGTCTCTTCTCTTTTTGATCAATACTAATTTAGTGGTAATACGTGTCCATTGATCAGCCCTCCCCACAGGCCGGGCGCAGGTCAAGCGCAGTGCTTGACACCTCCCCCCTCTCAATGAGGTGCTAATCCGGGGAGTGCTGTCAGTGGTGTGACGACTGCTGTGTCTGGTCTGCGTACTAAAACCCTACACTGCAGCGCAATGCAGTTGGATTTTTCCTGTACTAAGGCGACATAATATTTACCGCGAACCATTATTATTAGGCTACTATTGTTGTTGTTGTATTAAGTTGATGATTCTACTAGTCATTCTGCATTACAGTTCTTAAGTAATATATCCGAAAGTGAAGATAATTGTCATGAGGAAAATTAAATGGGCGGTACATAAAGCTAATTCATTTGCAAAAATTAAGGGGCATGCTTTTGATCTGAGAGTAAATGAGATTAAATTCTCCAACACGGTTCATGGTTCCTACCGCAAGGGAACCCCGCGAGTATCGCGCTTGTAGATGTTTGTGGACCTGAAGTTGGCGACAGCACTGGTGGGCTAGAAGCCGGTGGAGTTTATTAGAATCAGATTTTGGCAGGGCGCGCAGACAAACCTCCCAACGCAACAAGATTTATGTCGAGGTTAGCGGCAGTTTTTTGTGTGGATACAGTGTAACGTTTTTCCCTTTCGTTTTTGATCCAAGTCAGTCGGTAAGCAGTGTAGTCACCCTCCCTCAACCTGCCCCAGTAACAGTTTGTTTTGGCTGAATCTGGACATTCACTGAATTCCTGGGAATGGGGAGGGCTTTGCTGCTGGAAGAAAAAAATAATAATAAAAGAACAGGGGGAAAAGTATATGGAAGGAAAGGAAAAAGAGTCGTCCAATAATTTGTCAAAAACACTCTTAATCCCCTCTCCCCTGACACTGCTGGAACCCCCATCACCCCTCACCCCGTTCACACTCTCCAAATGCACCAAGCTAAAAGAATGCAGAAATCAGGAAGGAAGCGTAAGAATCATTTAATGTCTACTTGTTTATTCCTGCGCTGCCCCCATGTGTACTTCCCTCTTGTCAGTCATCTTTTTTTTTCTCCCCTCTCAATTCTGCCCAGTGGGTCCCTCTCACACACAGGCCCTGCGACGAGGCTCTTGTATGAAGAGCGCTAGGGGACCATCTGAAACCAATTAAGGCATTGCTGCAGCCACCCAGAAACTCAGTGACGGATGGAGTTCTTGTATTTATAGCCGAGGTAATTGGCAACACACTCAGACACACACATACACTCGCACTCAAAGACACCAACACTCGCATGCATCCACACACACACACACACACACACACACACACACACACACACACACACACACAGTGTACCTCTGAGTACATGGTTCCACAGGATGAACTGGGCTAAGCTTCCAAGGAACTTCATTCTGAAGTAAAAGGGAGTTGTAGAACAGACTGTAATATTTGGCTTAATTATAAAGTAGAGGAATCAAAATATTTTCTTAGGAGGGGATGCATATCTATATATAGAAGCTGAAGGTAGTCCTGTTTTTCATAGAAATAGAAAAGGCTCATGTCTGATAGTCAATCATTTTGACTAATCTATATAGCATTGACTGTGTTTCCAGGTTAGTTCATCAGAACCCTTTGTCAGACAGAGACAAAGAGGTCAATGGGCGCTCTTCTTTGTTCATCAGTTGATCGCAGTCCCTGTTTTCAACAGAAGTCAGAGCTCAGGTTGTACTATCTCAGCTATCTGTGTCGGGTTGTCAGCACCCCGAACCTGCATGCAAAAATATATACAATACACATCTGCCTCTCATTAGCTCCCATAAATGGCTGCCATGTGGTCTGTTGATAAATAGGGCAGTCTATTTATTGGAGCACAACAAATTGGCTACAAACACTGACATGGAATTGAAGAACTATAAATACTGCATGCGATGAAAGTTTTAAAACGTGCTGCAGGTATTTTACGAGAGTCCCTTTTCTCCTCTGCAGTTTTACCCATTTCTACTTTCTTCTGCTCCCAGTCTTATAAAAGCAGGGGCAGTGGCCCTCTTGCACAGACTGATGTTGTGTTAAAAGCGTGGCCCCTGGACATTAAAGCTGTAATTCCATCACTTAAAAACCCAAAAAAGCACTGCACACCAATGCTCGAAGACATGACCAGAGATTCCTGAATGAATCGGCCACAGACAACCCCTAAACCCCGTGTAATTACATATTTGGAGTTTATCTGGGTTTATGCGAAAATGCACAAGTTTCCCTTCCCTGGTGGTCCTTAAACACATCCATATGTTTCGAGTCTTTCCCCGTTGCTCCGCCCTCTCTCCCCTCTCTCTCTTTCTCCATCCGTTCCTCTCTCTCTGCCCAGAGAAGCAGCACCCATCATATAAGTGGATTACCTGAATCCTCATGCTGATTTTTACGTTATGTTATTACACATGAAAAGGCGCAGATGAGGTATGAAAGGCGGACTGTAAGCGTGGCATCAAGATGGCTCAAAACAGGCAAGCTCGTTGGGCTCAGAGTCCCCCCGTGCGGAGCAGTGGAGCTCACACTGAAATGTGGGGAGGCCTTTTCGTGTGTGGGCCTGTGTTTTCTTTTTTTTCACTGGAGAAAACTGATCTGTTTTAAAACACGTGCTAAATATTACCATATTTACATTTTCCTGTTTCAAAAAGGCAGAGGAGGGGGCGCGGGGTTTTGCTTTGGAAAGGTCTTGGGCCGGGGTTAGGCGCTGTTTGAAACTCTAAACCGCTTTCATGCTTATTTATTTTATGATTCTGCAGGGCACTGTGTTTACACTTTAAGTGCAACATCTGGATTAGATAATTTGTTGGGAATTAACCGGGGCTGGATGCTTATCGACCTCGCCTGATTAAATCTGTTTGATGTTTTTGTTTTTCATTTGACAATGATTTCTCCGCGAGTGTGTGTTTGTCGTATTGCAAGTTTTGTTTTGTGCGCATTATGAATTGTTTTAATGAAAGATCTGGTATACACATTGATTTGAATGTTTTATCATCCTGCAGCTGCAATTACACCCATGACCTTTGATCCGCAATGGCTTATCTGTAATTAAAACTCAAGGTGACTTTGTTTTCCTTTCAGACTGTACAATGTGCTACCAAGCAGTCCTGTAAGATATACCAGGGAGTAGTAGCTCCATCCAATGAGGAGAGCGCTAACTGATTCAAACATGTCTGCCCTTATATTTGACTCATTCCACCTGAATTAGCTCTGAAGACTCAGATACTGCTGGTCCTATCAAAACAGGTTCAATCAGCAGAGCTGCTTGCTTGTAGAACTGTTCTGAGTTCAGATACAGTGGGACTACGACTGTCTTTGACCTTGCCATGGGAGATTTAAGATGACTTTTTCATGTCAAACTGTACACACGCACAGAAAGAGCGCACAGCGTCACGTGCCGCTGCGATAATAATCTGATTGAAAAGAAGACATTTTGTCTGATGGTATGAATTGTTAATTGTTTGAACAAGTCTACCTTTGAGTGAAAATAATGTGATAAAAAGAAATATCATAAGCACGGTCTTTTCAAAATGACAAAATGTTGAATTACAATGAATCTGAGGTTCATCAGCTAGTTATGCATTCCCCGGGCTCTTATCTGAACACTGAACAAGTACAGTATGTCCAAAATACTTCAGAAGATTGAATTTGACCATGGACACATTTCAGCTGAACCTCAAATTTAACTTGATCTATCCTTCACTTCACTTGCACATTGACCCTAACTTTAGCCCCATTGAGACTCATTCTGCTTTTCTTGCACATGAGCTCTGATTCCAGACAGGTTGTTGATCCACGTATAATCTGTTTATAGGAGGGTACTCATTATGTTATTATCTGAGTGGTTTTTTTTTTTGCTGGAGCAGACAATGCAGATTTTTTGTATTGCCTGACTATCAGGAACAGGGAGAGAAGCTGCTTTCTTGTTTATAGATAAGGTGGGCAAAGAAAGACAGAGTAACCTAATAAAAGTACCACAGCATCACGCAAATTCACATTTTCTGGATGTATCAAAAGAAAGATATGGAGAAAAATTAGTAGACATAAAAAAATCAGTGTCTTGCATCAAACATTGCATCATTTTTTATTCATCTTACATGACCAAAAACAATTAAGAATTTCAGTCCTGGCGCCTCTATCCCCATCTGAAAGATTTTCTCGCTCATGCGTTCCACTACATGTGCTGTGCTGTGATGAGAGCTCCCGTTCCATTTCCTAATCTGTCTCTGTAGTCCTGGATCTGCCTCCTGCCCCAGCGGTCCCACAGAGTCAGTGGGAAAGATTACTCAAATGCTGCAGGACAGATGTGTCAGAGACTTGATTTGTGTGCTCTTTATTGACTCTCGCCATCTGTTAATTCAGTTGCCTGCTCCTCAGCTCCGTGTTTGTTGATGACACAGGGAAGGTGGATGTTAGCAGAAACAGAGATAGGGGGAGAGAGAGAGAGAGAGAGAGAGGAGGAGGAGGAACAGTTCACTTCAAAAAAAGAGAAATCAAAGACAGCTCTTTAAAAGGCAATATGCTGTGTTTTTGTTCCTTTTTAAACATGAAGAAAAAGGAAATCATGTAAGTTACCACAGAAAAATTGAAAATTTCACATGATATGCAAATAAAAAATGTAGGTAGAATATTACTTTTCTTAATGCAAGAACTTTATTATAATCAGACCTCACAATCACGCTATGTTGCCAGTTTTCCTTGAACACATTTTTAGAACTGTGTTCTTACAAAAAAAAAAAAAACTTTAATACTAACTGTGATGGAGTGCCGTCACTTTGGTTGAGTATGTGCTCTGACTGCCATACCAACGAGCCTGGCTCTTTGGCGTCGCGGGCAAAGTGACATGGTTGGTACCCTGTAGACCTGGGTTTGAGGCCGGGTGGGGTGACTGCTCTCACCCTTTGCTACAAGTGGTGTTAGCAGTGGGATGGTTTGCCGCAAGGCCATCGGAGGCATGCCCAGTGTTCGAGGGACCCCAGAGATGGGTGAAGCACCAGTGAGTGGGGCACCCTGGGATGGAAGAAGTATGGTGGGGGATGCGTGAGGGATGCCTTGATGCATGAAGCACGTGGGTGTGCTTCCTGAAGGGGAGGGCAGTGTGACGGAGTGCTGTCACTATGGTTGAGTATGTGCTCTGACTGCCATGTCAATGAGCCTGGCTCTTTGGTGTTGCGGTCAAAGTGGCATGGTTGGTACCCCGTAGACCCGGGTTTGAGGCTGGGTGGGATGACTGCTCTCGCCCTTTGCTACACTAACCTTGTGTCAGGTTAAGAACAGGGCTCACACAAGTGTAATTTTCACTTTAGAACATTTTAAATGAAAATAACCCATATTACTTTTTTTCTGAGTATTTTTAGATGTCACTTTGGATACGTATTTTGCATTGAGTCAAATCCTTAGATGGGACTACATGTCACTCTAATAGGCGCAACATTAGAGTGATAGGTGGTAAACAGCAAAGCTGAGTGCATGTCTGTGTGTGATTTAGGCGCTGGGGTGTGATTGAGGCACGTTTGTGGTGGAAAGAGCAGACAATGGTGTTGGCACAGATTTGTATGCCAAAATACTTCACATGATAACAGTTCCATGGATTATGTTGACTAAAGGAAGTACTGGCACACATGAACACCATTGTTTAATCTGGTGCTGTGAAGTGCAATTACCTTACATGAGTCTTCCAGATATGTTTATTTGTGTGCACATATGTATATGTGCAGGAATGTGTATGTGTGTGTATATGTGTGCATATGTATGTGTGTGTGCATGCGTGTGTGTGTTTGCTTGCATGTGTGTGTGTGTGTGTGTGTGTGTGTTTCTGGGCAGAGGTTGATTTACTGCAGGTGCACTTTCCCCCCGGAGCTACGCTGGTGCTTCACATCCCTCGCGTTCCAGACAACCGTCCCGTCCCTCCCTCTCCTGATTCCCCCATCCCACTCTCCACCTCCCCATCCCCGACCTGCTGTATATCTCACTGGACGGTTTAATGATGTGGTCCAAGCGAAGTAAAAGAGCGGAAACTGACGGCTCAATTTATGAGGCACGGCGGCCATGGATGCCGTGTTGTTCGACAAACCTGGAAGTTTGAAATTCTCTCCATCGTTCCCTCTCTCTCTCTCTTTCTCTCTCTCTCTCTTTCACACAACATAGCAGCAAGGGTGGGACGGCACAAAAAAGGCCGCAACACACCATGGAGAGACCACATGCTCACACCCGCTGAGGCTGAGCCAAGCAACACAGCGCTGAGCGTGAGAACACACAAATCTGCAGAGATGCTAGGAACGCATGCAGCACGGTGGCATTCTTCTTGCCTTTCCCCTTTCCATCCCTCGCTCCTCTCCCTCTGTTTTCCCTGCGTTTCCTCTTGCAAACATCCAGCCCGTAGCGTGCATGAGCCGGAGGAGGAGGGACGCTCGGGCTCGCCTCACCACGCTAAGGCAGCGCTGCGCTGCCGTGTCATGATCTGATCTCTTGGGCAGCACAGGGCTCTCTCTGTAAAACTGGAGCTCCATGTGAACCTGCTGAAAGAGCGGTGGACGCAGTCCTGGGTAAACACAGCGCGAGGGGAACCAGAGACGCGGGCTGTTTTGATAAACTTGGATAAACTTTTATAAACTGCGGAGCTGGGAGAGGGGCCGGCCAGCACTGACCTCCACGCTGGCTCCCAGTTTGCATGGAAAACGATCTCACTGTCAGGACCGCTGCTACACTCGTGCACTTTGTTCCCTGTTTCACTTTTCAAAAGCTTGGAGTCCCTCCTCGCCTTGAGCAGTTTCAGGCTTCACCAAAGTCTGGGGGCATGATGGGAAAAAATTACAAAAAGAGCAATTTTAATTAATGACAGGTTGTCTAAATCTTCTGAAAACAGTCCACCTTCTCCAAGCAAGCAGGAGCCAAGAGATTGTTTCAAGCTTAGAAAGTGCCCTTCTTGTCTGAACTGTGGATATTAAAGGCCATTGGAACCCAGTCTGTGGTAAGGGGAAAGGAAACAGAGAGATGAAACATCAGTAATGAAAGTATCTTCTGGCTGGGACTCTTACTTATTCGCCAGTAGTGTGACATCATCATGCTTGTAGAAATAACACACCTGGAAGTACAGGGAACTTATGAGCTTTTCCTTTGAGATCTATTTCATTAATTTAAAATTAATTGAAAATTAAAAGTGTATAAAATGGGTTATTAATAATTGTACAAAATATAAAAATAATAATGGCATTTTCAGTGATATTACCGCTTTTGTATGTGAGTCAGTGATATGAGATATGGTGGAGGTGGTTAATTTGTGTGTGTGTGTGTGTGTGTGTGTGTGTATCTCTCCCTTTCATCTTACTATTGCACTGCACATTCAAAATGGAGTCCTGCTGTGCCTCTGCTGGGGTGGCTGCATGAAGATCTTGCCTCTGCGGCTGTTGGTGCTGGTTTGATTGGCGATGGAGGGGGTGCGGCACATTGACTGCTGAGGGCAAGCCTCCCTCGCTGAGCAGTGACACTACCCCAGTGCTGTTCCTATGATGCGTTGTGTCTGAAGGGAAAGCACATGGCAGAAGCGAGCCACTCAGCTCAGCACCATCCTCCTCCTCCTCTCCCCTCCGCACAGCGGGTGCGTGTTAAATCTGAATGGGCTGATGCCTGCTACCCTGCAGTGAATCAGAACCCCAAGGGAGTTGCCCTCTGAAAGTACATCCACAGATGTTTCATGCGAGTTGCGCACTGATGTATGTTGCTGTGTTGATAGGGTTCTGTAGCGTGTAGAGTGGAAGTCTACTTTTGTGGTTATTATGCGTGTGCAGATAGATCTGCACTGGTCTTGCGCTGTTGAGGCTCACACACTGATCTGACTGAGATGTGAAACAGGAAATTCAAACCTAAATTTGACTCTCACATTTAAGTAGTACCCCCTATGTTAAACAGGTCTGTATGAGCCATTTAATGGTATTGATGGTATTGTTATACATATATGTTGTATATATTGGTGATTGTCCGTGTCGCAGCTCTAGGCTGGATAAATAACATTATATATGATAGGCTCACGCCGCACTCCTCCTTCTCTCGGCTCTTCATAACAGACATTCTGCTCTTTTCCGTCTTCTCTCTGTCGCTCTGGCTCATATTCTGGCTGTGTTGCAGCCAGGTGCCCCTGCAGAGACTCTGAAGCCTTTATAGCCTTAATTGGCACTTAATTAGTTAATTGACCCCTGCAGACCGCAGGGCAGTTCCGTTATGTAGGTCACTCACAGCAGTGCTGTTGTGCGGAAAAGCTTGGTTCCATCTCATTGGCATACTCCCTCTGGGGGTACTGCTGAATGAAAATATATAAGCTTGTATATAATGTTTTTTTTTTCACTGCATATTCTCAATGCAGTCACATGGCATATGTGCTGGGCCATCTTGAAGAATATGTGCAGATACAATGCCTCCAAACACATGTGACTTTGATTTGTGCTTGGTGTAAGCACTTACCGGACAATGAGTCACATAAGTTCTGAGCCTCCTTTTCCTCTCTGCTTTTTTCCTCTTTTGCATGGTCCCTGAATGTTTATGTGTAATTAGCCGCATTGTGAAAGAGGAATGACCTTGAAAAGAGGAACTATCATGGATAGGTTGCAGACTCTCTGAGTCACTTTCAGACTAGTATTTGTTTTTTCATAGGCATACACAAGACAGGCTTCTCTGGGATTGCCCTGCATGCCATCCTGACATACTTAGAAGGAACACCGCTACACCAGTATATAGATGATAAGATTAAATTCTGGAATAATTTTTAGTGATTAAAAAAAATAAGTGTCTTTCAAGCAGACTCGAGGAAATACTCGGGGACCTCTGCTTACCATTCACACCAGCATCTAAGTTACTTCCGCTGTACTTAATCGAACTTTTCATCTGCCAAATTGGAATTGTTTTCAGCTCTTTCTTTAAAGGAGTGAAACAGCTACCAGTTCCAAGCTGCCACGGTAAAAGCTTACAGGTGTTACCAGTGACCTTATTGACACACGTGTTGGAAAGCTGAGCAGGAATGGATGCTCTACTCGTTATTTGCACATCTATGTACATATTCAACTGAGCATTCATGCACATGTGTCTATATTTGTATGTGTGAGTGCTCTGGCTTGGTCTAGGTGAATGACTTCAATTAAATCGGCCCTGGAGGTGAATTTTTCAAACTTGGGAATGCCACCATATGGTCCTCTGTCATGATGCTCTATCTTTTCTGTGAAATCCCACCCCAGAGATAACAGAGGCATCCGCCCTGGCCACACACTCGCACACACGCGTTCACAAATCCTATAGTTTTCCGTCTCCTTGGGGATGGGAGGGGGCGTGGTTAGTGAACCAATCTCCCAGCAGACAGTGTTGATGTAAGTTAGGGAGAACCTCGCAGGCGGGCGGCTGTGGCTCAGGGAGGCTTTGATCAGCGCACGCAGGCAGAGTGCTGGGATGCAGGAGAATGAGGGTGTCCTCGGAGGCCGGGACGTGCTAAAGCGCAGAATAAACACCTGCTAATTCTTTTTGGTGGAGCACAAAACCTATAATGTATTTTAGGACACGTTTAACATCTATTGGTCATCATTTCGCACACACCCAATAAATATGAAAAATAAATAATTTAGAGAAGAATTTGTGCGGGTGAGTGTAATTTGTATGGATATTATTATTGTTATCTTTATTTTACGGATCGCTGTTATACATACCCATAATAGTTCTACTTTTAATAACGTAATTAAATGCAAAAGCAACGTTCCATAGTGAATATCACACGAACTAACTTGTAAGGCACGCTAACCGTGTCTTAATTCAGAAAATAATAAAAGGACAACACATTTTTCCACATGATTAAATCATATATTTACTCAGTTGATTCAGGACAGCGGCGTGTTGATTGCTGACAGATTGAGTTACACGAAGAATCTGTGGGAAGTCTCTCATAAAAAGGAGCCTTTCTAACGAAGCGCATGTGTGCGCGAGGAACACAGAAAGTCCAAATGCAGTTGACCAGATTTTTTTCAAACCAATCGACATTTTTTTCTGTCGTAGACTGTCTCCATCAAATGATTACGTATCATGTTATTATTTATTTCATGTTTTATTTTTATTTCATCATGATAATACATAATTACGAAAAATGTGAAATTCCATTTATTCATACATTTAAATATATTGAGAAATCGTCTAAAATATAAGCATGTTAACTTTTCTTTGAGGTCAACTTAACGAATGGAAAATATGTCATTGTCGTTTGTGCATAATTAATTATATAAAAAAATAATGGCTGTGAACAAACGCATAAAGCCATGAATGCATTTATTTCGTATGAAATAAACCTATATATGTTAATGCTGCAGTAGTACAAAAGACGAGAAAGTACATCTAATTCAATACACACCGACGTTTCAAAAGCACGATCTGATTTTGTTTGTGAGAAGTGCGGTATGTAAATTCGATTTATTTCTAGTATCTAGTAATGTTAGACGCGGCAAGTATCATATACAATAGCCTGCAGCTTGTGCCCATTTAACTCGGTCCAAGAGACGGAACAAAAAGAAATAATCAATAAATAAATTAATATATAAACGCTTTGAAACCCGAGGAAGTAAAATCTTCAAACACTTACACAGTGCTGCCAAGCATAACTTACAAACACGCTCCTGCAAACCCACGGTTTATTAGCCTTGACGCGTCTTGACGGAAAATTATATTTGACAAAATAAATGAATAACAGAGAGAAACTCGGATGGGTTTCAGTTGTTCTTTAACAACGTATATCCTCGTTGTGAACTAAGAATAAACCCATTTGAAAATCAGATTTTTTTCCTTTGCATTATTTTTCATACTCAGTAGTAGTAGTAGTAATAATGAAGATAATTGTTTTGTTTTGATAAGCATGCAGCAAAAAAATATTTACAAAACAAGATACATTACATATTACCACCTTTTAAAATGTATACCAATTCGAATATTAATAAAACGTATTCTAACAATAATCCGCTACCATTATTACTACTACTTCTGCAGCATACTACCGCTTGTAGTACTACTACAAAATAAAATGGTAAGAGAGAATATGTATGCAGCTTGTAACATACCTTACTATACTGTTGTATGCAAACGTTTCTACAGAATGACATTATTATTATTATTATTATGATTATGATTATTATTATTGACAATTTACACTCAATTGGGTAACAATATAAATTGATTATCATTTTATTTGATTTCCTTTGAGTTATTTTAGCTGTACCAAAATTTGAGCAGTGAGGAAAATAAAGGGTACCGTTAGTCACCTTTGTCCCCGGTCCACCCAGAGGCATAATCCAAATCCGGAACGCTTGATTAAATAACTGTACCGATAACTCCGAGTAAATCCTACATCTTTCTTTCTGTCTCTCCCTCCCAGTTTTGACTCTCAGAAGGTGGGGTTTTTCGGTCTGAGTAACTTACTGTGGCAGCCTTGGGTGCGTTAAAAGCGGTTGGCTATGTCAGGCCTGGGAGTCATTCTACTTAGCTTTCACTTGTGTGCAGATATTAGTTTAATTGATATTGTCTTTAATTGGGCTACCGGCACAATATGAAATGTCATTTCAGACCCATCGTCGGGTGCTCCTTGCACTGCAAGATATTGTAGCCTGCTCAGTGCGTTTAGGATCCAGGACCGCTGTACTACACAATTCATTACATATCAGAACAGGGTAGGGTCTGGGAACAAGGACAAGCTGCAAAAACAATGAGTGACGGGATTTGGGTTGTGGAGAAGAGCCGGCGCACCGGCCCCAGCCTCTTCGCCGTAACATGTGTCGGCAGTTTATCCCTACAACATGCTCCATAAGTGATCATATGGAAATAGTACCCACAAAGAACATATGTTTCAACTTTGGTTTTGAGGGGGCTTTTACACGGCGAATTGCGCTGGGTCGACCAGCGGCGGAGAATCCGTTTCATGCTCTTTCATCTCCGTGATGTCATGTGATGAAATCATTAGCGAGGATGACATTTCAATAAGAGAAAGGAAATACACAATTAAAACAAAATCAAGTAAAATTAAATATTTACGTGAAACGAAAAATACCATTATTTTTGAGCAATGGATTTTTTTTTAGATGAGAGTCATCTACTAACGACGATCAAATGACAAATCAGACCCGCGTATTAAACAATGGACGTAGAGACAGAAAACAGAGATAAGCAACTACCATCAAGATTCGATATCAGCAATTTATTTTACAGTCAGACACGGTCATTAGGCCTACTATAACATCATTGTAAACGACGTAGATTATTTCTGTCCTCGCCAAGTTACCACAGAGATCACAGAGGAACTGAGTGGGCAGAGACTGGATTTGTACAAATATGAGGAAATTAAATCGGCCATTAATGTCCTTTTCAAGATCCCGTTTTGCCACGCCGTAGAAGACTGCGTTTATTTCTCCTAACGCGGCTTTGCCAGGAGATCACACAAACATGGTCTGTGCACGTTTATAATCTCCCGCATTCCTGCAGTGGACATCAGAATATAATGTAAAATGTTTTATGCATGAGCGGTGGGAAATTTGGGTTTTAATCCGTACTTTGCACTTCCTGCACCATCTGAAAATAATTTAACCCCTGCCTCCCCCCTCCTCTTCACCGCCAAACACTCTGTGCAAACGCATACCCAGCTGTGGCTTGTTTGGACAAATGCGCCTAGTGTGTCGTATGAAATCCTCTTCAGACGACCTCGAGACCCTACAAAATAATCATATTAGTCATTTATTGCACTGGAATATAAATCAAGGAAGAAAAGTTTTCGGGAGTATGGTAGGAGGAAGATGTCGCAGCAGGGGCAGGCTATGGGGACGAAAGACAGGGGAACGGGCGCTTAGCTGTCTTGCTCACCAACAGCTCTCGCCCTCCTTTCACTGGCTCCCCAAGTTGGACAAACTGAAAAGAAAAACAAAAATTAGACATAATTGTCTGTGTCCAAACACATGAATCAAAGCCTATTTTTGTTGAGGCGTCGGGTTGTGAGGAGATCTCTCGGTGGGCGATCTCTCTCTTCAGGGTGACCTCTCGTTTGAGCCTCCGAGTGTGGAACACAAAGGCGAGCAGATGGGCAGCAAATCCTCCCTCTTCTTTTTCCTCGCGCGGCAGGCACACAGGCCAGCTCCAACACAAAAAACACACACTTTTTAATGGCACTTTCTGCGTCGGTTTACTTGTGACCACGAATTACTCGTCCGTTGACTGTGATTTAAGAAATGTTTTCCAGTGACTGTGGAATTCTTAGGTTTGAAAACCAATGCCACACAAATTATATCCAAGGACATTCCAGGTGTCAACGTTCGGTTTACGGTTAATTATGCGGTTAATTATGTCGATTATTACACTTCTGAGTTCGTTGTTCTTTGTAGTTGATCTGATTATATAGAATGGTGGTTGCTTATGCTATTAAAATTGTTGTGGTATTCTCGCAAAAGTAGTAGCATAATTACATAGATTATCGTGTTCTATGTGATCTTTCTGTTCTTTGTTATAAGTTTCACATTTTCATGTACACACACACACACACACGAAGCCAACGTAAATTAGTAACATGAGGTCAAAATCTGTGCATAAAATAAGTGGGTAGTACACGAATAAACCTGACTTATCCAACTTGTACGAAGGTCCACAAAAGGTTCCGAGTTTCACTGTTCTTGCAGCACAAGGTCAATGCGGTGCGCGGGGCGGGGTTGTGTGATTGTGTAATTACACTTAATGCATTTTAACCTCTTTCAGCCCTCACTAACCCTCTTGCAAGTAAAGTCCATTCCCCTTCGGGTTTTATCCCGTAAACCGTGTCGCTGTTTCTAATTGCCAGGGATCTCGGAAGGTGTTTGCTGTAAATGCCCAAGTGTTAATGCTTCGCAGTCCACATTTCTGAAGCGCGTAGGCAGGCCTATAATACCATAGAACAATTACTAAATGGTTTTCTTTTTAAATACAACAGTACCCCAAATCGCTCTTTCGCGTGTATTTCGTTGTGGTTATATCTGTCTTTCTGTTTTGTTTGTACAAATGTATGTATTGATCCTATAATATGCTACTCATGTATAACGCATGCCCGCAATGGTTTCCTCTACACATGTGCTGTGTGTGTGTGTGTGCGTGCGTGTGTTAAAACAGCAGCCCTCAAGGGAGCTCGAGGGCTACGAATAAAACCTGGGCCTAGAGCTGTACCACCCACTCACTCCGCGCAGAGAAGGTGTTTAGTCCACAGAAGTGTATTGCGTGAATAGACCGGGCCCCAACAAAGCCGCCGAGCTCCAGGGCTCCCCTCGCCTGTGTTTGGAAGGCAGTGGTTCGTGTGATGAGACAGAGGGGAGCAGTGGGACTGGGGGCTCTCACTGCATTAGGCGGTAATAGGTTTGGGATGACCTAAACGATTTGTTGACTGGGACAATAAATCTGTTGTGTGTTTCTTGGCATGCTGAGGGGGGGATTACAAGTTGTCGCACAAAGGAATGCAAATTGCTAGCCAAACTCTCAGAGAGGGCTTTGGAGGAGGCGACTATGCTGGGCATTTACCGATCCCTGATTCTTTTTCTTTATTTTATGTTTTTTTCTATTAGTCTTAATAACTGTGAAGGGTCTGAAAGTGGTCACTGTATTCATCTCAAATCAATGGATTACCCACACCGACCCCTATAGACCCCGAGATTTGCATTCTATTGAAATATCGACGCAATGAGGTGACCACGAGGACAAAGTCTTTCATTGGTGTTAAGTCTATTCGAAAGAAAATCAAATGAAAGTCCTGAATCATTAAATGGTATTTCCCCCCTCTCCTAATGCACTCTAAAATATTGCGAGACTTATTTTTCCATTCATATTATATCTCATTCAGTTAGGTTGTGTAAATGAAGCATGCAATCTACGGTCCAAAGGTCTGACTTCAATAATGAATTAAATGTTTCATTACAACCTAAAGGCCATATTTACTGATACCTTGCCCATTTTTGGGGAACCGGGGAGTTTAAGGAAAGACGCAAGCGAGTGGAAGCGGTAGTGATATTGAAATAATTAAAAAAAAAAACGTGGATACCCACCAGTTACCCACGTTCCAAATGCAAGACGTCAATATGTATTCAAAATAACAAGTAACGTAACAATGAGCACATGTGGTACCACGATCCGCTTAAATTCTCGCCCAGATGGATAGATAACCACTATCCATCTTATATAAGGTTGCTACATTTGCTATTTTAATCTTTATTATTTAATTACATAGAGGACATGCCAATACATCGAAAGCATAGAATGCTTGTACTGACTAGGCTACAATACAAATTTCAAAGAGCACGAAACGATATTACACAAGCAGCAATGTTACCGTAAATGGAAAAACAATTTAACAATTTATTAAAACCGTAAAATGCGAATAAAAAAATCTATCCTCATAAATCAATGGTCACCACACAGGACAGGGTTTATTAATGTCTTGTCACAGAATGATGTTGTAATGGGCGGTGTCCATGTCGCTGTTTATGTAGTACGTTCGTTGTTGCGGTTGTAGTAATAGTTGCTACTGCGGGACGAGAAGTTGTGAAGTAGTCGAAGCAGTAAACAATATCCCCTTCTAGCGGCTGAGGGACACAGTGCAGTCAAATGTCGTTATTAGTGCTACTGATTTCCCAGCATTTGTATAGTTCTAACATGAAAATACAATTATGAAAATATAAAAATAATAACAATAACCATAGTAATACAGCAATGACAACAATACTAAATACTTACAAGTAATTTACAAATAAATTCTAGCCGGCTACTACTACTAGTATACTACTACTACTACTACTACAACTACTACTAATAATAATAAGAATAATAATAAGAAGAAGAAGATGAAGAAGATAACAGTAATAATTATTATTTGCAGCAGTACTGATAGCAGTAGTAGTAGCGACAGTATAGAAATACTTGTTGTATGCAAAGTAGCAGTACTGTTAATAAATGTAGCATGGCTGATAATGCTTTTTATTGTCACGGAAACAAGTTAGCATAAATAATGTTCATATTTTTTATGTATTTCTCTTCCCTTGTGGAGAGGCACTGAGTGCACCTAAATTCCTCTCTCTGCACCGCGTTCTTTATTGATACGTCGGGAGTCGTTTCAGCCAAGTTTCTGTCAAAATAGAGATGCAGTTGGGCGCGCGGAGGAAACCGCAAGACACAGCTCCACACGCAGATAGCTGAATTATTTCCAAAAACGCCTCCTCCTCGCGTTAGTACCCAGACTGTTCCATATTGAGTTTGACTGGAGTTTAGTAAAAGAGGTTACTGAGTTATTAAACGTGCTAGTAAAACATCCCGATTACTTCCAAGCACATTTATGCCGAGGTGTCCTTTTTTCAGATTTGGTTTTCCTTTCTCCAAAAAACATTTATATCTTCTCATGAAATCACTTTGAAGTAATTACTGATGTTTCTATTTCACAGCAACATTTCAACCTCCAGTTTTGTGCACCTGTCAGCCATCGTTAATGTATTCTCTGAATTGAAGTATTTTGTCATATATCCAAAAAGTCCAGTTACATTACATTTGCTCGACAGGTAGTCTCTCACAGCTTACAGTTTTTGCATGTTATTCATTTATATAGCTGGAAATTTACTGAAGCAATTCGGGTTGAGTACCTTGCCCAAGTTTGCAACATCAGTACTGGGTATTGAGCCGGCAACATTCTACATTAAACTGCTGTCAGTTGAACATCACTCAAGTATGCAGTGTGTTTGGTATGTTATGTGGCACATAGCAGGGCCATCTTCTCCTGTCTTCCCTATCTCAACACGTAGCATTTTCTAGTAAGTATTTCCACAAGCCCAACTCCAGATGAATGTAAATATAAAGGGTAAAGCCTAACAAAAAGTTATTAATTGTTGAGAGACCGTGCTTGGTATGGGGTGGTGGGCGAATATTTGGAGTGAATGTGTGGGCCGCGATGACAGTGTTTTGAGTGGGTGCACTCACCCGGGCACGTATTAGTGGAGATGCTACACTGCGTGGGCCGTGCGTGTATTTTGGCTGAGGCGAGCAGTTTTCTCCTGATATTTGCAGCCTGTTTGTGTCCCTGTCGTCTGCGTCGTTCCCTCCTCTGCTCCCGGAGCCAGTGGGAAACAATCCGCTGGCTTTAATTAAAGAACAACAACATTATCTTAGAGCCGCTTGGCTGCCCGCTGTAAAGGGACCACTCGCTCCCTCCCCTCGCTCCTCCTGCACGGGAGAGTTTGGGGGTGGGGGGGGATGAGGTGCCTCGTTCTGCCCAGTCCAAACCCATCTTCATTGGACACTCTTTTAGTGACCTGGCAGTAAAACATCTTGTCACATGAGAGAGTTACAATGATGTTTTACAACACCCAGCTCTCACAGAAGAACCATAATTACGTCCCCCGTAACTTTTTTACAGGGCTTTTTGCTTGAAGAGTTGCATAACATTGAGGGCCATTATTTTCAAATGCACATTAAAAGGGTGTGGGCCTTGGCATTGCCCATAAAGTCGGCACTTAAGCGCAAGGCCATGAAGGCGGGGGAAAAATGGGCAGGTAGGCTGACAGACTGATATTGCCGTCACCATTTTGAGAGGTGAGAAGAATCCGTAGAGAGGGCACTAGCTAAAGGATACCCCGTTTGAAATGGGAGCCCGTGTGCCTGTCTGTCTGCTTATCAGCTTTCCCTTCACCCTGTAATTGTGTGTGCCTTTTTGTCATCCTCTCCGGATTTCTATTTGTTAATTTAGTTTGACCAAAGCATGTTCCCTACATCCTTACTGTGGTTGCTTGACTAACACAGTGTCCAGTATAACCCATGAAAAGACCCAATCGAGCAAATACAGTTTAATAAACTCTAATTATGAACTTAAACGAAACCTTGAATGGCCATTTCTAAGGAAGGCTACAAGTACCTCACCCGATATACAGTATGTTTCCTGGGTAACGCAGTTCATTGAATGCAGATCAGCCCCAAAGCTCTTGTGTTCTCCTGCAATTCTGTGAGATGACTAACACTTTCATGCATAGAGAGGCAGGTGGGAGTTACAATAAGCTCAAAACCATCGCTGAGATCTTTTTTTATTTCTGAATTGATCAATTTTCCTCTTTTACTTTTTTGCCCTTCCACTCAGGGACTGCAGAATCCCATAAACCCGCTCACTTACAGCAGTGCTGTCACAGCGAGAGAGAGGTCAGTGTTATCTAAACAGACCCATTGGGCTATTTGCTATAGCACCCTCCATCCAGGAGGGAGCCGGAGAAATCAGCCCATCACTTCAATCAGCTCATGAGATGCGGAGTGAATTTGTAATGCCTAGCACTGAGAAACACAATCAGATGGAAACATAGAGGGAGTGTGTGCGTTCGCGCATGTGTGTGTGTGTGTGTGTGTGTGTGTCAGAGAGAGAGAGGAAGAGAGAGAGGGGAGGCATCTGGAAAAAAACAAGTTATTGGTGTCAATGGCTGCTATTTTGTTTGTGTTGTTGTTTGTTTACTGATGTAAACAAACAAGTGATTGTTGAAGGTGAGAAAATAGAGTGTGAGAATGTCCTCCAGCAAACAGGGAGCTCGCTTGTGTGTGTGTGTGTGTGTGTGTGTGTGTGTGTATGTATGTGTAGGCTATCTGTATATACGTGTGTGTGGGTGTGTGTATCTGTATATACGTGTGTGTAACTGTGTGTACATTTGAGAGGCCAGTGTACAACAGTAGTTCCGTGAGTTCTGTGCTCATCCTGTTGTGAATCTGTGTACCCCCTGCTTGTTACCCCATCTATGTCTGCTTGCGCTGTGTGTGCGCTGGTGGCTGGTGGAGTGGAGACTTTGTGTATGTCGTTGCGAGCGTGTCACTTGTCGATATAGCGGCGCTGCGGCTGTGTCAGGGTAATCCCGGCTGCTCTTCCCTGTCAGGGCTTCACCTTGAGTGCTGGGCCCGGGCCAGGCCTCCCGGCTGCCTGTTTGCTCAGCAGCAGGAGAGCTGCCACTCATTACCCTCCACAGACACTGACCTTTGACCACATTAAAGTCTTTATTATTATGGGTTCATTTCTCATGCAGCTCTTATCATCACGAATCAAACATTAAAAGACCAATATGGGCCGAGGGCGTTCAAAGAATCTGACTTACTTATAAAAACGGATGGATACGGAGAAAAGAAGGGGAGGACAGACCGAGGCAAATAGCTGGGATCCACACGGAGAAATAGAAATCGACAGAAAGGGACAGAGGCAGAGAGGCAGAGAGAGAAGAACGAAGACGGTAAGGGATATGAGAATGACAAGGATAGGGAAAGACAAAGAAGAGGTCAAGGAGAAAGAGGGATGATGAGAGAGGCTCAGGATGACATAGTGAATAGCCTCCTTTCGTCTGCCAGACGTGTACAGAAGAGAGGACTGATATGGGTGGATAATGTTGTCTCTTGTGTTTCCTATGAGCTGAAGCCAGGCATGCTGGAGAGAGGGGGAGGAGTTCAGCTCTGGGCAAACAGGGCATTTTTACGAGACAGCTTTGCAATTACCTGTTACCTTGACTGTTGCATTTTAAGTGCAGCCTGGCCTTGGAGTTACCTGGATACACCTGTAGATGGGTGATAAAAGAAGTCAGTGTGATGGAGCTGCAGGACTGGAATTAAAGCTATATCACTGTATTCCCTTTTGAAATGTCATTCCTCACACGGGCTTCCCATCTGTCTGTTACTGCCCTTGCCAGACTGTCGCCAAGTGTCACTCAGATTACAGTTTGTCCTGAACTAAACTCTGGATTTACGTGCAGGTTTTTCTAATGCATTGTCTTTGTATAGATGCATTGTATGTCTTTGTATTCTCCCCCATTTGAAACATCCCCTGCCTTCCATCTTTGTGAGGGATGGTGAAAACAATCACTTGTGCAGGACATTGAAGTGTCTCTCCCTGAAGCCTGCCTTTAATTCAGCGTGTGTATGTGCATCAGCACGGTGCGTGTCTGTGTGTGTGTTTGTCCACCAGGCACTTAGCCCCAGTTAGCTGAGCAGACTCTGTCCTATTAGCAGTGTTTGAGGAGAGCTGATCTGAGCCCATTTGACCTCCACCTTCTCCCTGACCTCCAGTTCACTCCCTGGGGAGGCAGGAAGACAGGCTTTTGGGGGGGGGGGGGTCTGGTTCTGCTGTCTGACTCTGGGCAAACGCTGATGGTCAAACACACCCCTCCTCACCCATACCCCCCTAGCCCCCCCCCCCCCCCCCCCCCCCCCACACACTATCCCATCCACCACTACTCCTCCTTGGTCTGTGGTCAACAGGCGAGCAAACTTAATATAATCCAATCTGTTGCCTTGAGTGTGTGCATGTATTTTTTGTGTGAGTGAAAACAATAAGCAAATCAAATTTTAGAAATATCTGTCAAGCAAACTGTAAATGTAGTTATTGTTGTTCAAGTTCTACTTGTGAAGGATATATCATCACACATGTGTGTTTGTAATGTATATTCAAGAGCAATTTTTATCACCAGGTTGCCTCTCCTGGAGCCGTACCTGTACTTTGCATTAGATACAAAAGATCACATGGTCTGATACAAGGCTGCCTGTAGGACACCAAAACCCCGGGGCTGAAAAATTTACATCAAAGTTATTTCTGTATTATAACCAATCTGCTCCACCTCAGGGTTTAAGAAAGATCAAATTCCTTGCTTGTTTCTTTCTTTTAACATCCTCTGGTTTGAGCATCACCACTCAAAACCGTCAGTCTCTAAAGAATATCTTTAAATACACTCTCCGTAAGTATCACTCAACAAAAAAATGTTATTGCTTTTGTGTTCGTTTGAACTGTTAAGCATTTTCAACGGAAAGTAGAGAAGTAATGTAACCGCAAATGGTATTCCAGTAGACAATTCACCTGGTTTATGTTTTTTAATGTTGTTATTGTTAAGACAGAACAATGGCCTGTCATTCCTAATCAGTAAACCTTTTTACCTTGAACAGTTTTCAGGTCAAATGATGGTCCATTGCTTTGTGGAATCAAATGTATGTTTATAAAAAGGTGAATTAATCATGGAGGGTATCTGTGGATAAAGTCATATTTGTTTTTTCTCCTTTTTCTCTGCCCTTGCAGAATGGCTTTCATGTGTGCGTGATTACCATATTTCATTACTGTGTGGAGTGTCTCTGCAGGAGCATCAAAGCCCTCGGCTCCTCGCATGCATGGCTGCTGCTGCCGCCAGAGTAGTACACAACTATTTTTTTTTAAAGAATAAATTTACTAGCGTCTGTTTTTGAGTGCACTCTCTCTGTCAAGCTGTTGTCGATATCAAAGAGAACCCATTTCGCATGTGAAGTGCCCCTTGTCCCAAATAATAAAGCCCTGAAACGTCGCAAAAATCTGTGAAACATGACACTCTTTCCTTCCCTCTCTCACTCGTACACATGCCCGCTCCCTTTCCCTCTCTCCTTAACTGCTCACTCACTGAGGCTGCAGAATAGTCATGTCAACAGAGGGGGCAACTTTGTGATAAAGACACGGACCGAGGCCTGCGGCAAACTCGCTCTGAGTTCTAACATTTGTGGATCATATTCACTTACACCCCAAATAATGCTACAGATGGCTGAGGCAGAAACCTGTTTGCGTTGATATGCTGTACTGCAAATGTGGACATCAGTCATAACTTTTCTTGGCTGGTCGAGTGATGAGTGCCAGGAGTTCTATTGAAGTAACCAAAATGGGGAACACATTACATTTTCCACTGGTCTTCTGTGCATCAGGGCATGCATTTTTGACTGATATTGTCATACTGTGTTGATTGTAGACTCCTTGATTTGATACTTCTGTTGGGGGAGAGAGGAGTGGATTTACACAGCCTTCAGGAGACCCATAACTGCATTAGGCATAAATCTGCAGGTGAAAAAAAAAAAATGGAAATTTTGGAAGCCATGTTTGTTTGAGTCTGGATGGCTGACATGATTCCAGATTATCCCTCTTACTGTGGAGTAATTTGATTTATAAATTGAATTGCAATGAAATTGCCTCATGGAAATTAAGGAGTGATTTGTCATAGGAGTTACATTTGTTGATTTTGCAAAGTCAGCCCTCTTAGCAGGACTCCCTTCCATCACTGTACCGTTATTCTAGTTCCTCGCTTTTATGCTGAGGGCCAAGTACGCACAATGGGTCGAAACAAAACAGGATATAGGGGACTTTATAAAGCACAGCATCTATATATTCAGTACAACACTAAGAGCACAACAAATACAAAAATAATCATCAGTATTACTGTTACATTGAATAGTATTACAATTTCGTTTTTAATAGCATTACAGTTTATTAGTTGCGATAGGAAAGCTTCTGGTCAGATTACCAATAAAGCGCTTGTAACTGATACCGTGAGCGTGCCTCCGATTTTGTGGGACTGCACAATTAGTTCCAACCCCACTGGTAAACAGTTTTTCCAAGGCTCTTCAAGATCCGAATAGGATCAACAGTACAGAAATTTAATCAGAGGTGATTTTCTAACAGCTTCCTCTTTCCCCTAAAGTCGAGTCAACGTGTCCCGCTCCTGATCCACTCCAGCACACCTTGGCCCTCATGAGCCTTAACCTTGGAGTCCCCCCCGAGTTGCGCGCGCGGGGAGAAAGGGGCGAGGGGTGGAGGTGTGCAGGGAAAACCAGGACCCGGCACATTATATGCTTTAACATGACTGGCAAATCCACTGCGGTTAAACAAACTTAACCTTCATTTGTGAAACGGTGCGAATCAAAGGGCAAAAAACGACTTGTGCAAGTAATTACCGCCTGGGGAAGGCGAGAACGAAAGAAAGCATGAAGGGAGAGGGAGAAAGGCAGGGAGAGAGGGTGGAAGAAAAAAATGGGAATCATTTAAGACGATGAAGCATTTTTAATGAGTTTGCCCAGAAATTGATTTTCCGCTGTAATCTTTTATTTATATGCAGCCGGAGATCCTTCTGCAGCACAGCGAGGGGTCAGTCCGCTCTGAACTCTGTCAGGACCCCCACTCCGTCAAACAACACCCCCAAGCCCAGGGAAAATGGTATTTTAGCGAAAGCAAACATTGACCTGTCGTGGCTTAAGGGGCGAAATAGCTGTTTATCTTGAATCCTGGTTTTCTCTGCAAAGTAAGAAAGTGTGTCCGGTAAAAGCCAGCAAAGCACAAAAAGTGGGATAATTGGAAGATCGCACCGGTCGTTTGGTGGTTTTGTTGTCTCATGACATCCTATCCTACTTATTATTATTATTATTATTATTATTGTTATTATTATTATTATTATAAGAAGAAGAAGAAAAAGAAGAATGGGAAGAATTGCTGTTGAAGAAGTAATAGGTGTGATGCATTTCTGAGTTCACTTTAAATAAAAACGACATACTGAAGATAGGACATCAATTCAACGCATGGGGTGTATATATTCCACACCTGCGCAGTATACTACTGACGTGCGTCATACCTAGATTCAACCGTTATTTGATGAGTGGGGACATACATATCGATTGCATTTCACTGTAGTGTACAACTAATGTGGCTTTCGCAAATGCGGCGTCTCTGAGACATTTCGTGGTTTACTCTGCGACAAAACAGTTACCTACTCGCAGCTGTGTTTTCCATAAATAGCGGATAAATATCCTGAATACGCTTTTAATGCTATATTCTCCAACATAAAGTTATGCATGGCCAGATGAAGGTCTGTTTGTTGGACCTAGTGCTTTATCCTATATTAAAATTAACTTTATTATTAAAATCAGCTATATCATCATCATATCATGCCCTATGAGTAAAAGTTTGTGATGGGCTGTATCTGTTTACTTTCGCTGACTATTTGCACATGAGGTGACACAACATTGCTCCGAAAACTTCCTGATAGAATCTAATATAATAACACATTATCAACAAAATACATTTCAAAATCATATCTGTAACGGTTAAAATACACCAATAACATGAAATGTTTTTACATCACCAGGCTCAACACTGTAACCTGACAGGAACCCTAAACAGGCTACTCCCTCAACAACAGCATAAGGGCATCAATTAGCTATATAATAAAGTAAGTATAATTCGGCACCCTCTTTGTTGTACTGCACTGCAAACTCAAATGATATTTGTCATACAGTCATTCGTCTTAAATAATTGTTACTTTCATAAATACATTCTGTTATCAGACAGCTAGAGCATAATCGCTTCATATCTGAAGGACTTACACTTACACACATATACCAGGAAAGCCCTTTTACCTACCTGTCGAATTACTGCAAAGTTATATCTATGTGTCAACTGAACCTATTGGAGCCAGTCTCTGCTCATCCTCTAAGTTTGCAAAGGAAAAAAAATCACCAGATCTTATTCAGATTATATGAAACGATTTATGATACATCAACACATTTTTGTTTTTATATAACATCCAGAATATTACAGTTTCCTTTGTAAGGCATCACTATTGTTCTCCCAGTGTGGTGGTACCATGCTCTTAATTTAACACTGGTGCTGAGTGAGCAAGCGAGGATAACTTGTGGTCATTTTTGAAATAGAGTAAACTACACAACGCTACTAAAATAATCAATTTAGTCCAAAGGTGGCCAAATATTATATGTATCCAATCTGAAGATTCTCTCAGTTTTGGGTCTTCCGGTATGTATGAATGATGTATCCAGAATGATTCTTCATTTTTATCCTTCACAGAATTGTAGGCTATTAGCCAACGTCAGTAAATGACGAGAAAGACCGTTTTTTACATTACATAAAACTAGGCAGGACAATTTAGCTAAATTACTCGCGGGATTATAAAGTCATGACAGGATGGGGCATGTTGGAATAGCATTTTTACATTTATTTGTGATTTCAGACTGTTAAAGTGACAGCATGACTTTGCTGCAGCTTATATTCTAATTTTAATTTTAAGGAAGCACTATGTGTTTAACAAAAATAAAAAACTTGGAAGTTTTTTCAAAACACAAAGAATATAACAATTTGTAGACACTTGATTTTTTATCACACACACATTTGCATATATATACTCGGAAGAGAATAAAATAAAAAAAATATATATATATCGTTAAAGTACATCGCACAATAGCGTTAGTTAACTATTTTCAACCGTTTCTCTGCGCCATTGTGTCGATCCATTATGAAAACAGTAAAAATACCGTAGGCAAAACAACTTCATTTTTTTGCCGATTTTTTTTTTTTAAAAACCTCATTGTGCAACTGGTACGAATGAGCACAACACCTTCCAATGTGTGTTGTCAACATTGTTGGCATTCAGGTAAAGGGAATACGGTACAACCTCACCCAACCAATTTAGCCTAATAGGTAAAATCGTATTGACTTTGGCCACTCAATACCAGTTTTTAACTCTGAAACAGAACGTCTTATAGGCTATATCCATTCAATGTGGTACGCTCAGAACAGCTTTTTAAAATGTGTGTGCTTGACGTTTTAACGTCTGAAACATTTAAATAGTTCTACATAGGAAGAGCAAACAAGTTCAGGAACTGACTAAATCGTTCAGGAACTAACGAAACGTAGCCCTATTCACCAAATGACTGAAATGAGCATAAAATGCAAAACCGAATTATGACAAATTATTCGGACTTCAATACATCACCCTAAAACCACATACGATAAAGGTAGGCCTTTTCATAAGGTTAAACGATTTGTGGCAGATTGAAACAGCCCCACTGGGGCATTTAAATTAAGGACTTACTAGTACCATTTCAATACCAGCCACAGTGAAAGTTTCTGAATACTTCAAGCACACGTGAAGTCGTCGGAGCGAATTTTTCAAAATAATTTTATAGTCTGAGATTCTCAATCTGTTCGCTTTGTGGCAATTCAGCATTGTATCTGCCAGTAGCGTACGTTTTGTCTGTTATTTAGACCATTGTCTCCATCTAGTGGTCATTCAAGACTCAACTCCCAAAAAGTTGCAAAGAAGGAAGCGCTCTTTTTACTACACACGTGACCTTGATTTCGGCTTGTATCACTTAACTGGATCGGAGTACTCTTTCGACATTTTGCATGTGACAAAAATATGAATGGAAATACTGCAATCTGCGTTTTTAGAGAGTGGCTTGTGCAAGCTTAGCATCAGTCTGGAGCTCCGAAAGTATTTATAATGTGAGTATCTCCATCTCCATCAAATAAGATGAAAGATGGTGTGGAAAAAAATACGTAAAAGATTTACAGCCTGATGGCAGCTATAAGAGGAAAAGTATATAATAATATATATATAATCCGAAATATAAGAAACTATAGGCCTCACAACCCTCATAACCGACATTTTTCCTATTGTAGCCACTAACCAACACTGTCTTCATCGTACCAGAAGGGGGCAGCCTGAGATCATTTCTGAAGAAGATTTTAACATAATCCAGTGTATCATGTGCAAACACCATAAGTGTTTATGTATACAGTGTGTGTACTGTGTGTGTGTGTGTTTGTGTGAATGTGTGTATATGTATGTGTGTGTGGCCACAATATGTATGTATACACAGTGTGTATATGTAGCGCATACACGTTAGTCATTGATTCAATTATATTCTTCTCTAGCGATTCTCACCAAAGTCTTAAATCCTCTAACATACCGAGAACACCTCTGAAGCCCTGCAGGTCTGTCTGTACTGCACATGGTAGCCAGTATCCCCAGCTATCTGGACACGGTGGGTTTAGCCCCTGATTGCAGGGGGAGTCTGGGTGAGCTGGCACAGACTACACCATGAATAACCTGGAGCAGGTAAGTGAGCTGCTGAGGGCTGATGGGCCATGACTGACATCTGACCTTGCCTGCTTTAAGGTGAAACATGATATCACAGTCTTCTAGACTTGTAAATCTCACAGCACAAATTTAACATATCATTACAATGCATGTTTTATATTTCATGTTTTATTTTTTGGTAATCGACAAATGCATGAAAATATACTCTTCAAGAAAGAATAAATATACAATATTTCTTTATGAACAAAATGCACAATTTACAAAAAAAACCTCAACTGCAGGATCATTTTCCTGTGCCTCTAATAAAATGTCAGTGACTTTATTATTATAATTGTTATTGTCATTAGTAGAATTACATTTCTATTATTATTATTAACAATATCAATATTATTTATCTTAATTTCTTAATTGATAGACACTTTAGAAACTTTAAAAATCTGATCTGTGTGATCATTAATTTATTATATTATTATCTGAGGATTGTGAGTGTATTTTACCAGCGATCCCAGAGATCATTGTTAGTTCTGAGATAGACTACTCCCACTCTACATATTTCATCAACTCTGCGAGAATCTGTGACCTTAGGTATGAGTGTCATATCAGCAATCTGGGCAAATTTTAAAACAATTCAAATAACTGTCTAAGTAGTCTTCCCTTTGGCACAAGGAGTTTTGCATTAAAAAGGGATTTGTTCAAGTGAGGACCTTATTCTAAGACAAGCACAGACAATCAGTACTAGCACCTACCTTCATGCAACCTGCTGAGGCCTGCAACCCAGTGTGTGTTAGTTACCTGACACACTTTGTAAATAAATTAGTTTTTCTTCAGTGGGATCTTGTCAGAATTTAGATGCGGTCTGAAAGATTTACATTTTCATGTCACAGATTGAAGTTGAGGACAAAGAGCAGGAGTTTTCTGTGTTAATGATTGCTAGTGTTTCTGTGTTTATTCTTTTTAACTCTTATTCACCCTTTGGGCCATGGGGTAGGGAGTTGGGACTATCATCACACACGTGAGGTGGGGGGGGGCTCCCCCTTGTGGTCAGGAGGTGAGCAGCATGTGTGAAATCAGGCAAGCTATCAGGCTGATGAAGGTGTGGCCAGTGCTAGGTAAGGCAGAGTTCAATGGGAGAAGGAGTGTCGACGAGCTGGGGAGCTGTTCCCGATGGCGGAGCGCTGGCCTCCTCAGCTGCTCCTGGTGTGTAAGAGGGGGCTCCACTGTAATATAGCCATTTGTTATCCTTATATTTGGAAGTGGAGTGGTGCTGTCAGAGAAAAAAAAGAAAAATTAAGCAATTATAACAACAGATAATCTAGTGTGTATTAGTGCTGTGTTTGTGTCAGTGCAGAGTATGTCAGAGAGTGTGTGAGTAGCTAACGGTGTTCAGTGAGTGTGTTAACGTGGGGATGGATTGTCTTACCTGGCCTCCATGCGGACCCACAGGTCACTGAACAGTCGAGGCCTGTTGTGGGTGCGGTGATGCTTCCTCGGCCGTTTCTGCCGCCCAAACTCCTCCAGCTGGCTCAGACTGTCGGGGAGCAGCAGGTGTGGCAGGTCCTCCTGGCTCTCCAGCAGGCCTGGGGGGCTGGTACCCCAGCTGTGGGGCTGCTGGGTCGCTGTCTCAGAGCTCCCCCAGCTGGACCTCACTGTTGTGTCCTCTGTCTGAGATGGCTGCCTAGGACACGCCCATCATTGAGAGCAAAGAGACGCGCAATGGAGAGTCATCACCATCACAGTGAAACATGCACACGCATAGAAAGAGTCAACAATATCACAGTGGACACCCCCCCCCCCCCAACATACACACACACACACACACACACACACACACACACACACGCTCACATACAAAGAATCAAGACCATTACAGTCTCACACGCACAGAATCAACATAAATACAGAGGCACAACGTCATCACACAAGTAGTGAAGCATAACCCAAGACTTCAGACAAATACACAAATCAACATCAAAGTGATGTGATCAGCAATGGTGGAGATGTATGTGAAATGTTCCAGTGCTGAAACTCTCTGGTCTCCATCAGGTCAAACAACCTTCTTACGACTAGAACCTATGTTCTACACTATAATCGTAAAATGTACAAAATGCAAGACTGTCCCTCCAGCAGGAGCAGAGGGGATTTCTAAACCATGTTCTGAAACCTCATAGTTTATTTCCCCACACTGCCATATTCTGCTGTTACATTTACTGCCGTGTCACTTTGGCAATGCAGAGAACATCTCAGCGGCATGTCCTGTGAACACCCCTGAGTTTGTGTTTCATGACCGCAGTCGGTCCACTCTTACCGCAACCACTCTTCCCTCCAGCTTAACTCCCGCCACACTGAGAGCCAGGAAGAACTGTTAAAGCTATAATTTGTGGCCGCCAGTGTAAAAGCCACGTCTGGATGCGATGGTTTAATTTGCTTTCTGTGATTTTCTCGATGTTCCTTTTCCCACTCTTACCCTTGTTTGCGTAAGTGTTGTAACCATTAGCACCGCTGTTCTGATGGGCTCAACCTATGCGCCCTTTGGATCACCCCCAGCTCTGACACCCCCCCATACCCCCCCTTGCAAGGGGATAGCAGTGCTGGTGTGCCAGACAGCTCGGGCAGGTGTGAGGCGTCTGCATGAGGAGACAAAGCATCCCCCTCCAAGAGTGCGGGGGTGAGGCCTCTGAGGCTGTGGGAGTTGGCTTTGACAGGAGCTGCCAAGACAGGGCAGGCTGTGAGATCAGAGAGTTTCAACATGCTAGAATGAGCATAGCGTGTTTATGAAGTAGAGTACAGTGTAAAGGATGTATAGAGGGCAGAGTGTAGAGGATGTTAATAAGGTACACTGTAGTATACATGATGCATAGCGGGTAGAGTAGAGTATAGAGGGTGTATAGGGGGTAGAATATACATGGTGTATAGAATATACTAGAGTACAGTATTGAGATATAAAAAGTACAGTAGAGTATACAGGGTATACAGAGAGTAGAGTACAGAGGGTGTTTTTAAGGTATAGTACAGTGTACATGGTGTAGAGAGGGTAATGTACAGTGTATAGAGGGTAGCTTAGAGTGTACAGGATGTCTATAGGGTTATGGGAAGTCATGCACACTGTAAGGCAAAGGACTCACTCAGTGATAGGTTCTCCAGGGGGTGTGTGTTCCACCTCATAACCTTCCTGCCGCAAGATGTCCAACACACTGTGGTTCCCCAGGAAGTGACCTGACAGGAAACAGACGAGCATGCAAACGTTAGAGGGGTTACTGAGAGAACCTGAGGACAAGGAGACGAGGTGTGTGTACACAATTAGGAGGGCAAGAACATTGTGGCAAATTCTGTAAAAATGGTTTCACTTTCACAAAACGGGAACGTATCCACATCAGATTGTCCACGAGTTTGCTTATTCCTCAGATTCTTCTCCCATGCTAAAGATAATATCAGAGATGTCCCGCCCTTACTGCACACACCAAACACACAATTCCTTCACTCTGAGACATCAAACATACGGGCTGCTTCACCACAACGATGAAAGGTTTTTTTATTTCTCCGAAGAGCCGATAATCCTGCGTCACTCAACCCCGCAATAACCAGTAATGCTCCCTGACATCACCCCCTTGCCGCGTTCCTCAGCCTCATTACCGACACGCTGACAATCCTCAGGGCTGTCTTTTTAATATTTTGTATTATTATTCTGATCATTCCTGAGGAAAGTGGTACATTTTCTTGGCCGGGCGGTTCAAAGGCTGCTCCTGGACTGGCAGAGGTTGAGGGGGCTGCAGTGGGAGTGGCGGCCAGATCAGACGGCGAGATTGCGCCGCACCCCTAGTCACCTTGTCCCGGGATGGAGGGCGAACAGGCGCACCATTGAGGAGCCCAAAACTTGTGCCTCTCGCATCGCAGCCAAAGACGCTCGCAACTCGAACACGGACGGCCTCAGTTTCTCTCACATCAGAGTCCAGCGTCCGGCTCCGGTTCTGTGGCCAGCGCTCGTATACCTATAGGCCCATGGATGTTTTTTCTTATGAATTTATTTTAAAAAAAATAACTTTTTTATTGACACAGATTTTTCCTGCGGAGGTGAAATGACCCTCAGTGTGCCGGGTGTGAGGTCAAACCGCTCGTTTCATGTCCACTGCTTATTTTCTCTCTCTGAGGTAATAAACACACAGGATGAACAAGGCGTCACTGAGGCCTCCCATTACAGTGGGTGTGCAGCGGAAGCCTGTCAGCTGGAGGCTTGAGGCTTGTGAGGAATGCATGTGGTTACATTACTGTACCACACAGCAACACTGGACAGCCCAGACCCCAAGAGAGCACCTGCCAAGAAAGATACCTGCCCCAAAAGAGCTTTCACATGAAAATAATACAATGGAAAAAGTAAAAATGAAACTATTTTTGCATTTGAAAGCAGGTTAAATTTTGACCTTGAGCTACATGGCCCAGCTGAAACGAAATATAACTTTGCAGCAGATGGAATGACATCCATGCTACACATCGATGCATGTACACATACATGTACACAGACACACACACAAGCACTCAAGCACACATAGACACAATAAAAAAAACTACTCTCCTGTCACTCACCTGCTCTATCTGAATGGAACATGTCCATTAAGCAGCTGTCTGTTTATTTTCTGACCATGATCTGCATTTAGATGACTGTAAACAAACTGGTGCTAAGGAGTAGTGCCAGCGCCTAACCCCAGCCTAAAATAAACATATCGGGCCTTAATTAGAGGGTCTTGGCTTTTTGAAACGCTAATAGCTCTTTCCTGCCCAGGCCTCCCTGGCCTCTAGGCAGGTAGAGTGTTTCTCTCTGGCTGTGTTTGTCTCAGGGACAGGATGGGGCAGCGTTTATTTCCCAGGCCCATTACTGTGGCATCTCCGCTGTGCTCACAGCACTGCACCATGGCAGGGCCACTCTTCATTACAGCACCTACCATAATACACAGAGACCACCACTAACCTCTATGGACCTGGTACTACTATCTATGCAACAATTGGACTAGCTGGATAATTGACCTTTTCCGGCCGGTTATCAGTGTTCACTATGTGGTTTGGACTGGAGATTGTGTTTGTCGGGGATATTGCTAAAAGTTGCAACTGCTCTTCTCCGCCCTCGTGCTCTGTGCCTCGACTCCTCTCCTTCTCCCTGCCCTACCATCTCCCATCTACACCCGCCTGATCCCCAGGTCCTATCCCTCAAACGTCCCCCTCCTTCCTCTCCCCGCTGTCTCTGCCTTCCCTCTGATCCCTCCCTCTGTCTCTACACCCCTTTGCCTCCCGGCCTGCGTCCCGTGTCCCCGCAGTGCCACCCAGGCTCTGGGTTTTTGGAGAGACTCGCAGGCTCGGCCGGGCCCGTGTCAGCACCTCGTTACTCACGCGCCGCTCCCCTCCGCCCCCTCCTGTCAACGGGCCAGCCTGCCGCCGCACGGAGGAAGGGAGAGGGGCGCGATAAAACCAGGCGGGACCACGCCGGCGGGGCTCATCCTTCAGGAGCGAGTCCGTCCGGCACCTGAGTGTGAGGGAGGGCCGGCGGGGGGGGGGGACAGAGCCCACCGCACGCTGCGCACTGTTGCTATGCTGCAAACAAACACAAGACGTTGCCTCACAGACCGCGCGGCAGCGGAAAGAGGCAGAGCGAGGAGATGCGAGAGAGAGAGACGCAGAACACACACGCAGGCCACTCCGGCTAGGCACGCATTCCTCACCATAATTACAGAGCCCGCTCTTTTCACTGCTCTGTGTGAGGGGGTGTTGAAGACCCTCTTAAAGCTCACACATGAGGGAAGCTGTGAGGTCCGCCGCAGACCAAGGGGCAGAGAGGCTATCGCTTACTCTCCAGCTCGCTTGCGCCGGCACTGTCCAGGGTAATATTTCTTCAATCCACAAATCACATCGCCTCGTCTGAAAAAGAGAGCTGGCCAAATTATGAAGCTGTTACTTTGATGTGTCTTTGAGCCCTGCCCAGAATCTAGTTTTACAGCACCTGGTAATCAGTAAATCACTGAACAGCCTCAGAGTCAACAAGGCTTGAGGAAAGAAATACTACCCGGTGAGCACCTGAAGCGTTTAAAAGGCAGAGCTCAACAGAACGGATCTCACTTGACGTGTAAATCTAAAGATCAGGAAATTCCACCCTCACGGCCTGCTCTGTCTCTGTTTAGGTTGTGGGATTAATTGGAATCAGCAGCGTTTCCCCCTGCTAAGTCGCGGCGTTTCCCTCTCTAAATGATTTCACCCTGAATGTATGTGGATGTGCATCTCGGCGAGCGGGGAAAGGGGGCCCGAGGAGGCCCGGGAACGATCCCCTGCAGATTAATCTCTCTCCACCGTTAGTGGAGAGACTGTCGCCCTGGGCAGCCCAGCCAGCGCCGTCCCCACAGAGGGGGGTCAATGGTTTTCTGTAGGAACATTTAAACTGTTTCCCCTTCACTTTAAATATTTAGACTGTCCATTTGCTTATGCCTGCCTTGACAGGCCAGAGAGCCACTGTGGTGTGTAACTGTCCCAGAAGAGGGAGAGGGTGGAGGGTGAGGGGGATTGAGGGAAGGGGGTTAGGGCATAGGGGCTAGGGAATGGGGAGGTCAGGCCTGTGACACATTAAAACGTTTAGTGAAAATTGCCCCCACCGTTTGTTTTTGTTCCTGACAGCTGAGGTCTTTACTCCTTTGCTGACACGGAGAACGCTGGGCAGCTGGCAGGAGTCAGGAGAAAGGCGCCTTTTTCACACACACACACACACACACACACACATGCACGCACACACACACACACACACACACACACATGCATGCACGCACACACATACACGCGTGCACACACACACACACACCCGCACATACACACACACACACACACACACACACACACACACACACCCGCACATACACACACACACGCACACATGCACACACATACATACAGCTTGCAGCTCAAGAGACATCTTTTTTACCTACTCCCCCCAAGCTGGCCTCTGTCTTACTCAGTATCTATAAGAGTGCAACTTTAACGCATTTCTGTGACACACTCTGTGACCTAGACAAACCCAAAAAAACACACTCTTGTCCTCTCCATCTTTTTTTGTGCTCCACCTAAGTATTTTTCCTTCTCCTCATCCTCCGCCCTCTTGTCCCTCTTACTCTCATTAAGTTAATCCTCCTTTCCTTTCCCAGAGTCATCTAATCCTGTCCCCTCCTACCTTTTCAGTGTTTCAGCAGAGTGCCCCTCGCTGTCCTTCCGAGGCCTGTGAGGTCAGCACCACTGGTTTTCTACTATAAACTGTGTGCAGGTCGTGGCTGTGAGGAGACGTGTATCAAAGACAGAGTGAACCCCATTAGTGCTGAATGCACTCACACGTGTTGTTCTTCTTGCTAATGAAGCACGTAATCACTGCGGGGGCTAATGAGCGATGCAGATCTAATAGGAGCTGATAATGTCATCACGGCCGGAGCCGGGCCAGACGCAGGCGAGGGCTGAACTGGAGATGGATGGGGTGACACTGAATCTACGTGTATTTAGTCATGGCACGCAGTGGGATAAAAATGCACGGGAGGGGAGGGAGGGGACCAAAATGTCTGGAGAACATCAGGAAAATCAAAGAGTTTCCTGTGCTGCGTACTAACTGGGGTGCTGTCAGTGGTACAAAGTAATGCTCTTCTTCTTGCTCACTCCTGACCCCAGTTTAACTTATGCCTGCTCTGGTCCCCCCTTCCCTCCCATCCCGGTTACAGCTACTGTTGACCCCCCCCCGAGCAGCAGTTAACTGGAGGGAGAGGGATGGAATAAACCCCCACTCTCTCTGTCACTCCTGCCAGACCCTGTGCTCCAGGCCCAGGCCTTAACCCTTAATCAAAGTTACCACAATCACAGGCCCAGGCAGTGAGGGTAGACAAACTAACCACCAACTTCTAATTTAGCTGTCCAGCATTGTTTGTCTTGTCCGAAACTGTTACATTTTTGTTTTTACTTGTATGGCTGTATGATTTGATTGAAACCATTATAACATGAAGTATATTTTGACTGTTCCTCTTGGGCTACACAAAGGAATAAGTTCTAAACCAGCCAGATGTTGTCTTATTAGTATATTACTGACTGTAAACAGGGAACATTGTAAAGTGGTTTTGGTAGTACGCATAGAACCTAGAGTATCCCTATGTGTTCTGTTGCCATGCTCACCGAAACACACAGAAAAGGCCTCTGAGGGAAACACCAGACACAGCTGAAAGTGAGGCCAGCCATCTATCCATAAATGAACTAAGACAACATTAAGTTTTAATATTACACCTCTTTAGATATGATTCAGAAGTTGTGGGCTACTAATATGAGACAGTGACTGAGTATGTGGGAGAGCGTGAGCTATCTGCGAGCCAGAAAAGGGGTTTAACCACAGATCTCGCACAGGGAGAGTGGGCCTGTGTATTATCAGCTGTGCGGGTGAGGCAGAGAAGAATTAGGAGTTTAGAATGGGGTGGGCATAAAAGACCGAGTTGGCAGAACACACACACACACGCACACACACACACACACATACACACACACACACACACACACACTCTCTCTCTCTCTCTGTCTGTCTCGCACAAAAACATATAAACAATAACACACATATACACACATTCAAGCACTCAAATTCATACAAACACACACACACACACACATAAATACTCACATACAAACACTCACACGCATATAAATGCACAAATATACTCACACACACACACACAGACATACACAGTCACAGCCACAAAGAGAAAGAAAATGTCCACATGAAACAAATATTGATCTCAAGAAGATGGAGGAAGAAGAGCTATCAAAGAACAGAGATAGAACCAGAGGGAGATGGTATCAGGCATGGTGAGACAGGAAGAACAGACAGACAGGGAAGGAGACAGAGACAAAAAAACAGTCAGGAATGAGATAGTGACATAGCAGGGGACACACAGTGTGGAAGAATGTGATTTCTTGGTTCCTGTCAGCGATCACTTTTACCCACAATCCTCAATGCAACTGCATAACACATGTGTCTACTCCACTCACACAGAGATCTATCATACACACATACAACTACAAGCATTCACACGGTTTCATACATAGTGACACATAAGCTTTCTCACTATACACACTTTTCACATATACTCACACACACCCACACACACACACACACACAGACAGACACACACACACACACACACACATAAAAGCACGTATTCTCTCACACAGTGTGTATATCAGTGAAGTGGTGGCTGAGCTGTGGCTGCTGCAGGAAATTCCAGGGGATGTTTTCAATAAGAGAGAAAGCTGCACTGAGGAACCAGCAAATGAAAACCTGCTGAAAACAAGCAGAGAAACACAGGGCCCCTCTGCAGACTGCTCACCTCTAGCTCATCAAACTGCTAATGAGATGGCTATGTGTGTGTGTGTGTGTGTGTGTGTGTGTGCGTGTGTGTATATATATATATATATGTACTGTGTGTGTATGTGTATGTGTAAGTGTATGTGTGTGTGTGTGTGTCATAAATGGGTGTGTGTATGATTGAATTTGTGTGTTAGACAGAGGCTGCCTGTAAGTAACATCATTGTCAAATTTTTTCAAACTCTCCTCATGATGTAGTCAGTCTCCATAAGAAAGAGCAACATACAAGGTATCTGTGGTGGTTCTATGAAAAAGTTTTGGAAAAAGTGAATATTTATAAATTGTTAAATGGAAAAGGAAAAAATACTGATCTTCCTTTCTCCAGAGTAAGTTTAGGTGCTTTTCACAGAGATGCTCACTTACTATATTGATGTTGCAGGTCATAAGTAATGTAAAATGCCTTTCTTACAAGATTATGAGCAGAAAAATCATAATAAAACAAGATGATGAAGAGGTGGAGAACACACAGCCGCAGCTTTCTATTGCTTCAGCGAGACACACCTCTGACCTTTATTCCCTAGTTATGATACTGCTGTGGAGCATCGTGTTCTCACAACAACAAGGACAGATGCCTGTTCTGCATGTTTACAGCCGTACAGTGAGGTTGGTCTGGGAGCGTCAACATCACAGGTTACATTGCACCAAGCTTTCCCGATCTCAGGCACTGAGTCATTTCCTGTCCGATAGGGGGCACCAGAGGGAGTGAAACCCACCACCCCAGGTCTATTGTATCTCCATTTTTTCCTGGTTATGTCTCTCTTCCTGATGTATTTTCAGCAAAAAAAAAAAAAAAAAACACTCGTGCATAAAAATGAAAAATGTCAGTGTGTGTGTGCTATTACCCAGAGCGCCTGGCAGATTGTGCCATGGGGCGGCAGGGGGGTCAGGAGGAAAGTTTGGGATTGGGATTGAGGAGGCGGGGGGGGGGGAGCTGCTGTGCTGAGATGGATGGCCTGCCCAAACCACTTTATACACACATCGTATAGTTTAATTACCCCCGGAAAAGTCACGGAATGACCTGGGTAACTCTAGAATGTCTTAACCTTGTGAGTCTGTTTTTTTTCCTTCCTTGTTTTCTTTTTCCTCCTTCTGAAATAGTTTCTGGAGAGCGATTCCAAGTAAAATGCAGGAGGGCCGTTAATAGTTATCAGCCAGACAGCGGCAGAGAGCTCCGATTAACAGGGAGATTTCTGTACTCTCTGAGGATGAATTTGCAGCTGCTGACATGGAGAGAGCGGCAGAGGAGACGATTTCAGCATTTCCTGTGTACACAGGCAGACAGACAGACAGACAGACAGACAGAGGAACAGACAGATAGACGGGCAGAGAGCTGGGAGACAGGAAAAGCTGCTCTCAGGCCTGCAAGCGCAGAGATGTTCTGTGGAGGCGCACTGCCAGGGGAATGCTCTCTCTGACAGCTCCCCTCTGAGCATGTACACTGTGCAGCATCCACAGTGCTGTGCTCGCATGTGCTTGGCGTGTCACTGCCGTGTTTCCCATCAGCTCACACCCCTGCTCCCAGCCCGCTCACGCGCCGGGGCCCGTCGGGCGAGGAAACGCAGACGGACCAACAGACAGAAGACCTGCGGATGACCTGGAGCTGCACGGCTCTCAATCTGCCAGACATCAAGCTCAGCACAACCGGTCCTATGACATGGTCTTTTGACTGTTTCTCAAGACAATCTGCTCCAGTTCGCTGCTTAATTGAAGGACAGTTAAGCAACAAAGAATATCTTTCACATTCTAACATTAAAATCACAATTTAAAATTAAAAACAAGTAATAGTGCATGCTTAAAAGATGCTAGGAACGCCCTTTAGTCCTGATCTTTGTTACCACAAAAGCAGAGCAGAGTTTACTCATGTTCTTCTAAGACAGACAAAGACACCTAGTCTCAGACATACCTGCATATATACCTGTGGTAACAGCACACACCCTCCCAATGCTCAACCCACAAACACCCACACCTGCATGCAAATACACAGATTCACGAACACTAACACAAACAGACACACATACATGCACACATGTAGACACAAAGGTTCTCTTTCTCACAAACACTAACACACACACATATGCACACACAGACACACAGACACACACAAGCACACTCTCTTCCTACTCAGCTGGATGGAGTTGCAGTGGACTTGTCTAAACAGAGGAGGGGGGGGGGCAAGTAAGTGAAAAATGCAGTAGGAAGGAACCTGGCAATCAGCATTAATCATACAGCACAGTGCATATACCCAGGAGACCACAGGGTCTGTGTGAGTACGTGCACCACAGAGGAAACATTAGCAGCATTAGCCTGGGATGCTGTGTGTGGGTGGGCAAGACTTGGCGTTGATGTGATAGCAAGCGACAGTGTGAGCGAGTAATTCACCATCATTAATGCAACAGATGTCAGGCGGCTGTTGTTGCCCTCTCACACAATATACAGTCTGAAACCCACCGAAAATTGTTGTTAGGTTGCTATTTCTCTCACACTCGATGAACACATGATTCGAAGTCATTCATACAAGCACACACAGGCACACACAAGTGCAGGCACACACACACCACATGTACAACTTCTCTAGCATTGACGCAATACCTTACTCCTCATAATCACTGACACACTCTTTCTTCTTTTTCTTTCTATCTGAACACAAAGCTGCGCCCTCCATGGGCTGGGCAAGATGCAATGGGGGAGAGGTGCCATCAGTTTCTCTCCTCACATTGTTTCCTTTTACAGTTGGAAGTGACTAGGGACTTCTGGGAAACAGGAGTCTCTTCAAGCATGCACCACTTCTTTCTCTTTTTCTCCCTTCTCACAGCTCTCCCTCCCCTCTTCTCTTCAGTCCCCTGGGTAATGTATTGCATTTTTATACTTAAAAATGTATACTGTCAGAGTGAACAAAAGACTGAACAAAATAGCAGTGGGAAGCGATGAGTCTTTGATAGAGGCATCCATTCTTCCATCTCTGTTTGCCATCCTTTTTTTCTGCCTCGGCTAACCTGCTCACACCCCTAGCCTGTGTAACCACTCCCTTTGTGGTCTCCGCTTATAAAGACCTTTTAGGGTGTCACCCCAGCCACATGACTGAGGTTCCAAGTCCCTGCTCCCTCCCTGTCCCTTCCAGCCCCGCCCCCACTGACCTGCTCCAAAGGCGAAGAAGAAGGTCTGTGTGGGGCTGCGCTGCATGAGGGCAGAGATTCTGCTGGCCATCCTCTGGTTCCGCTTGTAGATGAGCTCCTGGCGGAAGTAGCTGTCAATCTGCTGGGCGGTGGTGCGCTCGTGGGCCGGCAGAGAGCTGTTTATGAAGTGTGGGAGCTGAAACCAGGAAAAAAAAGAGAGAGGAGGGAGGAGGAGAGCGAGAAAGAGACAGAGAGACAAGTAGGTGGTGACAGACAAAGACAGAGAGAGAGAGAGGGAGAGAGAGAGTTAAATTCTGGCTCTATGCTGATGGCCTGGTCCTGCTGTCACCAGCTAAACAGCACAACCTGGACCTGCTGGAGCATTATGCCAGAACTGGGACCTTTGGCTTACCATTCAATGCATCACACAAAAAAGTCCAAAGAGCTTTCTG